>NC_090442.1:501827594-502130624 GCF_031143425.1 Pleurodeles waltl | reverse complement strand
CCCTTGAAAAGGTGCAGTTGGTGGAAAAGGACAGAAATCCATGCAAATTCCACTGTGCAGGGAAACTTTTGACGCACCACTCGCCTCACGGGTGACAAACGACGTGCCGTCGGCCTTGCAGCTAACATCGATGCTCCACCTGCATCGCGGCTGGAAGATCGACGCAACGCGGCTGGAGAAACGATGCACTGCTGTTAACGGCACAAGCCCCCACGCAGTATGGTTTCTAGACACTGTGTGACCGGATTTCGATGCAACATCGCTGGGCACGGAAAATCAGCGCAAAGCCTGCCCGGACTCTAGGTCCCCACCCGGATTGACGCATCACTCCCTTGCAGGAAAGAAGAAATGACGCATGCCGACCAGAGGAGGAAAGATGCACGCTCTCGCTTGCGAGTGAGACATTGACGCATCGCTGGCCTTTGCCTGTGCAGCTTTATTTCTATGCGACCCAGGTACTTTTGTATGCTAACAACATTCTCACTGTTTTCAAAAGGATTTAAGACTCTTTTGCTCTTTAAATTGATACCTTGACTTGGGCATACTGGATATTTTGTTGTTTGGTCTTGTTTTGTTTAGAGAAATATTACCTATTTTTCTAAACCTAGGTTGTGTCATTTTGTAGTGTTTTCACAGAGTTACTTTGTGTGTTGGTACAAATACTTTACACATTGCTTCTGAAGTTAAGGCTGCCTGCTCGTGCCAAGCTACCAAGGAGGGTTAACTGAGGGTGATTCTCCTGTACCCTTACTAGAGTGAGGGTCCTTGCTTGGACAGGGTGTAACCTTACTTCCAACCAAAGACCCCATTTCTATCAGTCCAAAAATGGGTCAAAGTTGAAAGCATGACACTGCATAGGGAATAACCTGGAGCCTTAAAGAAAAAAATAAATGCACATCAGTGGTATGGAGTACAGTTGGCATTTCTCTTTTAGTCAGATAGCTTATCAGCACAAGCCAATGCTGGAGAAGATTTATTTGGCTATAGGTGTACAATATGAGGTGGGGTAATCAGAGACCCGCTCTTATTACCATCTCTAATGCCCGCTTTATGACTCAAAGGCATGAATAGTTAAGATAAAAGATTGTACCCTGGGTTCCTCAATTTTGCACACTGGGGAACCTGCATTGTGTATAAATCAAGCACCCACTGGAGCACTCCCCTACCATATCTATTCAGAAATACGGGTGGGTGGTAAACTCTGCTCCACCGGCAGAGTTCACAGACTTTTGCCACTCCGTGCTCCACTTCAACCACTTAGTTTGTCAGAAACTCCGCAAGTGCTGTGTGGCTGAGTTACCGGCGTCCACTATACTAGACACATGCATCAAATCCCCTTGGACTGATGTGTACATTGCAGAGGGGCAAGTGGTGGTCTGCCTGGCCATGCAGTTGCCAGAATCCTGCTCTGTGGACATAGAAGAAAGATTGGCAGGACACAATACCTGCTTCCTTTGCACAGGATGCCACCAGCATCGAAGACATTCTAGCAGGGTCTGCTCACTCCTCACAGAGGTGACAGTGTTGTGTGTCAGGCTCAACACTTCTGCCCCATGGCTCTTGGACCTCGGCACTGAAGAAGAGCGTGGCTGCCAATGGTCAAGCTCAGCATTGAACTGGGCTCAAAGCATGGAGCAGCGACCCTGCCCCTGGAGGGCGGGGGCATCTGAATAAGATGAGGAGGAGGCTCCTTCAATGCAGGCAAAGATGACACAGATGATGAAATGCACAGGAACAATGATTGAGAAATTAGGAGTCGCCAGACTTTCTCTCTGTAGGGGTTGGGGCGGGAGGGTGGATGGAGGTGGCACTACATTTACTGTGTTTGAGTCTTTAAAGGGTGTGATGTTTGACCTGTGTCTTGCACAAACCATGCACTTCTGAATTCTCTTGTCGCCCCTCAGAAAAGAACCACCACCAGGTGGTACCGGCTTCCTTGGATCATGTTTACGAGAGTGAGTCTTTCCTGCAGCCCCTTAGTTCCAGTGCAAAAGACAGACTTTTGTGTCCTCTGGAGGGTGATAAAAGGTCCAAAACTGAATGAAAAGTCACACATTTGCAGATGAGAAAGTGATAAATTGAAACAGAAAATATGAATGTGTGTGTGCATGCCACAATCACTTACATGTGCAGTGTGGTGTGCTAAAACTAACATACATGTTCATCCACTCCTAAGCAGCCCCCTCATACGTGGGTCCTAAAACACTCTTTTTTTTAAACTGTCTAACCTACTCAGCATCCAAAAGGCACATTCAGTAGCAATCTTCACACCACAAGATCTCCAGCTATTCCCGGTGACCCCCCCCCCCACCCTGGCCCGACCTGACCCCCTCCATCTCCTACATCCATCGGTACCTTCCAAGCCCATTATTTTACACCCTAATGCCCCTTTTTCTCTAACCTGTAGCCCCAGGCCATGGCACTAACACTCGAGGTGTCCTGAAATCCACATTTCATGTCATCAGTAAGGACATTGTGAAAGGATGGGGTGCTTGTTTGCTGTTTCTGGTGATTGGTGGTAGAGATGTCCTTTTCCAGCGAGGCTTCTTTTGCAAGCTGTGCATCAGCTCTTGCACCACATACTGGCCCCTACAATTATTTATGAACAATGCTCAGCACCTTCATTCCTAAAATATCATAACCTAATTAGGGCTTGGCTGTGTATGAGCTGGAAACAATTACCTGTCCTTTGAAAAAAATAAATAGGTTAGGCAAAATATATACTGAGGCAGATAATGTGCATGTGCGATGAAGGAAAGTAGGACCGGGTGGTATTCCATTGCACATGGTACTCCGTGGAATCTCACTAAATTTTTAGATAACTCCATGGAATTTCACAAAGTAGAACTCTGTGATATCCACTCACCCTTATTTGCAAACAGGAGGCAGCAAATTGTCAAAGAGAATGGTGACATCCCAATAGCTATATATGCTATAGGAGGCATACACAACACTAACATAGAATGGTCCAACATTCCTTTAATTAGAAAAGTTGCAACAGCTGAATGCCTGTGAGATCCAGCTTTATTCCTAGCACAGAGGAGTACCACTCTGGTTTATTCAATTTAAAGATGGACAAAGTTCAGATAGTAACTATAAAGGTAGACGACCAAATGTATCAACACTTTGCAATGGTTGTGTCCCCTTTGTGAAGTAATGCTAGCACAAAGGGTTGATTTTGGAATATACTTTCTAGCACAAACCACATCTTGAACTGGAAAGTACCTTCAATCTAATTTAACATGACTTTGTGTCAATGGGGCATACAATAGGTGTTCCCTTGCACCCACCCCATGTTTTTCTTTTAAAGAAAACCCTGTATCTACCAATATTGACAGGAGATTTGCACAAAAATACACCTCTTCTATTGTTAGAGAAAGTTTTTCTTTTTTCAAAACTTCTCGGAGTTTTCATATATTCTTTACTATACAGCACCCATTCAAAACAATAAAATGTGTAAAAATATGTCAAAGTACACTTAGTACTGGAAGGGTCTCATGCCAATACAAAACCTATGCTTGACATCACATTCACTCTTGCACTATGCAGTAGGGTGTCTGAAATAGCTCAAGGCAGCCTACAGTGCACCAGTGCAAGGAGAATAAAAGTGGCGCTATATCTTATTGCGCTCTTCTGTTCTCTCCCTTTCATGCAATGTAGTATAGCAATTTTTATTGCTGCGTTGTTGTAATAAATATGGGTTTATGATAAACAGTAAAACCAATATGCTCAACATTTTTCATTGTATCACATACATTAGGACAAATGTGTTGAAAGGTACTGTAATAAAAACGATTTTTCTATTAAGTGTCATTTATAAAAAGGTATTTTACTTTTTTTGCAAAATTTTATTTTTGATCTGTATTGGATAAAGCATACATATTAAAATGTTTACATACACGAAGATACAATTAATTGAAAAAAATGCACACTGTTGCAGTAGTCAACAATTCATTACCTAAAAAGTAAAGTTTCATACTTTCTTTCACCTTTTTTTTCCTAAGGAATCATAGGTCTAGTTAAAACCGATAACTTGCTGACAGCTTTATATTGTATTTCCTAGACATGTACCACTGTTTCAACAGGCTGCAAGGTTTCTGTGCTTTTATTGCAGCAGATGTCAGGACAATGGTGGGGTGCAGGTTTCACGGCTAATTTCCGATTTATTTTGCAAAACAAAAACCTGGAAGGTCTGTGTAATGCAGTAAAATGTCTTACATAACCACAAGATCTATGGTGTTTTTTTCTCTGGTAGCAGCACTGATAAAAGGAGGGCAGGCATGTATTTCAGTCCTAGCTTCTGCCCCCTTCCATTATTAACTTTCGATTTCAGAGGGCAGATTTGTGTTTCAGAGCAGTATGTGATACCCAGGGCTACGCTGATCTATATGATTTTTTAGGTCTGTTGTTGGAAATTGTATTTCTTGCCAGCAGAGGTTTGTACTCTGTCCAAGTAGAAGCCACAGTCCTAAGCAGGACAATTAAAATACACACTAAAACTTTACCTTTGCTCACCCTCTGGTAGCGTGGCACAGAACAGTCAGGCTAAACTCAAGAGGCAATGTGTAAAGTATTTGTGCGCCCACTCTAACAGTGAAGACTCCATACCAATTCAGAAAAATAGCAAATATTTATCTATGTGAAACGACAAAAATTATTAATTTTGAAAGGTTAAATGAAAATGTAGTGCTTAGAAGACAATAGCTCCCACCTGGGGCTGTTTGGTTACGCTGGACCGGGGTAAATCTAAAGTTCAGTCTGACCACAATGGAGCATGAGCCGGGTACAGTGATCAGGCAGACCTACTGACAGTGCCTTGGATGGATGCTCAATGATGAAGCCTTGAACCAAGCAGGAGATGCGTTGTGATTTCAGGCGAGGCTTGGTTTCCTGATTGGGCAATGCCGGCGATGCATCAAGGTCCAGAGGTGATGAATACTGGTTCCAATGAGTCAGTGCTGTGCTGGCCAAGCCAGGACTGCATTGTAAGTCGGGGTCATTGTGTCCTGCAGTCGGAGAACGGTGTCTGCAACTTAGATGCAGGAAGAGGAAAAGCAGTGTGTCCGCAGTGGTATGCATCAGTTCCAAGAGACACACTGGTGGTGTTGCATCAGTTCTTGTGTTGCAGCACCACACTCACCTCCAAGGGCCCAGGACTGGATTTGTAACCACTTGGCAGAGCGGGACTCAATGCAGAAGAGCCCAGGTGTTGGTAGCAAGACCAGCTGGGCTTAAACTGGTGTGGCATGGTGATCAAAATAACGATGAATTAAACTAAGATGTGTGACTGGAGGGTGAATGCTTGATTTGTTCTGCATTCCGTCCATCATCTGTTCTTTGTTGCACTTTCTAAAAGTGGCATTTTGAGACCTGCAATTTAAAAACCACCTTTATCAAAAGATTATGAGTCCAGAGACACCAAGCTCCAGTCTTTTATCCTTCCCCAACTGGAAATTACAGATATTTTAAGGCAATCCCTATACTAACCTATAAGAGAGATAGTCCTGTCAAAAGTGAAAAACAAATTTAAGGGTTTTTCACTACCTGGACATGTTAAACTTAAAAGTACATGCCCAACTTTTTAAATACATTGCACCCTGTCCTTCAGGCTAACCAAGGCCTACCATAGGGGTGTCTTAGATGTATTAAAAAGGAAGATTTGGGCCTGGCAAGTGGGTGCACTTGCCAGGTTGAAATGGCAGTTTAAGTTGCATAGACAGGCCCTGCAATGGGGGCCTGAGGCATGTTTGAAAGCCTACCCTAGTGGGTGGCTGTAGGAGGCTGGCCTGGTTTGTAGTGAGTACCAAAGGTACTTACACTTTATACCAGGTTCAGTTAGCCCTTATAAGTGACATGTAGTCAGTGTCTAGAAGCCAGGCTGTCGAGGGGTAGCTGTAGCTGAGCAGCCAAAGCTGATCTAGGAGACATGCAAAGCTCTTGCAATACCACTGTAGTCACACAGTACTCACACACATGAAATAAAATACTCAGTGTTAGAAATGGGGTTTCTGGTTGGCTAGAGCCAGGGGGTCTAAGCCAGGCAGAACCCACCCAATCTAGTCAGTGCAAGGGAGTTAAACGTCCAAGATTACCCCTGCTCACCCCCTTGGTAGCTTGGCATGAGCAGTCAGGATTATCCCAGAGGCGATGTGTAAAGCGTTTGCACAACACATGCAACACACGTGACGCACTATGACCACCACAAAGGAAACACAACACCAAGTTATATGAAAATATATTGTACACAATGCAATTATTAGACCAAACATCACATATCAGTAATATCCTGCTACCTTAGCAGTTGTCAGAACGTTACACATTAGATACTCTGCAAAACTAGCAGTAGTCACATATAAGACACAGGTTACTTAGTATTCTGCAACATATGCAGCAGTCAGGAAAGACATTATTACACCAAAACACTTGTCATAGAAATATCATAAACGCCCATATAAGGAACATTATAAAATGTATGGCAAGTCAGAAAAACATATTATCATGTTCTGCCTATAAAAGGAATATTTGCATAAATATATGAAAACATCATGAAACAGGTAGGCAACATATACAACAATAAAGTTTCTAACAAGAACTTATGCCATATGTCGATCCTGTAGAAAGTAACTTTTTAAGATGAAGGCACCTCCAGTACCTGTAGAACGAGAATGAGGCCCTGGTGGTCCTCTGTGCCAAACGGGGGCCTCCCAAGAGTTCTGGGATTGAGGGGGACGTCACGCACCTCATCTGTATTAATGATGGGCCCCTCCTGGGGCCTGCGATCTCTAGAGGCCCCCCGGGCCTCAATTGGGGGGGCCAAAGTCAGCAAAATGATTTATGAGGGGGGCACCACACATCCCCTCCTCAGTAATAACAGGCCCCTCCTGGGGACCGCGATCTCTGGGGGCCCCCCAGGCCTCAACTGGCCCTCACGAGGGGGGCCAAAGTCCACAAAGCAATTAAGGAGGAGGGGGCACCACGCACCCCCTCTGATTTGTAACGGGCCTCTCCTGGGGCCCATGATCGCCAAGGGCCCCCCTCAAGCCTCTACTGGCCCTTCCACACAGGGGGCACCACAATGGCACTGGTCCACATGGGGCCTCAAAATGAGACCGGCGGCGTGGGGGGCCTCCAGCGAGGCTTCCGCCCCACCCGCGGTCTTTAGGCACACACAGCAGTTTTGTTGGGGCCAGGAGGGAACTTCCAATGAGGCTTCCTTACCCCCACCCGACTTCAATCTGTACGCTGCGGCCCGCCCGGGCTGCAGCTGAAGGCAGGCACCAAAAGAGGTGCCTGCTTGTGCCCCGGGGGCACTCTTCAGAGCACGCTTCACCCCGGGGGAACGATAGGAGCACGCTGGTACCTTATCATCAGACGATGGTGCCCTGGGGGCACTGAAGACAGCGCGACTCCCACGTGCTTCCAAACATGAATCCGGGCCACGGTGGTGAATCAACGAAAACACACGCTTTACCAAGTACAATGCCAGGGTTGCGGTGGTGAATTCTGGTGGCAGAAAAGCGCTTTTAAGTGCTGGGGGAAAAATTCCTTAACCACTAGACTGCACTTGGAGAGTGCTTGTAATTTAATCAGTGCGTGCTCCTCCAGGCGCTAGATCCATGATGCAGGGATCCAGGGCCACAGCACCCAGCCCCTGGGGGACAATGTCCAGGGAAAAGGCCCACAGGTGAAAATGCCCAGTGTCAGGCCAGCACCAAGAGGATGCAAGCAAGTGGCAGTTCCTTACAGTGACCAAGCTGGTCACAGATCAGCACAGCAATAGCAGTCCATGGCGGTTCCTGGAGAGTCCTTCCAGCCTTCTGTGTCCAGTTCCAAAATGTCTCCAGATTGTGGGGAAAACTCCCCTGTACTTATACTCAGTTTTTACAGTGTTACAAAGGAAGTTGAGAGGAGGGTTTAACCAGTTACAACTGGTTCTGGGAGTGCCCCCTCTCTCCTGCAGCACATGCTCCAAACATCAGTTGGGGTAAACGACCCTATTGTGTGAGGCCAGGGCACAGCCTTTACAAATGCAGGTATGCACCGCCTCTCCCTTCTCTCAGCTCAGGAAGACAATTCAGCATGCAGATGCACCTCTGAGACACCTCCACCCTCCCTGTGTACAGGCTGTCTGAAAAGTATGCATTAAGCCCAACTGTCACTCTGCCCAGATGTGGATTGGAGTCAAGCTGCAAAACACCAGAGTCATAAGCACAGAGAAATGCTCACTTTCTAAAAGTAGCATTTCTGTAATGGTAATAAAAAATACACCTACACCAGTAAGCATAATTTTTTATCACCATTACAAACATACCAAACATGCCTACGCTACCCCTCATGCATCAGACAATACCCCCTACATATAAAGCAGGGCATTTCTAATGCAATCCTATGAGAAGACAACACTCACAGCAGTGAGACACCAAGTTAGGCTGTTTGTCACTACCAGGACAGGCCACGCAACCTGGCAGGTCCTGCCTTCTACATACATAGCACCCTGCCCATAGGGCTAGCTAGAGCCTACACTAGTGGTGACTTACATGTAGTAAAAGGGGAGTTCTGGGCCTGGCAAGTAAATTTAGATGCCAGGTCCCTGTGGCAGAAAACTGCGCACACCGTCCTGCGCTAGCAGGCCTGAGACAGGTTTGAAAGGCTACTTCAGTGGGTGGTGCAAGCAGTGCTGCAGGCCCACTGGTAGCATTTAATTTACAGGCCCTGGGTATAGAGATACCACTCTACAAAGGACTTATAGGTAAATTAAAAATGTCAATTAGGTATTAGCCAATCATTCCAACTTTAGATGGGAGAGCACCTGCACTTTAGCACTGATCAGCAATGATAAAGTGCTCAGAGTCCTAGAGCCAACAGCGAGAGGTCAGAAAAAATAGGAGGAAGGAGGCAAAAAGTCAGGGGATGAACCTGCCACAAGGGCCAGGTCCAACACTCAGTATTACAAAAATAAAGGTACTTTATTTTTAGTGACACAATGACCCCTTAGGAGGTACGTACACACAATATAAACACTAGTTTCCAAAAACAGGCAAATAAACCGTTAGAAAACAGTGCAAATAGTGAAAAACACAATAGGTTGCAATGAGCCCAGGAGGAACACAAACCACATACTAAAATAGTGGAATACGAAATTCGGTTTCCTATCTAGGTAAGTGTAGTGTGTAGAGGGACGCTGGGAGTGTAAGAAAACACCAAAGGTAAGTAATAGAACCCACCCCAGAGCCCAGGAAAACAGAAGTAAATCACAGTAAGTTTCCTGAAACACACAAGTAGTTGTGATAGGAGATTATGCAAGAACTGGAAGAGACTGCAAGACACCAACAATGGATTCCTGGACCTGAAGACCTGTGGAAGAAGGGGACCAAGTCCAAGAAGCACTGAAGAGTCCAGGGAGAACAGGAGCCCCTGCTAACCTGGATAAAGGTGCAAAAGAAGAACCACTGGTGAGAAGACAAAGCCAGTTATTCACCCAACCAGATAGATGCGGGTTCCTGGTGGGTGCAGATGTCTCACACTGGATGAATGATTGCAGTCTGGTTTGTGTCATTAGATTCTGCCAACAAGCCTTGGCACACGCAGAGCTCGGGGTTAGCAGAAGATGGCACTGCCTGGGACCAGGAGGGACCTGCTGGCCTCTAATCAGGAAGGGGAGATAGAGGAGCTCTCAGCAACCCAGAGATCCCTTAGAAGACCAGGCCGTGCGCACAGGAGTCCCACAGCACGGGGAGAAAGAACGTGCAAATTGAGGGTTATGCAGCATGACACAAAGGGATCACAAACCACTGGAAAACCACTCTGGACACTGTGCATCACAGGATGGAATGCTGGGGGCCTAAGCTGTTCTGTACACAAACAACATCGTGGAAGATAGCACACAAGCCTTGGCAACTGCATGTCATGCTGTGCAGAGGGGTACTGTCTTGCGTGGGGAGGCACCAAAGTTAGACAGCTGGACCTTGGGACTGTCGGCGTCACTTTAGTCCACCACCCGTGTTGCTGGGTCCACGCTCATCGTCTGGAGAGGGGACCCACGCCACTGGTCGTCGCGAAAAGAGGTGCCTGCTGAAGCAGGGAAGTGACTCTGTCACTCTACTGGGAGATTCCTTTGGTTCTTCTGGGCAGGGTGAAGACAGGCAGTCCTTGGAAGATGCACACCCTGGAAACAGTTGCATTTGCTGGCAGGAGCTGAAGATACAATGTTGCAGAAGTTGTTTTTGCATCTTTGTTGCAGTTTGTAGAGTTCCTGGAGAGTTCAGCTGAGGTTCCGTCTGTAGAAGATGAAGTAAAGGATGCAGAGGATTCCTGCTGGAGTCTTGCAATCAGAATCTAAAGAAACACCCAGAGGAGAGACCCTACGTAGCCCTGAAAGGGGTATTGGTCACCTAACCAGATAAGCACCCATCAAGGGAGGGCTTTAACGTCACCTGCTGGCACTGGCCACTCGGACACTCCCAGAGTGTTCCACCACCTTGGAATCCAAGATGGAAAAACCCAGGGACACTCTGGAGGAGCTCTGGGTACCACCCCAGGGTGGTGATGGACAGGGGAGTGGTCACTCCCCTTTCTTTTGTCCAGTTCCATGCCATAGCAGGGCCCAGGGGTCCCTGAACCAATGTAGTCTAGATTATGCAAGGAGGGCACAATCTGTGCCCTTCAAAGTATTTCCAGAGGCTCTGGGAGGCTACCCCTCTATTGCATGTAACATCTCTTTCCAAAGGGAGAGAGGGTAACACCCCTCCCCCAAAGGAAATCCTTTGTTCTGCCTTCCTGGGCTGAGCTGCTCAAGCAACAGTGGGGCAGAAACCTGCCTGTCAGGTGGCAGCACCTGGGGCTGCCTGGAAAAACTCAGAAGGCTGGTATGGCAGTACTGGGGTCCACCGTAGAGCCCCCAAGTGCATGTGATTGTACAACCAATACTAGAATCAGTATTGTGGTACAATTCCCAGTTGTTAGACACCTTGCATGGCCATATTCCGGGTTACCATTGTGAAGCTGGTCATAGGTATTGACCTATGTCCAGTGCATGCGTAAAATGGCGTCCCGCACTCACGAGTCTGGGAAAATGGTCCTGAACAATGTGGGGGCACCTCTGCTAGTGTAGAGATGCCCTCGCTCACAGGTACTTTGCACCCAGCCTTCAGGGTTGGAAGGCCTGACATATAGGTGACTTATAAGTGACCTGGTGTAGTGAAAATGACTGTGAAAGGGTGCATGCACAATTTCACGCAGGCTACAATGGCAGTCCTGCAGAAGTCTTTGCAAGGGCTCCCTATGGGTGGCAAAAGAAATGCTGCAGCCCATAGGGATCCCCTGAAACCCCAATGCCCTGGGTACCTAAGTACCATGTACTAAGGACTTGTAAGGGGTGATCGGTATGACAATTTGGCATGAAATACTGGGTTACTAGTATATAGTGAAACATTTTGGAAAAGAGAGAGCATAAGCACTGGTATCCTGGTTAGCAGGACTCCAGTGACACAGTCAAGCATACTGACAAAAACAGTGAATCATACTGACAAGCAGGCCAAAAACCATAAGCACTGGGGTCCTGGCTAGCATGATCCAGTGATACATTCAAAACACAGTGACATCAGGCAGTAATTGGGGGTAACATGGCAAAAAGAGGGTACTTTCCTACACAACCCCACTAAACGAGGCACAATAAGGCTCACCTTGCCCAGATGAGTCTTCATTGTCTAAGTGGAAATATTTGGAGAGTCCATCTGCATTGGAATGGTTACTCCCAGGTCTATGTTCCACTGTAAAGTCCATCCTCTGTAGGGAGATGGACCACCTCAACATTTTAGGGTGTTCACTTTCCATTTATTTTAACCATAAGAGAGGTTTGTGGTCTGTCTGAACTATGAAGTGAGTCCCAAATAAGTAGGGTATTAGCTTCTTCAGGGCCAAGATCACAGCAAAGGCCTCCCTCTCTATGGCTGACCAATGTTTTTCTCTAGGGGTCAACCTTCTACTAATAATAGCAATAGGCTGATCCTGGCTCTCTGAATTTAGTTGTGATAACACTGCCCCAACCCCTTCCTCAGAAGCATCTGTCTGAACAATAAACGTCTTAGAATAGTTTGGGCTTTTCAGGACATGTGCAGTACACATAGCCTGCTTAAGCTCCTCAAAAGCTTTTTGACAGCTGGCTCTCTATAATATCTTCTTGGGCATTTTCTTGGAAGAGAGGTCATTAAGAGGGGCAACAATGGCGCCATAGTTCTTAATGAACCTCCTGTAGTACCCAGTGAGACCAAGAAAGACTCTGACCTGAGTCTGAGTAGTAGGGGAAGATCAGTCTAAAATAATCTGGATCTTCCCCTGTAGTGGTTCAATCTGTTCCCCACCAACTAGGTGTCCCAGATAAACCACCTTCCACTGCCCTACCTGGCACTTTGAATCCTTGATAGTGAGGCCTGACTTTTGCAGGGCCTCCAAAACTTTCCATAGGTGGACCCGTGGTCATCCCAGGTGGAGCTGAATACAGCAACATCATCCAGATATGCTGCACTGGAAGCTTCCAGACCTTGGAGGACTGTATTCAACAGACTCTGGAAGGTGGCAGGTGCATTCTTCAAACCAAAGGAAATAACTGTAAATTGGTAATGCCCTCCAAATGCAGTTTTAGGTGTTGCATCTTATGATAGTTTGATCTGCCAATACCCTACAGTCAAGTCAAAAGTGATTAGATACTTGGTAGATGCAAGTGTATCTGTCAGCTCATCTGCCCTGGGTATAGGGTGAGCATCAGTCTTTGTGACTGCATTGAGCCCTCTGTAATCTACACAAAACCTCCTCTCCCTTTTCCCATTTTGAGAATGAGGCTTTGGTACTAGCACCACTGGGCTGGCCCAGGGGCTATCTGAGTGCTCAATCACTCCTAAGTTTAACATTTTCTGAACGTCTGATTTAAAGCAGTCCCTGACATGGTCACACTGCCTGTAAATCTTACTTTTGACAAGTAAACTGTCTCCAGTATCTATGGTGGGGTCATAGCAAGTGGCCTGACCAGGTGTCAGAGAAAACAGCTCAGGAAACTGGCCTCGGAGGTTCCTGCAGTCCTCCTTTTGCTCTTCTGTAAGGCAGTCTGCAAGGACAACTCTTTCCACTAAGCCATGAGCTGCAGTGTTGGAGAAGAGGTCAGGGAGAGAGTCACTCTCATCCTCCTGACCCTTATCAGTGGCCATGAGTAAGGTTTCAGGCAGTTCACATGAAGTACTCTTAGAGGCATTCTGGGAGTGCCTAGGTCCACTAATTAAGTGACCTCACTCTTTTTCTCCAGTATCAGATGTGGACCACTCCATTTGTCCTAGAGTGCTCTTGGTGCCACAGGCTCCAGTACCCACACCTTCTGTCCTGGGTAGTACTCAGTCAGGACAGCCTTCTGGTCATGCCATTGTTTTTGCATACCCTGGCTTGCCTGAAGGTATTTGGTGGTCTTTTTCATATAGTCAGCCATTCTTGATCTTAGGCCAAGTACATAATCCACAATGTATTGTTTGGGGGGCTTCAAGAGTTGCTCCCACTCCCCCTTCTAAGTGCAGGTGGACCCTAACAGGGTGACCAAAAAGGAGTTCAAATGTGATGTAGCCCACTCCTTTCTGGGGTACCTCCCTGTAGGCAAAAAGGAGGCATGGCAATAGAACACCCCATCTCCTTCTGAGCTTTTCAGATAGTCCCATGCTCATACCTTTGAGAGTTTTATTAAACTTCTCAACCAATCCATTTGTCTGAGGGTGGTAAGGAGTGGTGAATGTGTATGTTACACCACATTCCTTCCACATTGCCTTCAAGTATGTACACATGAAGCTACTACCCCTGTCTGATACTACTGCTTTAGGGAAGACCACCCTGGAAATTATTCCCAGGAGGTCCTTTGCCACTGCAGGAGCTGTAGTGGTGCTTACAGGGATGGCATCTGGATATCTAGTGGCATGATCCACTACCACCAACATACATCTATTGCCAGAAGCATTAGGAGGGTCAAGGGGGGGGCAACTATGTCAACCCCTACCCTTTCAAAGGGCACCTCAACCACAGGCAGTGGTTGGAGTACCTTACCAGGGCTCAGGCCAGGAAGCAAAGAGGACAGGGAAACTTGGATCCTAAAACAATGGACCAAGTGCTCCCAAAAACTAGGTGTATAAAGCGTAAACCCTTAACCACCATCCCTCTCTCTTCTGAAGATTCCCCTTTTGATGAGGTGGACTCTACTCCCAATGCAGAACCCACACCAGATGATCTCCAAGCTGGCACAGCTGAGCTTTTGGGTGCAGGGGGGCCTGCCAGGGAGGAATTGAGTGTGGCACAGCAGACCTGCCCCACACTAGTGGGTTTGAGACAGCAAGCTGTCAAACAAGAAGCAGGGGATGTCAGAGACTCTCACAAGGTGCATTGGGAGAACAATATCCTTTATTCAGAGGCAAGGGATCCAAAACCAGGTGTTACCAGGAGACTGGTCATTCCCTTGCAATATAGGGAATTCCTCCTAACACCGGCAAATGACATTCCCCTTGCTGGACATTTGAGGCAAAGCAACACCTGAGACAGACTGATCCCTCACTTTCATCACTGGCCTCATATGTCAGAGGACACAAAAGAGTTTTGTCGCTCTTGTGTTACTTACCAAGCCAGTGGCAGTGGGTGCACTCTAAAGGCCCCCTCGATCCCAATGGTTGTTCCAGGATCCAAGTTTCCCTGTCCTCTTTGCTTCTTGGCCTGAGCCCTGGTAAGAGCAAAGATGTGCCCTGGAATGCTCAGCATTCCTTCATGAGCCTCCAACTCCACTTCAGCCCAAGCTGAAGTCTCCAAATCATCGCCCAGTAGACATTCTACAGGTAGGTCAGTGGATACCACAACCTTCTGTGGAACAGTAAACCAACCCCCAGTTGAGATTCACAAGAGCCATGGGGTGGCTAACAGTATTATTATGGCCGTCGGTCACTTGGTACTGATGACCAAGTAGGTGTTGCTCAGGAGGTCCCAGTTTTACTATCACCATAGTGACACTGGCACCTGTGTCCCTGTAGGCATCAGCCTGAACACCATTGATTAGGGGTTGTTGCTTATACTTATCCATATTAAGGGGACAAGCAACAAAGGTGGCAAGGTCAGTGCCACCATCTGAGACTAAAAGAGCCTCAGTGGTTTCCCTAACTAAACCAACCCCCACTACATTACCCAAAGTGAGCCCTGCTACACCCTTGGACTGGTTATTTGTAGTGTTTTTCCCACCACCACTGCTATTACTAGGGGCACTAGTGGAAGCAGTGGGGGTTGTGGTGGTGGGAGGTTTGGTGTTCCTCTTGGAACAAGTGGGGTCACTTGCCCAAATGCCTTTGTTCTTACACAGGTAACACCAAGGCTTTTTCTGTTGGTTGGAAGAGGATTTGTGCCTACACCCAGAAGATTTTTGTGGGCCTGATGAAGACTCTGACTTTTTATCTTAGTCCCCACCCCTATCATGTGATTTACCATCATTCTTCTTGTCCTTGTCACCCCCTGTATGAGCTTTTCTGCTCACCCTTGTTCTGACCCATTTGTATGCCTTCTTTCCTGATTCTTGGGGAGAGGTCAGATCTGAGTCTACCAAGTACTGGTGCCTTCACTGAACAGCCCACAAAGCATATCCAATCTTGTGAAGACGTTTTTCTGGTTTCTCTGAACTTAATTCTGTATTGTTCAGTGGTTAAGCCAAATCCATCCAAGAGTGCTGTCTCCAAAACATTGTAATTATCTGAATCTTCCTCCCTGACAGTGAGAAGTCTTTCTCTCCCCTTGCCAGAAAAGCACAACCACAGAATAGCAGCCCACTGCATCTGAGAGACCCTCTGTACTTTACAGGCCCTCTCAAGTGCAGCAAAACACTTGTAGATATCATCCTCCTCCTTGTAAGGGGGAACAATTTTATGTAAGTTCCTGGAATTAAAGGTATTCTCCCTAACACCATAACTCCTGAAACTGCTGTTGCTGCTGCCACCATGGGGAACTAACCCCAACCCCTACCTTTCCCTTTCCACAGCTAAGGCCTCCCTATCTAGGGCCTGCTGTTGCTGCTGCAGCCTCAGCCTAACCTCCTCCAATCTCAGCTTTTGGAGCTCCCTGTCTATGGAATCATCACCTGGATTGGATGTGTGGGAACCCTCAGAAACTGAGGTGACATGGGAATGTGCAGAGGCATGTCTTTCCCTAGCTTTGGTAACCCTAGTGACCGGACCTCTAGGTGTGAAGGGAGCTCTACCTGTATGTGAACCCATCCCACTGCCAGCTACACTAGATGGTTTGCTAAGGGAAGATTTTGTGAAGGCCCCTCCCTTGAATCCTCATACTGTTCCCCTGATTCTAAAGGGTTAGAATCCCCTACCTCTCCTCCTCCTGGTTACCAGACTGCTCTTGGCCATCCCGGAGAAGGAGACTTAAAAATAAATTCTTATTAGGGTTCTTCCCTACCTCTAGGCTTCTCTCTGAGCAATGCCCCCTTAGAACTTCGAAAGTCAGGTAGTGTAGTGAGTTAGATAAAGTGAAAGGAAAAAAATGCCTACTTTTCCTAACTCCTAGTCTTTTTAGAAAGAAAGTGAAAAGACTAGGTATACTTTTGTATAGCTCTAGGTATAGAGTACACTTTCCTGTCGAAAGCACTGGTAACAGAGTGATAAGGCAATTGCAACTACTTATCCCACCGCTGCCCCACCAATGTAGGAGGCTTGCCTGGCTTGTAGTGGCTTGTAGTGGGTACCAAAGGTACTTACACCTTATACCAGGTCCAGTTATCCCTTATTATTGAAATGTAGTCAGTGTCTAGAAATCAGGCTGTCTAGGGGTAGCTATAGCTTAGCAGCCAAGGCTGATCGAGGAGACATGCAAAGCTCTTGCAATACCACTGTGGTCACACAGTACTCACACACATGAAGAAAATACTCAGTGTTACAAAACTAACAGTACTTTATTTTTATTGACACAATGCCAAAAATACCTTGAAGACTATGCTCCCTTAGGAGGTAAGTAATATACACAATATATACACTAGTATGTGAAAACAGGTAAGTAAACAGAAAACAGTTAAATAGTGAAAATCACAATAGGTTGCAATGGGCCTAAGGGGAACAGAAAACATAAACTAAAATAGTGGAATGCGAAAGTCAGTTTTCCACCTAGACAAGTGTAGTGTGTAGAGGGGCACTGGGAGTGTAAGAGAACATCAAAAGTAAGTAATAAAACCCACCACAGAGCCCTGGAAAGCAGAAGTAAATCATAATACGTTTCCTGAAACACACAAGAAGTTGTGATAGAAGATTATGCAAGAACCAGAAGAGAATGCAAGGCACCAATGATGGATTCCTGGACCTGAAGACCTGTGGAAGAAGGGGACCAAGTCCAAGAAGCACTGAAGAGTCCAGGAAGAACAGGAAACCCTGCTAACCTGGATGAAGTTGCAAAAGAAGAACAACCAGTGAGAAGACAAATTCAGATATGCACCCAAGAAGACAGATGCAGGTTCCTTGTTGGTGCAGACGCCGGATGGATAATTGCAGTCTGGTTTGCATTGCTGGATTCTACCAACAAGCCTTAGCACACGCAAAGTTAGTGGTTAGTGGAAGATGGCGCTGCCCGGGACCAGGAGGAACCTGTTGGCCTCTACCCAGGAGGGGGAGACAGAGGGGACTTTCAGAGAGGCATTAGAAGATCAGCCAGCGTGCACAGAAATCCCACAGCATGAGAAAAAAAAGATGCAAATGGAGGCCCACACAGCACGACACAAATGGATCACATGCCGCAGGAAAACCACTCAGGAGCTGTGCATTGCAGGATGGAGTGCTAGGGGCCTAATCTGTGCAGTGCACAAAGAACTTCTTGTAAGATTGCACACAAGTCTTGGCAACTGCAGGTCACGCTGTGCACGGGGGTACTGTCTTGCGTGGGGAGGCAAGCCCTTACCTCCACCAAAGTTGGACAGCTGGACCTTGTGACTGTTGGGGTCACTTTAGTCCACCACCTGCATTGCTGGGTCCACGCTCGTCATCTGGAGAGGGAACCCACGCCACTGGTTGTGGCTGCAGAGAGGTGTCTGCTGAAGCAGGGAAGTGACTCTCTCACTCCACAGGAGATTCCTTCAGTTCTTCTGGTGCAGGCTGAAGACAGGCAGTCCTCGGAGGATGCACAACCTGGAAACCATTGCAGTTGCTGAAACCTGTCTGTGAGGAAGCAGCAGCTGGGGGTACCTGGAAAACCTCAGAAGGATGGTACGGCAGTGCTGGAGCTCCACTGTGGAGCCCCCAGAGTGCATGGGATTGCACAACCAATAAAATAATCGGTATTGGGGTACAATTCCCAGTTGTTAGACACCTCACATGGCCATATTCCGGGTTACCATTGTGAAGCTGGACATAGGTATTGACCTATGTCGAATGCACACGTAAAATATCATCCCCGCACTCACAATGTCCAGGAAAATGGTCCTGGATGACGTGGGGGTACCTTTGCTAGTGCACGGGTTCCCTCACACACAGGTACTTTGCTCACAGCCTTCAGGGTTGGAAGGCCTGACATATAGGTGACTTATAAGTGACCTGGTGCAGTGAAAGTGGCTGTGAAAGGGTGCATGCACCATGTCACTCAGGCTGCAATAGCAGTCCTGCAGAAGTCTTTGCATGGGCTCCCTATGGGTGGCTAAAGAAATGCTGCAGCCCATAGGGATCCCCTGGAACCCCAAAGCCCTGGGTACCTAAGAGCCGTACACTAGGGACTTACAATGGGTGACCAGTATGCCAATTTGGGATGAAATACTGGGTTACCAGTATGTAGAGAAAACTTTGGGGACCGGGAGAGCATAAGCTCTGGCATCCTGGTTAGCAGGCCTGAAGTGACACAGTCAAGCATACTGACAAAAACAGTGAAACATACTGACAAGCAGGCAAAAAAGCCATAAGCACTTGGGTCCTGGCTAGCAGGATCCAGTGACAAAGTCAAAACAAATTGATATGAGGCCGAAATTGAAGGTAACATGCCAAAAAGAGGGCACTTTCCTACAGTGGCACAACCAGTGCTCAGGCCAACTGGTAGCCTTTGACTTACAGGCCCTGGGCACACATAGTGCACTTTACTAGGGACTTACTAGTAAATTAAATATGCCAATCATGGAGAAGCCAATGTTACCATCTGTTAGACACAGAGCACATGCACTTTAGCACCGGATAGCAGTGGTAAAGTTCACTGAGTCATAAAGTCAGCAAAAACAAAGGTCAGCACACAGTCAAAACAGGAGGTCACAAAGAAAAAGTCTTGGGAAACCACACCAAAAGTGGCTAGGTCTAACACATCAAATGGACCAGACGAGCAGTCTTGCAGAGCAGGGAACTCTACTGGCACCATTACCCACACCCTTTAACTAGGCTAAAACTCAGCCAGAGTGGCAGTCTGGTGAAACCAATGTTTCATGTCTTCCTGGCTAGCTTCACAATTCTCCTGTGCGAGTTTCCAGAAGTGGGCTGTCTGGTTGCGGAAGGACAGCATGTAGGTAAATAAATCCTGGGTTGCTTTCTGGGAGTTTGCTCCAAGCCCTACCTCACCAAATTGAGAGGTCCTCTCACAGGGTGTCCATACTGAAGTTCAAAAGGGCTAAAGCCAATCCACTTCTGTACCACGTCCCTGTAGGCGAATACTAGGCATGGTAAGAGGTTGTAGGAAAGTACCATCTTGCCTGGCATGTTACCCCCATTTTAACTTGAGAGTCAGTTTGTTTTTGCCCGTGTCACTGGGATCCTGCTAGCCAGGACCCCAGTGCTCATAGTTTGTGGCCTATATGTGTTCCCTGTGTGGTGCCTAACTGTATCACTAACCAGAACCTCAGTGTTTATGCTCTCTCTGCTTTAAAAATTGTCACTGCACGACAGTGACCATTTTCACCAATTCTGATTGGCACACTGGAACACCCTTATAATTCCCTAGGATGTGGTACCTAGGTACACAGGGTATTGGGTTTCCAGGAGATCCCTATGGGCTGCAGGATTTCTTTTGCCACCCATAGGGAGCTCAGACAATTCTTACACAGGACTACCACTGCAGCCTGAGTGAAATAACGTACACGTTATTTTACAGCCATTTTACACTGCACTTAAGTACTTATAAGTCACCTATATGTCTAACCTTCACTTGGTGAAGGTTGGGTGCAAAGTTACTAAGTGTGAGGGCACCCTGGCACTAGCCAAGGTGCCCCCACATTGATCAGGGCAATTTCCCCGGACTTTGTGAGTGCGGGGACACCATTACACACGTGAACTACATATTGGCCAATACCTATATGTAGCTTCACAAAGGTAACTCCAAACATGGCCATGTAACATGTCTAAGATCATGGAATTGTCCCCCCAAGCCAAATATGGTATTGGGGTGCCAATTCCATGCATCCCAAGGGCCCCAGCATGGACCCCGAGTACTGCCAAATTAGCTCTCTTGGGTTTTCTCGGCAGCTACCGCTGCTGCCAACCCTCAGACAGGTTTCTGCCCTCCTGGGGTCTGGGCAGCCCAGTCCCAGGAAGGCAGAACAAAGGATTTATACCCTCTCCCTTTGGAAATAGGTGCTAAGGGCTGGGAGGAGTATCCTCCCCCAGCCTCTGGAAATGCTTTGAAGGGCACAGATGGTGCCCTCCTTGCATAAGCCAGTCCACACCAGTTCAGGGATCCCTCAGCCCCTGCTCTGGTGTGAAACTGGACAAAGGAAAGGGCAGTGGCTACTCCCCTCTCCATCACCACCCCAGGGGTGGTGCCCAGAGCTCCTCCAGTGTGTCCCAGACCTCTCCCATCTTGACTGCAGAGGTGTGAGGGCACAATGGAGACCTCTGAGTGGCCAGTGCCAGCAGGTGATGTCAGAGACCCCACCTGATAGGCTCTTACCTGGTTAGGGAGCCAATCTCAGCTGAGGGCTATTTACGGTCTCTTCTGTGGGTTTCTCTTCAGATAACGAATGCAAGAGCTCTCCAGAGTTTCTCTGCATCTCCCTCTTCGACTTCTGCCAAGGATCAACTGCTGACTGCTCCAGGACACCTGCAAAACCGCAACAAAGTAGCAAGACGACTACCAGCAACATTTTAGAGCCTAATACTGCCAGCTTTCTCGACTGTTTCCTGGTGGTGCATGCTCTGAGGGCTGTCTGCCTTCACCCTGCACGGGAAGCCAAGAAGAAATCTCCAGTGGGTCGACGGAATCAAACGTCTGCTTCACTGGTCCTCTGGGTCCCCTCTCATATTGACAAGCGTGGTCCCTGGAACACAGGAGCTAGTTCCAAGTGACCCCGACAGTCCAGTGGTCCTTCTGTCCAAATTTGGTGGAGGTAAGACCTTGCATCCCCACGCCAGACAGAAATTCTGTGTACTGGGTGATCTGCAGCTGCTAGGGCTTCTGTGCACTTTTGCAAGGATTCCTTCGTGCACAGTACAGCCCAGGTCCCCCGCACTCCATCCTGCAATGCTCAACTCTCTGCGTTGATCACAGACTTCGTGGGAACCTCTTTTGTTGTGTTGAGATGACCGCCGTGCTCAGATTTCTTGAATGCCTGTCAAAGTGCTTCTGTGGGTGCTGCCTGCTTCTGCACGGGCTCTCTCTGTTTCTGAGCACCCCCTCTGTCTCCTCCTCCAAGGGGCGACCTCCTGGTCCTTCCTGGGCCCGGGCAGCACCCATTATCTTCAACCGCAACTCTTGCAGGTAGCAAGGCTTGTTTGCAGTCTTTCTGCATGAAAACAACTCTGCATACCCTAACACACCGTGTGACATCTTCTTCCAAAGGATAAGTTCCTGGCACCTTCCGTTGTTGCATAATCTTTGTCTTCTTCCACCCAGAGGCAGCCCTTTTGCACCTTCATCCAGGGTTTAGTGGGCTCCTGCCCCCCTTGGACACTTGCGTGACTCTTGGACTTGGTCCCCTTCCTTTGCAGGTTCTCAGGTTGAGGAATCCATCTTCAGTGCTTTGCAGTCAGTTGTTGCCTTTGCAGAATCCCCTATCTCAAATTTACTGTCTTTCTGGGGTAGTAGGGTAACTTTACTCCTACTTTTCAGGGTCTTGGGGTGGGGTATCTTGGACACCCTTAGTGTTTTCTCACACTCCCAGCGACCCTCTACACACTACACTAGGCCTGGGGTCCATTTGTGGTTCGCATTCCACTTTTGGAGTATATGGTTTGTGTTGCCCCTAGGCCTATTGTGTCCTAGTGCATTCTGTTGTGTTCTACAGTGTTTGCACTACTTCTCTAAGTGTTTTACTTACCTGATTTTGATTTGTGTGTATATTTTGTGTATTTTACTTACCTCCTAAGGGAGTATATCCTCTGAGATACATTTGGCATATTGTCACTAAAATAAAGTACCTTTATTTTTAGTAAGTCTGAGTATTGTGTTTCTTATGATATAGGGCTATATGATATAAGTGGTATAGTAGGAGCTTTGCATGTCTCCTACTTCAGCCTAAGCTGCTCTGCTATAGCTACCTCTATCAGCCTAAGCTGCTAGAACACTACTAATCTACTAATAAGGGATAACTGGACCTGGCACAAGGTGTAAGTACCATCAGGTACCCACTATAAGCCAGGCCAGCCTCCTACAGAGGTCGTCCCACTTATGCCTCATGGGTTCAGGTAGACACATTATCATGCCTTTTAGGGTATAGTTGAATCTCTCAACCAAACCCATTGGTTTGCGGGTAGTAAGGCACTGAGAAATTGTAAGTTATTCCACAGGACTTCCACATGGCCTTCATGTACAAGGACATGAAGTTGGTAATGCAGTCAGAAACATGTCCTTCTGGAAACCCACTTGGATAAAGATCCCCATCTGTGCCCTCACTACAACAGGTGCAGTTACTGTTCTCAGAGGGATAGCCTCGAGTACCGGGTGATATGGGTCACCAAGAACAGGACAAACCTGTTGCCCATGGCTGTCTTGGTTCAGAGTCCCCACGGTGTCAATGCCCACCATTCAAAAGGGGTGCTCAATACAGGAAACTGTTGTAGGGGGACCTTGCACCCCCCTCTATATTGCCACTCACCTGGCAGGTAAGACAAGACTAGCAGAAAGCATCTGAGGTCTTCCTCATTATTTGGGGCCAATAAAAGTGGGTGACAAGCCTGTCAAAGGTCTGTCCTAATGTAAACAAATTGCCAGTGGCACATCATGAGCCAGACCCAGTAGGAAGGCCCGGAGGCACTGAGGTACAACAAGCACACATGCTGCCCCAGGTTCAGGGGCCGTATGCTCACAATACAGGAGACCATTCTCCCAATAAATCAGGTGCTTGCCATAGGCACCACTGGCTGCCTGGGCCTCGGCCTGGTGCCAAAGGCCCACAAGAGTGGGGCACTCCCTCTTTTTTGCTGCACAGGACTCCTCCCCAGAGGGACCTCCTTCCTGCTACCAATTGTTTAGCTCAGGCAGGTATCATTAGAACTCTTGTATAGCAACAAGACTGCTGGATGTAGTGCGGCAGCCCCTCTGTGTTGTACGTGACTGAGTAATTATAACACCAGTTGACAGCTGTCGGCCCATCCCTCCCGGCTCACTAGCAGCACCTCACCAAAACCCAACCAGTAAAGGTGATATGTGGTAGCCTTGCATGAACTCTAAAAAACCCTCATGAATATTGTGGTGGAAACAAGCCTAACCTTTTTATACAAGTCTCTTATACACACATAAGCAAGAAAAGACATGCAGGATAGTTTTCAATATATTTATTGAAAAGACTGCTATATGTGATAAACATGCATGAGCTACAATGATTAGTATACTGAGGAATAACAAAATCAGGATTGTGAAAATTAGAGATGTAAATATAAGCAACCCTAACATATTGTCATGACATTAGCATACAATTCCTATCTAAAAGCCTTATCTGTAGCCCCTAAGTGACAGTATGGCAATGTAAGCCAAATCTGTCCATATAATGTCCATGAGAAGCACACCCCCATCACCTTGGTACCAGTGCTGGCCGCCAGTCTACAGATTAGGATCCGTGGCGACACAAAGGCTGAGGTCAGCCAAAAACCAGCATGCAGCATGGATGGAAATTCTGTGTGGAACCCCCTCTAATGCCCTTTGTCCCACAAGATGTTTTTAAAGGAGAGATGTTCATGTTCATGCACAAAAGCCTGACTTAGGTATGTACCTAGGCGCTGTACTGGTTACACAGACTTGGGCCAGCAATACAAAATATGATTCTGTGTGCCTCACATTCTGTTCTTGTGATTCTGAGGAAAAAAACATGAACCAAAGTATGTAATCCATAGCACTGATAATGACGTTTTCACAGAATAGAAGCTGATAATCAAATGAAAACAGAACCATTATAGGTATTGGAAAAATAAAATGAATAAAAATGACAGAGCGTGGTAACTGGGTAAAAGGGCACAGGCCACAAGTCTAGGCTAAGCTATCACTGTGCCAAAGGAACTAAATAAGATTGACCCACGACACCCTTCCCTATTGCCGGAACAAGAGTGCAAAGTCCAAGCCCTAATGTTAATAATGCTGTAATAAAAGCGTAAAAACATACATAAGAGACAAATGTATACATTGACAAGCCAAGCAGGCCTACAGACAGGCCAAGTTAAAAGGCAATTTGGTGACACATTTTACATTTTTGAAAAATCAAGTGGTTGAATTTTAACAGTAATCATGGTCTTGCAGGAAGTCTCTGAATTCATCAAGCAAGATGGAGACAAGAAGGACTCCACTTCAGCAGGTGACAAGTTGATCAGTGCATTGGAGTAAGGATCCACGGAGTAGGAGTTTGCGTTAGCCTCCGGTGCAGAATGAACTGTGCTTGTGTCAGATGTTGTTGGAGCCAGCAAATCCAAAAGCGATGGCTGACAGGGTGCCTCGCAAATGAATCGCAGTCTCAAGGGGCATGTCTGTGAATGAACCCTCATTGAAAGCATAAACAGATCTGTGTCCACAGGAGGTGCAGGCTGCACGGCAAGACACGCTATTGGTTCACATTCAAAGAGGCATCAGAAACAATGGAGGAATGGATGGACACATGTCAAGACCAGTCTGAATGTCAAAGATCAATCAAGCTCCTGCTCCCCAAGCAAGGAAGCTCAGAAATACTGCATCATGTGTTCATGACAAAGCTGGGATGGTGGTAGCTCCATCACTCTACTTTGCCGAGAAAGAACAGCCACTGCATATCAAAAATAGCAGTAGCAGAATTCTTCCAAGTAATGCCAAAATGATAGGGAATATGCCAAAGACACTGGAAAAGAGTAAGTGTATGGTTGCAAGTATTACTCCAGTTACAGTCTGGCAGTGCTGACAAATCCAGAACTGACAGCCTTAAAAGAGTGTGCAATCCCCATAGTATTCCATGCATCGAATATTCTGCTCCCCAGTTCTCCAAAACGCTTTGAGAAGTTGGTATTTATTAGGTATTGCATTTCGCCTGATTATCTTGCTATCTGGAGATCGTATGTCTCTCTGGCTGATGTCAGGGCCACATGTTTTAAAAACAATAGCACCTTTAGTTTGCTGAGCTTATCAAAGTTTACATTTACAATATTATTTAAGGCGTAAATTCCGTTGGACAAAGTGATCATGCCATTATCAACAACAGATAAACCCCTTTCGATGTTTTCCTTGCCAATCTGTTCTAATCCTGCAGCAGCTTCCATCTGGGATAGGTTCCAGATGTGGTTATATATGACATACAGGAAACACTTTGAGCATGGAGTGTGGCTTCCTGGGTCCTAACAGGAAATCTTGTAGATTAACTTACACAGACAGGAGACTAAGGTATTCTTTTACCAATCTTAAAGTGAAGGATCACAGGCATTGTTGACATAGTTTACCCAAACTGTATGTAGTAAAGGTACATGAATGTTGAACCAAGACAAAGCAAGGGTCTGGCTGGCGTGCTGTAAAACCCTCAGAGGAATTACCAAAATGTGCCTCACACTCATTGGTGTCAATTGGCCACAATAACCATCCGCCAGAACCCGAAAGTGAGGAATTAAAGGTACCAATATGAACTCAAGCAGTTAGTTGTTCTTCGGTGATACTTAAAAATGTTTGCCAATTGTGAAATATAGCAGGTGAAGTGATATTGGGCTTGTTAAATTATTTTATCTTTGCTAATCCCAAACAGGATATTTGCTGGCTGGTGTCATTTAAAATATCATTTGAAAAGGAATAAGGCATGATCTGAACAAAGCTTCCCCGCCCTGTATTTGCCAATCGTTTGTCCCGCATTTACTTTTCAGTTCAATAGGGTTTTTCCAATACTCATAGCTTTCCAGAGCACAACAGTAAACAAAGGAATCTGAGTAGATTAATGTTGTGTTGGTTAGCAATAATTTCCTCATTCTGGAAGGCGGCAATTTGAAATAGTACAACCCAGCATTGCTGGTGTCATGCCCAGTAAAATACCCAAACTTATCTACATATGTTTTAGGACTCCCCACAGGTGGTGTCGAACAACATTCACACTGTGTGCAATTATAAACTAATCTTGGAGCACTGGTTCAGTGCAGATAGGAATTTCCATAACCGTGATAACAAAACATTAGCCTATAATTTACTGTGGCCATATACATGTCTCAACTTTCAAATACAGTTTAATATTCAAGCTCACACAGCATCGAATCAACTGTTGTAACATCACATTTATCGGTAACAATTTCAGGTGTAATAACTTTACTCATTGAAATGTTAAACACACACGGAATTTAAATGACCTCAGAGGGACCGTATATGTCAAATGGTACTTTGTCCCACACACTCCCCTCTGAAATCGGAACTGCTGAAATGTTCACAAGGGACAAGTCTCTTCGGACCTTATGGGAAGATAGTTAAGGTGTCATAACCTCATCCACCAGCTCCACAGCAGAGTCTTCAGGAAGATAATGAACATTTATCAGAAGGAAAAAGACAATGGGGGTCATTACGACATTGGCGGTCTTTTCGCAAGACCGCCGAGGTACCGCCGTGCTGAAGACCGCCAGTGGTGGTGGGCTTCCGCGCCGCGTATTATGACCGCTGGCAGGCCGCCGTCCTTTTTTGTACGGAAAGCCGCCAACAGCCATACTGGCGGACGGCGGGAGAGTGGAGGTTGCTCAATCTCCACCGCCATGTCAACAGAACACTGCCCACTGAATCACGTCCCATAATTTGGTGTGGCGGTGTTCTGGTGGCGGTGTTCTGGTGGCGGAGCTGCCCCCATGAATCCCATCCCCTCCTGGAGGATCAACGGACAAGGTAAGTTGATCGTCCGTTAGGGAAGGGGGTGGGGTGTGTTGTGTGTTGTGTATGTGTATGGGGGTGTGCGTGTGAGAGTGTAGAGGGGGTGAGTGAGTGAGTGTATGCGTGCGGGGGTGCTGTGTGTATGGGAAATGTGTGCGGGTCGGACGGTGTGCATGTCTGTTTGTATGTGTGTGTGTAGGGGTGTGTATATGTGCATGTTCGGGGTCGGTGTGGGGAGGAGGGTTGTGCCAACTTTGGGGGTGGCAGGGGTGTGGGGTGTGTGGGGGGAGGATTTGTGGGGGTAGCGGGGGTGGGGGAGACCCCTATTAGTGCTAGGGAAGGAATTCCCTGGCACTGATAGTGCCTACCGCCATGGATCTCATGGCGGTTCCCAACCACCCGAGATCCATGGCGGTATGCAAGGTCCTGATACCGTTGGCGGTCTAGTGACGACTGCCGGGGTGGAGACCGCAATCTCCAGCCCATCGGTTTTCACCACCATGGCGGTCGGAATGGTGAAGTGGCGGATACCGCTGCAGACATAATTTCATTTTTTTTTCGCCGGCCTGTTTGCGGTCTTACCGCCGCTTTACCACGGACCGCCAGGGTTGTAATGACCCCCAATAACTAAACCAATCCAAAGCTGAAATGCAAGCAATGTCAACAGTATCCGCAGAAAGTACCATGGATAAATTAAGTAATTATTCTTAAGTCAGATGTACAGCTTACGTGTCTTTCATACAGCCTAAGTTGCGAGTCAGAAGAAAAGTCATCCATGCAGATGAAATAACCAGAAGTAGCCTTTGCAAACACATGAGCCTGTGCAGTGTTTCTGGATGGAACCATTTGTGGTGGTTCATAGTAGACAATGTCATCTGTATGGGTCAAAATGGAATAAAAGCATTCCACTTCTTGGACAGTGTTCGCCAATTAAGCTATGACAGTTATTAGCAGAAGCTCATTCTCGTCCTTCTTATGCTTGAAGAGGCAATTGTATCATTGGTTCTGGTAGAAATGTTGTTTACTGCTTGTAGAGGGAAATCCTGTTGGGTGGTTAGAGGGGAGCAGGTACTACCCAAAGGACCTTTGGTCTACTGTGCAGGATTGGCCGCATGGTGCAATTTGATGTTGTCAATAGAAACACATCTATTCTCTTTGGAACCAGGCAGCGGTGGTTTGATGACAGTTCTGGTACTGTGTATTCCCAGGACTGAAACCAGTGCTCTGTAGGATGGGCCAAATTCCTTTTTCACAGCTGTCTTGCCAGACACTAGATTCCCTACTTTAGGAATCCAGCCTGTAGATGTTGTTGGCAAATCCCTTATTCCCAAGGTGGCGACACTGCAGTTGAAATTTCATCATGAAATTGCTGTAGCTCCTGTAAAACAGCGACACGTTAATTTATGTCAAACGGTGTGTCTGCCGCCACCATGCTAGAACCGTCAACATCAGGGACATATATAGGTATCCCACAAAGGACCTAGTATGGAGTGCAACCTCCCAAGGGCAGAATATTTAGTGTCCTCTGAACTCAATGTGGTTGATGAAGCCAACTACGGTCTCAACCTTCTAACTCTCACTGTTAAGGACTGCTCTTAGTCTCAGTTCTTTCTCTCCACAATGCTGCTTCCCTCAGAATGATAGGGGGAGGAATAATGGAGTAGAACATCCATCATTCCCATGGTGTTCCCAAATGCCCTAGAGACAAAGTCAGGGCCCCGGTCCGAGTGGAATGCTGCAAACTCATATCTACCTATAAAGACTAGCAAATCTTTAATAATAGTTGGAGCAGCAGCCGACCGTTGTGGCCATACACACAGGAATCTAGAACAACAATCAACAGCGGCTTTGGTGACCACCTTAAGGGCTGACACTGGGTTAACAACAATAATGTGTTTCCCTTGGACAAATGGCCTCTCCTTGATGACAGCCATATGAACAACAATCAGTAATCTTTCTGTTGGTGCAAAACTTTATTCTTTACTGGAATACTAATATGATTTGTATGCTAGGGGTCCGTGTCACCTACATTGAATGGGACATAGGTGAAGCCAATGGCACCAGTAATTATTCTGATGACCAAGTTTGTTTTGTTGTCATGTGTGTGTATGTTTGAGAATGGGTGTGTGTTCTGTTGTCCAGTGTTTATTTGAAAAATCTGGACAAATTAAATCATAGAGTGATTTTATGTATTGTGCATAATCAAGTATATATGTTCTTCCAATGTTAAAGAAACCCAGCAATTACTACAATTTCTTAGTGGTATTTGCAGTCTGAAGTTGAGCGCATCTTTCTAGAAAGTGCGGGCCAGGCTCTTGCCTTCTTCTGATATTTGTCTCTCAGAAATAGGACACTTAAGAAAGCAATCTTAGTTTTCTTGAAATCGAATTTGTAGCCCTGGCCGGCATTTCCTAACACGATCCAATGCACCCTAGCCAGATGTATGTTGATGTCATAATCTGTGAGATAAATCTCAATCACACAAGACAATGCCTCGGGATCAATCTCATGTGGTATTGATGTTACTCAGGCTGAAAACAACCCAGGGCTGTTCTGATACCCATAACGTAATCTGCAAAAGCAATGCTGAGAGCCCAATGAGATAAAAGCACCTATGTCCTGTGTTAGTAATGGGGTCTTTGGTTGGCAGTTAGGTTACCCCCTGTCCAAGCAAGGACCTTCACTCTAGTCAGGGTATAAGAGAATCACCCTCAGCTAACCCCTGGTAGTTTGGTGCGAGCAGTAGGCTTAACTTCAGAGTGCTAGGTATAAAGTATTTGTACCAACACACTGCAAAATGACACAACACAGGTTTAGAAAAATAGAGAATATTTATCTAAACAAAACAAGACCAAAACAACAAAAATCCATAATACACAAGTCAAGTTATCAATTAAAAAGAAAAAAGAGTCTTCATGTAGTTTGACACACACTAACACTGTTAGCGTGAAAATGTACCTTGAGTGCATCAAACATAATCCCGCACGGGCGAGTGTGCATCAAAAAGGGCTTGCAATGCATTGATTTCACTCACAAGCGAGACCTTTAGTTGTTTCTCCTTTCATCGGGTCTGGCGCATTGTTTCTTCTCTCCGCAGGAGAGCGATGCGTCGATCCAGTCAGGCGTTGCATTGTTTTTACATACCCAACGGTACGTGTGTCAGAAATCCAGCCGCACGATGATCTGAAAACCACGCAGTGCGGCTTGCGATCTCACCAGCCTTCATCAGCGATGCCGCTCATCATTTCTTCAGTTCAGTGTGTCGATTCTTCGGTCACGTTACAGGCAAGCGTCAATTTTCAGCTACAAAGCCGGCAGCATGTTGATTTCCCAGCCGCAGATCGGAGTTGCGTCGATCTTTTCCCCGCATGGCATTCTGTGTGTGGATTTCTTCCTCTTGGGCTGCCAGTTTCTCCTTTCAGTCTCCCAGGAACTGGGTGGGCACCACAGGTCAGAGTAGGAGTCTCTCCAGACACTCCAGGTGCTAGCAGAGAGAAGTCTTTGCTGTCCCTGAGACTTCAAATAACAGGAGGCAAGCTTTAAATCAAGCCCTTGGAGATCTTCACAAGATGGAAGGCACACAAAGTCCAGTCTTTTCCCTCTTTGTCTGGCAGAAGCAGAAACTGCAGGATAGCTCCACAAACCACAGTCACAGGCAGGACAGCTCTTCGTCCTCAGCTCTTCTCAAGGCAGAGGTTCCTCTTGGTTTCCAGAAGTGTTCTAAAGTCTGTAGTTTTGGGTACCCTTCTTATACCCAATTTCTCCTTTGAAGTAGGCCTACTTCAAAGTAAAGTCTCTTTTGAATGTGAAATCCTGTCTTGCCCAGGCCAGGTCCCAGACACTCACCAGGGGGTTGGAGACTTCATTGTGTGAGGCAGGCACAGCTCTTTCAGCTGTGAGTGAACACTCCTCGCCTCCCTCCTAGCACAGATGGCTCATCAGGAAATGCAGACTACACCCCAGCTTCCTCTGTGTCATTGTCGATTGTGAGGTGCAACCAGCCCAACTGTCAAACTGACCTAGACAGGGAATCCACAAACAGGCAGAGTCACAGAAATGGTATAAGCAAGAAAATGCTCACTTTCTAAAAGTGGCATTTTCAAACACACAATCTTAAAATCAACTTTACTAAAAGATGTATTTTTAAATTGTGAGCTCAGAGACTCCAAAATCCACATGTCGATCCGCTCCCAAAGGGAATCTACACTTTAATCAGATTTAAAGGTAGCCCCCATGTTAACGTAGGAGAGGGACAGGCCTTGCAAAAGTGAAATACGAATTTAGCAATATTTCACTGCCAGGACATATAAAACACATTACTATGGGGGTTATTCCAACTTTGGAGGAGGTGGTAATCCGTCCCAAATGTGACGGATTTACCACCAGCCGTATTACGAGTTCCATAGGATATAATGGACTCGTAATACGGCTGGTGGTATATCCGTCACTTTACCGACACTTTTGGGACGGATTCCCACTTCCTCCAAAGTTGGAAGAACCCCCTATGTGTCCTACCTTAACCATACACTGCACCCTGCCCTTGGGGCTACCTAGGGCCTACCTTTGGGGTGTCTTACATGTAAGAAAAGGGAAGGTTTAGGCCTGGCGAGTGGGTACACTTTCCAAGTCGAATTTACAGTTCAAACTGCACACACAGACACTGCAGTAGCAGGTCTGAGACATGATTACAGAGCTACTAATGTGGGTGGCACAACCAGTGCTGCAGGCCCACTAGTAGCATTTGATTTACAGACCCTGGGCACCTCTAGTGCACTGTACTAGGGACTTACTAATAAATCAAATATGCCAATCATGGATAGGCCAATTACATACACATTTTGTAAAGGAGCACTTGCACTTTAGCACTGGTTAACAGTGATAAAGTGCCCAGAGTAACAAAAACAGCGACATCAGAGTCCAGCACACATCAACAATCTGGGAAACAGGGGCAAAAAGTTTAGGGAGACCACGCCAAGGATGAAAAGTCTAACATCCTGACTTTCAGGCACTAGATTTCAGCAGAAAAATACCATTGGAAATATCCAAGATTGTTTTGTGTTTTTTGTACACTATGGGCCAGATTTACAAAAGTCTATCTTTGTGCCACATTAGTGTCACTTTTTTACACTAATGAGGCTCAACAAGGCAAAAATCGCTGCACCATATTTAGAAAATGGTGCAATGCATGCATGGCGCCACTTTGCGACCCCTTGTGCCACATTGTGCCTGTGCCAGGCCTAATGTATGAAAGGGGAGCATTCCAGCGGTAGAAGGCCTGCAAAAAATCAGTAAGATTTCATTGCACCATTTTTTGCATTATTTTTTAGGTCTGCTCAAAGCAGGCGTTAAAAGGACATACCCAAGTGTTGGAAAATGGGTTATTGGTAGGGCAGGTAGGTACCTACACCTAGCAACAAGCCACTAACCTCCACATAGGTACAGTTAGGTCTCAGTAAATTAATCCCAGCTCAACCCTTGGTAGCTTGGCAACGAGCGTCAAGGCTTGACTTAGGAGACAAAGTGTAAAGCATTCAAATATCACAAAACAGTAATTAAATAAAACACAGGAAACAGTTTAAAAATCCAAAACCAATTTATAAAAATAGTTTATATTTTTATCTTTAAAATGACACAAAAACGATTAAAATCGGTTCAGGGGAACCGGAGATATGAATTTTTAAAGAATTATTACTTTTCTAGCGCTTAGAAACAAAAAGCGCCAATCGGGTCATCTGGTTGCACCTCGACCGGGGCAAAGTCAAACTTTCAGGCCGACCGCGATGGAGCCCTGCTCGGCTACAGGTCGCGGGAGGCCTCGGTTAAAAAGTTACCTTCTGACTTAGTCTTTATTTTGAAGTTTTTCTTCACCGGGACGAACCTGCCAGTTGAATCCGACCTCCTGGAGCCCTTGTCCGGATACGTGATGTGGGTTTCCTCGGTGGAGACTTTTACCTTCGGACTTAGTCGTTTTTTCGAGATGAAAATCCTTCGACCGGGGTAAACCTGGATCTTGATCCGACGTCCATGGAGCCCTTCTCGGATACGATGGCTGGGAGGTCCCGGTCAACTTTTTACGTTCGGACTTAGTCTCTTTTTTGGATGTTTTTCTTTACCGGGACGAACCACGAAGTCAGGCCGGGTCGCGGTTGAGGCAAGCCGGCTAGAGTTTCCGCAGCGGGTCGGTCCCTCTCTGGAGCTTTTTTCCAAAAATTCTCAAATCTTTTCCAAACTTCTGGGGCTTCACCCAGATGTTCTTTTAAGGTTCTTTTGGGGTCCACAGCTCACCCCAAGGGTCCAGAAGTTCTGTGATGGTCCTTGGGGGGTGCGGACTTCAACTCCCAGAATGCACCTGGCGCAAACTCCTTTTTGGCCACTGGACAGTGGTCAGCTGGTCGCTTTCTTCAGGAGTTGGTGCAGGGGACTCTGGTTTAGCAATTTTTCACCTGTAGCAAACAGGGAGTCCCTCCTTGAACCAGTTGAAGCCAGGCAAAGTCCTTCTTGTGGTGAAGCCCAAGTGTGCAGCTGGTGCAGTCCTTCTGAGTGCAGGGTCCAGGTGCAGGCCAGGGGTCCAGCAGGGCAGTCCTTCTTCTTCTTTAGTTCCTTTCTTGTTGAATTCTGGAGGGGATCTGAGGCGTGGGTGCAGGTCTGCCAGTTTTATCCTTGCTCCTGGGTGAAAAGCAGGGGGGTCCTGGTCCTCCAATCAGGTACAGGGTCGTCCCCCTGTGATGACCACTTCCTGGGAAGTGTGGCAAAAATCCATCCCAAAAGGCAACAGTCTCCAAAAATCCAACATGGCTGAATCTGATTTTTGGAGGTTACATCTGGCTGAGCCCACCCACTGGTGTGGCTAAAAATCATAAACACACCCCTCTCCTGCCCTCTCCTAATCTAATCAAGGGGGCACCTAGTTGTCTGGGGTTGCAGGATGTGGGGGTGTTGCTGGGTGCTGCAAATGTCCTTCTCTGCCTTTGAAGACCAGTTTGGCAGCCCTCCCCCTTCCTGCCTCACCATCTGCTGAGGGGAGATTCTCTCCCCCAAGCACATTCCTTTGTGTGAAGTCAGGCCACTTCACACCTCATCAAGGTAGCCTGGCAGAAGCTGCTGCAGGCTGGCCAATCAGAGCACAGCAGCAAAAACAATGCAGAGCTGAAATTGGCAACTTTTTAGGTAAAGTCTAAACTTTTTACCTGGACAAGTTATATTAAATCCAACAACTGGAAGTTGTGGGATTTATTACAACAATCAATTTGATACCAAATTCTTGGTATGTAACATTTAAGGAGACTTTAAAATTTAAAATAAAGTCTGCCCATTCTAGCCTATGAAGGCCATTTACTTCAATGAGGGAAAAACGAATTTGGCTGTTTTTACCTCACCAGGGCTTATAAATCTATTTTTATAAAGTCCCTGCTTATAGTTACATGGCACCCAGCCCTAGGGGCACATAGGGCACACCTTAGGGGTGACTTATATGTAAAAATAAGGTAGTTTAAGACTTTGGAAGTACCTTTAATTCCAAAGTCGAATTTGCATATAACTTTAATTTAAAAGCAGCCAGCAAGGCAGGCTTGCTTTTAAAATGACACTGGGCACCTCAGCAATGCACCTAGGTGTGCACCACCTATGCTGTGGTACCTAAACCTACATGCCCTACCATATACTAGGGACTTATAGGTAAGTTAACTTAGCCAATTATAATTAGCCTAATTTGCATATCCATTTTACACAGAGCACAGGCCCTGGGACTGGTTAGCAGTACCCAGGGCACCATCAGAGTCAGGAAAACACCAGCATAAAGTGGAAAATGGGGGCAAAAAGGTATGGGGCCTCTGCAATCAGCCCTGTTTTCTCACACCAAGTCAATGGGCCTCCTCGCACTTTGCTGCACTAGTTTCAAAATGATTGGAGCTAGTGCAGCGAAGCTCCTCACTTGTGCCAAAATTGTTGATGCATTTTGCCTAACGTGTGCCATGGTGCACCATATTGTAAATACGGCACACCCATGGTGTCATTAGGTGGCAGTGTGGGGGTGCAAGAAATCTGGTGCATCAGTACTGATGTGCCAGATTATTGTAAATCTGGGTCTATGTTGTTAATGAGTGCTGTGCTGCATTTTATATTGCGTAGGTGAGTGTGTGAACATTTAAGTGACTGTAATCTAAGATTATTCTATATGAATGATCTGGTTTGGCAGTGGGGAATAACGGGTTATTCACTGCGGAGACACATGGTTTGATTACTCCCTGGTACTCAAGTTGTGTGAAAATCTCTCTCACTGGAATTTTTGCCTTGTGTTTAATGGGATATTGTGACTGAGGCTGTGGTGAAGATCTAATTGGTATTACATGGTAGGGGGATTCTTTATCCCACCTGAAGGGATTGCAGTACAGCTTTGTAGCCTGCACTAGAGCCCAATCAGCGACATAGGCTTCCTTTACCGAGTCTGGAACCAGGACTGAGAAAGAAGGCAAGATGACATCTTCCCCATGTGGGAGCTTGCGGACAAATTCAGGTGACCAATCTTTTTCTGCCAATAGAATATCACAATTTAAGTTTTCCTAGAATATTACCTCAATAGTGCCTATATTTGATTATTTAATTCATAAACTCTGTCAGGTAGGGAGAAGCACTTGACCGCTGTCTCAAGGACAAGAAAGTTGTTATTTGCTGTTACATTCAAATGATCTATAAGATTTTGGTGACAAATCATGACCTCTGCTGTGTTGTCTAGCAGACTCCCATGCATCACACACCACACACCATACCTCAACATGTAACACCCTCTGCACATCACGCACACTACACAATAGGCATATCCCCACAAATGAATCCCCGTTTCATTGATGAGGAGTTGGGGGGTGATGGCGGAAGAAATTGTCAGGGTAGAGCCGCAGCTGTTCGGTGCACAGGTCCAGCAGATATCCATTGGCAGGAAGATGGAGCTATGGCGGAGGATCGTGGAAAAGGTGAGCTCCGTGGAAACCTATCCACGCACAAGGGATGACATTCAAAAGAGGTGGAACGACCTACGGGGGAATGTGCGTGCAGTGGCCTTCAGGCACCACTTTGCCATCATGGAGGCTGGTGGTGCACCACAGGTACCCCAGCCAACGACAGCAGCGAGCATGTGCCATGGCAACCCAGTTCTCCACCAGAAGAAGCCCTCAGTGATGCCAGCAACTCTGGATGTCTCAATCTGAATGATCTCCCTGGCCCATCTGGGACCACTGGTCAGTCGGGCACCACAGCTAACACCCATTCCAGCACAGGCACCCCCATCAGACTCCAACACCACAGCAGCCACGCAAAGTCCCCAAACCTATGTCCCCATGATATGACAATCAACCGTGTGCTCACCTGTACAGGGACCTGAGTCGACACCACACAAGCAAGACAATGAAGATCCAGGTGTTAGTGGGAGTGGGCACACAGTTCAGGGGACACAGGCACAGGGGGGCCAGGGCCAATGGGATGTTAGCTGTGCACCAAGGGGAGGCCCAGGGAATCGACTGTCCAGGAGGCACTCACACATGTCCTGGGAGCCTACCAGAAATCCCGGGACAGGATGGGCCAGCTACTTACCATCTTGCAGGAGAACCAGTGGCTGCGGGGGGACACCACCAGGGGGTCATGCAGCAGTTGCAGGGCTTAAATTCCAATGTGGCCTCCATTGCAGGAGTGCTGGGTGCCATGGTGAATATCATCCATGAGTACACAACACACCAGCGGGCCCCTTCCACTAGCCAGTGAACTCACCAGCCTTCCACATCTGCTGCAGCTAGTGGACAGGAGGACCTTACAAAAGACTCCCAGGCCACCAGCACCCCTCCCTCTACAGCAGGAGAACCACCCCACAAATGTTCCCTGTGACCCCGACAGACACCAGAGACTGTAGCCAAGACCCAAACCACTGCCAGGAAATGAGCCCCTCCCTTGTGTGCCACTGAGACACCTTGTTCACTTTGCACTACCAGTGCTCCTTTTCCTGTGGCCCCATGGATAATGGACCTGTGCTACAAACCAACTGGGCCACTACACTGAAGATTTTGTCCACCACCACTCCACTCTATTGCACTATCCCTTCCTTTTTGTCATTTCAATAAACCCACTTGAACACAACTGAAGATTTTGTGCTTTAATTACAACAATATGCAGTGGCTTGACCTGAATTGTCCTGTGCAAATGTCATGTAATTTATGAATCCATACAATGGACAGACAGTTTGGGGTACACATAACCAGTGTGAGAGCATGCCACAAGTCACCATCCACCAAACTGTGTGAAAGCAGCCTGTAGTCATCACATTAGTTCATGTGACATGACTGTATGTAGATGCATGTGTGTGCTGGCAATGTGTCATTTGGGGAGTGTATATTTGCTGCATGCAATGCAGAGGTACAAGTAATGTGCAAGGTTTATTTGGGATCTATGCAGTATGTAAGCCATTGCTGTAACAGAATGTAGTGTGGAATTCTTGGTGTCCATTCATCTGTGTTCCCTATGCAGGTCAGCGCCCATCAGAAGAAAGAGTTATGGCATTGCCTCGCCAAGGATATGCAAACCCTGGGGGTACATATCTGGTGGAGCACCCACCGCTGAAAGAGGTGGGAGGACCTACGATGCTGGGCCCAGAAGACAGCAGAGCCCCAGCTGGGGACGTCCTCCCTACGACGGAGGGGTGCCTGTCAGACACTGACCCGCCTATTAGCCCGCATACTGGCTGTGGCCAATCCGGAGTTGGATGGGCGCTTGAGGGTAGCACAGCATCCACAAGGGGATGAGTACACACTATGTGGAATTCTTTCTTGATGCCTGCCATGTTGTATGGTTGTAAGGTACTAGTCAGTGGATGGCCCAATATGCCCATTTGACTAAACTTGTAGAGTCCTGACTAGCAACGTAGAGTGGTATGTACATTTGGTATTGGCAAGCAGCTGGTAGACCATGGCAGACATGGCTTATTGAGTCCCAGTAGGTGTGCAGAGGGTAGTGTTTGAGTTCATTTCTGCTGTTGTTTCCAGGCAATGGTTTGGTATATGTGTGTGGATGTGTATGTCATATGTGCTGTTGTTGCTGTATTTGATCCTGTGCTCCCTTTCTTTCTCCCCAACCTCTCTCCTTTTTTTCTTGGCCTTGTGTGCATCAGCATCATCTGGCAAAGGAGCAAGGGCACCAGTGAGTAGGGGAGCTGCAACCCATGGACCCAGGAGGCAGATTCCACTGATGATGGGGACAAGTGGGTTGGAGGGGGGGGCGAGGGGAGCACCACAGGGGAGACAGGAGCTGATACTACTGACTCTGATTCCTCCTCCGATGGAAGCTCCTGGGTGGTGGCGGACCCCTCTGGGACCACCCCAGCTACATCATCTTCTGCTACCCCCACACCAGCACCACCCTCTCAGTAGCCCCCCACCCAGTTGCCCGTGCCTGCTCACCCAAGACGGTGGGTGTCTCCTTCCCGGCGCCTCAGGCCCTGCCCTAGTCAGCCCTGTTGACGTCACTGAGGAGGCTATTGATCTTCTGAGATCCCTCTCTGTAGGGCAGTCAACCATAGTGAATGCCATCAAGGGGCTGGCATCCCAGATGCAGAAATGAAATGCCTACCTGGAGGGCATTCACAGAGGCTTGGCTGCCCTACAGAGATCGATTCAGGCTCTGGTTTCCTCATTGACTGCAGCCAGTGTCCCTGGTTCTTCCGCCCCCTCTCCAACTAACTGTTCCCAGTCCCAAAGCCCTGTCACCCCATCCCAAGCACACAATCAGACCAGCATGCACCCAAGAGAACAGACAGGACTTGCACAGACAAGCAGAGGCACCACAGATCACACCATAAGCATACACACAGTCAACACACAGAAGCACACACAACAACAGCCACTGGCTCCACTGTCTCCCCCTCCTCCTCCTGCCTCACAGTCACATCAGCACTCACACCTGCAAGTACTGCATCTTCAGTCCCAGATCCTCCCACCTGCACAGCCTTGCCTACAGTCACCACAACAGCAGACACATAGACTAGTACTGCATTCACCACATGCACAGTCACCACTACCACCATCACAACCACATGCAGCACACCCACCTCACTTGCAGACACCACCACAACATACATGCACACAACCTGTTTGTCATCTCCCACCCTGTCTGCCCAATCCCTCCCACTCAGACACTCAACAGCCGTCAACCTCACACATTCACACTGTACATGCACCTGCAATCCAGTCCGCATACCTACTCCTCCTACAACCACTCCCTCTACCTCCATTCCCAAATATGCTCCAACAGCCCACTCCATTGTACCAAAAAAAAGTTCCTTGCCCACCTTGACATCTTCCCTCCTCCTCCACCACCCCATCCTGTCCGGAAAAGGAAGGTCCTGCTCCCTCAGTCCTGCACCTCCAGCTCCCAGTCCTCTCATATCCCTCCCCTGCACCAAAACCTCCCATTAAGGGGTACAAGACTGCCACTCCAATCCCCTGCTCCAAGCCCACTCCTCCCCCATTAACAGAAGAGCAAAGGCCTGCCCCCTCCCAAACCCAAACCCAAAGACCCCCCTCCCAAACTCTTCCCCACCCCCACCACCCTCTGGCCCCTGAGGTGCATACCTTGCATAATGATGTCCCTACCCAGTGGAGTGACTTGGGATGTCAGGAGTCATGCTGGGCTTTGTACGTTGCCCTGTGGCTTGTTTTTCACATTGGACTGGCCAATGGCCCTTTATGTAGATAGTTTCCTTTTTTAATGTGGTCGCTATTTCCACTGGAATACAGTGGTTGGACCAAAAGTATTTGTCCTGGCTTTCTTTCCTTCTGGCTTATGTTGTTGTTGGATCTCTCAGCAGATTGTTCTTGGTGTGTGGTATGTGTGTATGGTGCATTTTGTGCATGTGAGTGTGTCACTCTCCCCTCCCTCCCTTGTGTGCTAGGCGGTTTTACTCACCTTCGTCATCGACATTGCAGCTCCTAGCCTGCCATTGAATGGCATAGCATTGGCAGGGCTTCCAGTTCGAGTTCCATGGCGGCCGCGGACTCTCTGTGTCCCTATAGATGAGTGTATCCTTTTATATGATTCGTTTCCGCCAGGCTTTTCGTGGCGCTGGTCCAGCCCCGGAAATTCTGGTGGTGTACTATGTCATAATATGGTGGGCGGGGAATGGTGTTCTGCCAGCCTGAAGAATGCAACCACTGTGGTCGGTGGCAGGACCGCACTGGCAGGTCAGGTGGTACATTGGCTGTATATGGGAGGAATCACTGCCATGGTCATAATTTGGCAGATTTCACCGCCAGCCTGGTGGCAGAACTACCGCCATCACCGGAGTGACGGTCAGCTGGCTGCCAATGTCATAATGAGGGCCTATATCTTCTCTCAGAGGTCTGCGGAGATTCTCCTCTTTGACTTCTGTCTTTATTTTGCTTTTGTTTCTCCCAGCATTTTTTAGAACCCTCTTGTCTTTGTTTAGTGCCTTTCTTTGGGATGGTACTTTGTATTTGTGGTTTAGTTGGCCTGGCCTCCAGATTATCCCGTCCTATACTAGTATAGGATTTGGAAATAATCTTTGGCAGCTCACACTCCTGTACCTCTTGGAGCCGTTGGTGAATGGCCAGTAATGCTGCTTCCCCTTTAATGTTATTAAAATATTTGAGGGCACTGTCTCAAAATTGCGCATCAGTTTCATTCCCAGAGCCGGGGCGGCCCTGTGTTCATTTTTAATTTGTTTTAACACTTCTGGTAAATTGGCAAGTGTTGGGGCACCCCACTGTGGTAGTGAAGATTACAGTAAAGACTCAACCCCAAGTGTTACAGTCTTCTACTCAGGGCACCATACCAAATGGCAAGCACATGGTGAGAATTCTCTGTTTGTCTTCGGGTCCCGTATGGGGAAACACTGCTTCCAGCTGATTTGTTTTCTGTGCAATCCAGAATGGAATCTTCTCCCGCTTTCTGGGTGTTTTTCCCATTATTAAGTGGACTGTTTGTGGATTAATTTTCAGAATGACCAATTAATGAACAGCTAGAGTAGCCCTCCCTGGGGCAGTGTTCAAAGTCAACCTCATTGTGAGAAACTGGGGCTGATTGCAGAGGCCCCCTAACTTTTTGCCCCCATTTTCCACTTTATGCTGGTGTTTTCCTGACTCTGATGGTGCCCTGGGTACTGCTAACCAGTCCCAGGGCCTGTGCTCTGTGTAAAATGGATATGCAAATTAGGCTAATTATAATTGGCTAAGTTAACCTACCTATAAGTCCCTAGTATATGGTAGGGCATGTAGGTTTAGGGACCAGAGCATAGGTGGTGCACACCTAGGTGCATTGCTGAGGTGCCCAGTGTCATTTTAAAAGCAAGCCTGCCTTGCTGGCTGCTTTTAAATTAAAGTTATATGCAAATTCGACTTTGGAATTAAAGGTACTTCCAAAGTCTTAAACTACCTTATTTTTACATATAAGTCACCCCTAAGGTGTGCCCTATGTGCCCCTAGGGTTGGGTGCCATGTAACTATAAGCAGGGACTTTATAAAAATAGATTTATAAGCCCTGGTGAGGTAAAAACAGCCAAATTCGTTTTTCCCTCATTGAAGTAAATGGCCTTCATAGGCTAGAATGGGCAGACTTTATTTTAAATTTTAAAGTCTCCTTAAATGTTACATACCAAGAATTTGGTATCAAATTGATTGTTATAATAAATCCCACAACTTCCAGTTGTTGGATTTAATATAACTAGTGCAGGTAAAAAGTTTAGACTTTACCTAAAAAGTTGCCAATTTCAGCTCTGCATTGTTTTTGCTGCTGTGCTCTGATTGGCCAGCCTGCAGCAGCTTCTGCCAGGCTACTTTAATGAGGTGTGAAGTGGCCTGACTTCACACAAAGGAATGTGCTTGGGGGAGAGAATCTCCCCTCAGCAGATGGTGAGGCAGGAAGGGGGAGGGCTGCCAAACTGGTCTTCAAAGGCAGAGAAGGACATCTGGAGCACCCAGCAACACCCCCACATCCTGCAACCCCAGACAGCTAGGTGCCCCCTTGATTAGATTAGGAGAGGGCAGGAGAGGGGTGTGTTTATGATTTTTAGCCACACCAGTGGGTGGGCTCAGCCAGATCTCTCCTCCAAAAATCAGATTCATCCATTTTGGATTTTTAGAGACTGTTGCCTTCTGGGATGGATTTTTGCCACACTTCCCAGGAAGTGGTCATCACAGGGGGACGACCCTGTCCCTGATTAGAGAACCAGGGCCCCCCTGCTTTTCACCCAGGAGCAAGGATAAAACTGGCAGACCTGCACCCACGCCTCAGATCCCCACCAAATTTCAAGAAGAAAGAACTACAAGGAGAAGAAGGACTGCCCTGCTGGACCCCTGGCCTGCACCTGGACCCTGCACTCAGAAAGACTGCACCAGCTGCACACTTGGGCTTCACCACAAGAAGGACTTTGCCTGGCTTCCACTGGTTCAAGGAGGGACTCCCTGTTTGCTACAGGTGAAAAATTGCTATCCAGAGTCCCCTGCACCAACTCCTGAAAAAGTGACCAGCTGACCACTGTCCAGTGGCCAAAAAGGAGTTTGCACCAGGTGCACTCTGGGAGTTGAAGTCCGCACTTCCCAAGGACCATCACAGAACTTCTGGACCCTTGGGGTGAGCTGTGGACCCCAAAAGAACCTTAAAAGAACATCTGGGTGAAGCCCCAGAAGTTTGGAAAAGATTGGAGAAATTTTGGAAAAAAGCTCCATAAAGTGACCGACCCGACGCGGAAATTCTAGCCGGCTTGCCTCAACCGCGACCCGGCCTGACTTCGTGGTTCGTCCCGGTAAAGAAAAACATCCGAAAAAGAGACTAAGGTGGTCATTCTGACCTCGGCGGTAAAAGGCGCCTACCGCCGTTCAGAAATCCTCCATAATCCCGCCGCGGTCGCGGAAACCCGCCACGGTCATTCTGACCCGCAGAAGGCAAACCTCCGAAAATCCGACCGCCACAACAGACCGCCAGACCAGCGGTCGGCGGAAAGGTGGAGGTGACAAAACCTCCACCGTCACGCCAACAGAAATACGCCCATGCCATTACGACCCACGAATCCACGCGGCGGTCATTCAAACGCGGTATTCCATTGGCGGGACACACCGGCGCGGTCAGAATACACACAAACGAACAAAACTCAGCCACATTGGACGATTTGAATCCCACACACCTGATACACATACACACACCACTCCCACACACACAATACAATATAAAACACACACCCACATCACCCACAAACCCCTACGCTAAAAAATTCGTAAAGAAGGCAAGAGCGAGACACCAGCATCCAAAAAATAACAGCCACAGCCACTCAACACCATCACCCACACACTATCCACACACAAAACAACACACACCACCACACTCAACTCACTTAAATACACATACTCCACCCCACACATCATACACACCACCCCATGGCACCCCAAAGACAACCCCGCTTCACAGACGAAGAACTCAGGGTCATGGTGGAGGAAATCGTTCGGGTAGAGCCCCAGCTGTTCGGCACACAGATACAATACACCAGCATTGCCCGGAGGACGGAGCTATGGCAGAGGATTGTCGACAGGGTGAACGCAGTGGGACAGCACCCCAGAAATCGGGAAGACATCAGGAAGCGATGGAACGACCTACGGGGGAAGGTGCGTTCCATGGTATCCAGGCACAACATCGCCATGCAGAAGACTGGCGGAGGACCCCCACCTCAACCACCACAATTCACATCATGGGAGGAGGAAGTCTTGAACATCCTGCATCCTGACGGCCTCGCAGGAGTCGGCGGAGGAATGGATACTGGTAAGTTGAAGCTTCAATACTGCTTCCCCCCCACCTGCATGCCAAATCAGACCCCAACCCTCACCCCCATCCTCGAACCCCACCCTCACCCCCACCCCCATCCTCACCCCCACCCTCACCCCCACCACCATCCTCACCCCCACCACCATCCTCACCCCCACCCCCAGCACACCTATTCCCCGCCAATGTCTCACCATCACAACCCACACATCCCAAAACCTAGGCCTGCATGCGTCCACTAAGCATGGACACCCATCACCAAAGCATGCCCAATGCATATACACATCCCCCCCACAAGCCACCCTCACCAAAGCCCCCACACACGAATGCCAGCACTTGGGGACACGAGAACCCACAGATACACCCATATGCCACTCATTGAAACTATAACCATACCTCTATACCCCTGCAGGACCCAACCGTCAACACACCGCGGCGGAGGGGCCAGAATTCTCCACACCCCCCACCCAAGAGGCCGTCAGCGATGACAGCAGCTCTGTCGACCTGGACACCGATGACCAGCCCGGACCATCGGGGACCTCTGGACAGTCGGTTCCCCTCACACAGGCCCAGGCCACTACAGACCCTAACCCCTCTGGGAACACCAGCACAGCTCCCACCCAGCGGGCCCATGCCTCTGTCTCCAGGGCGCGTCAATCTGCGGTGTGTCTACCACTACAGGGCACCCAGGATAACCCACCACCCCAACAACAACAGGGACCTGGGGGCAGTGGTAGTGGGCACACCGGCCAGGGGGCAGAGGCCCAGGGAAACAGGGGAACTCGGAGGGCAGCTGTGCGACAGGGGGGGGAGGAGAGGCCCAGGGATCCCACTCTCCACGAGGTCCTCACCACCATCATGGGAGCATACAACCGCTCCCAGGAGACGATGGCGACGGTACTGGCCCGGTTCCAGGAGATCCAGGCACTGCAGGAGGAACACTATCGGGGGTACAGGGAGGACATCAGAGCCATCAACACCACCCTGGTTACCATGGTAGGGCTGCTGCAGGACCTCGTAAACACCAGGGCGGACACTCAACAACACCCAAGGGCCCCTGCCACTAGCCTGGACCAAGAACAGCCAACCACCTCCGCCGGCGCTAGTGGACAGGAGGCCCCCGCACAGCAGCAGCCCACCAGACCCCCACCTCCTGCAGGAGAAGAACCACCCCGCAAGAGGGCCCTGAGATCTCGCAAGAAGACAGAGTAGGATGTCAAGACCCCCGCCAGCAATGGATACCACCTGATGTCATCCCACTGTCCCACATTGTCACCCTGTCCATCCTTGAACTGCCCATGCTCCATCTCTCCACAGGCCTCTGGACAATGCACCTGTGTGACTGTTACTCTGGATTCTGCCATGGACATTCCTTCACCATAGCCCCCACCCACTTGAAACCACCCATCCCATTTTGAGCACTTCAATAAACACCTATTTTGCACCAAAATATCTGGAGTCTGGCTGTGATTTCAATATATTGTAATTGACATGACAGTGCAAATATGTCCTTGTACATGGTGAAGTCAACAAACAGCTGCCACAAAGCTGTAGTCCATGGGGAAACGAAGCACAGGACTCGTAGTGGGGACCCCAGATCTGAAATAGGGAGGGAAAAGCCAAAACTCAGTCGTCATACACTGGGGCAAATAGACAGGCAGCAGAGATGCAGGAGAGTAGTTAACATTTACTAAATTATCTTTGAAATGTTACCTGTGTCCTATTGGAAGTACTGTTCAATGATTCTGTCCCTGTTGTCTGTTTCAGCCCTGTCGTCTTCCTCCTCGTCACTCTCCTCAGGTTCCACCGCTGCCACAACACCACCGTCTCGACCATCCTCCTGCAGGAAAGGCACCTGGCGGCGCAAAGCCAGGTTGTGAAGCATGCAGCAGGCCACGATGATGTGACACACCTTCTTAGGTGAGTACATTAGGGATCCACCTGTCATATGCAGGCACCTAAACCTGGCCTTTAGGAGGCCAAAGGTGCGTTCGATCACCCTCCTAGTACGCCCATGGGCCTCATTGTACCGTTCCTCTGCCCTGGTCCGGGGATTCCTTACTGGGGTCAGTAGCCACGACAGGTTGGGGTACCCAGAGTCCCCCACTAGCCATACACGGTGTCTCTGTAGCTGTTCCATCACGTAAGGGATGCTGCTATTCCTGAGGATGTAGGCGTCATGCACTGACCCTGGGAATTTGGCATTTACATGCGAGATGTACTGGTCAGCCAAACACACCACCTGGATGTTCATTGAATGGTAATTTTTTCTGTTCCTGTACACCTGCTCCCTGTCTCTTGGGGGAACCAAAGCCACATGGGTCCCATCAATGGCACCAATTACGTTGGGAATATGTCCAAGGGCGTAGAAATCACCCTTCACTGTAGCCAATTCGCCCACCTCAGGGAAAATGATGTAGCTCCTCACGGATTTCATCAGGCCAGACAACACTCTGGATAACACCTTCGAAAACATGGGCTGAGACATCCCAGAAGCAATTCCCACGGTTGTCTGAAATGACCCACTTGCCAAGAAATGGAGTACTGACATGACCTGCACCAGAGGGGGAATCCCTGTGGGTTGGCGGATGGGGGACATCAGGTCGGGCTCCAGCTGGGCACACAGTTCATGGATAGTGGCACGGTTAAGACGGTAGGTCAGGATAATGTGGCGTTCTTCCATTGTCGACAGGTCCACCAGCGGTCGGTAAACGGGAGGATTCATCCGTCTCCTCGCCCAACCCAGCGGACGGTGCCTAGGAAGGACAACATGGAGCACACAGTCAAGCAACCCACAGGTACGTACTCACAGCTAGCACAGTAAACGATTCTCTATGCAGTGAATGGCGTGTCTGAGTGGCTATGCAAGGCCTAGGCCTGTGTGACGCAGTTGAAATTGAGCCATGTGGGCCCTGGAAATGGCGGCTGCCTGACCTGTGAAGTGTGACAATGGGATGTGAGGTCAATGCGCTGGCGTGGCACACCGCGGCGGGCGGCGGGCGAAGACCGCGGCGCGAAGCCGCATTGGTTAACATTGAAGCCTATGGGTTTCAGGAGCCAATGGCGAAGGGCGCCGGCGGTGGCGGGACGCACCGCCGCGGTACGCACCGCCGCGGACGTGACCGCCATTTTCTATCTACTTATCCACTTGCGACTTGAACTTTCACAGGAGAGGACCTATACTGCAAGTGTTGCTGTGACCTCGGTCTGGAAGGGACAATGGCTGCTACGCCTGGGGAAAGGGCCCCTGCCTTCACTGGAGAGGAGTTGGAGAAACTTGTGGATGGGGTCCTCCCCCAGTATGCGCTACTCTACGGTCCCCCAGACCAACAAGTGAGTTTAATTCAATCTGGATTTGGGGCCACGGGCTGGCTTGGGGGCCTGGCGGGGGGCCTGGCGGGGATGGGGGGCATGTTGGGCCTGGCGGGGGGCATGGCGGGGGGCCTGGCGGGGATGGGGGGCATGTTGGGTCTGGCGGGGGGCATGGCGGGGGGCCTGGCGGGGATGGGGGGCATGTTGGGCCTGGCGGGGGGCATGGCGGGGGGCCTGGCGGGGATGGGGGGCATGTTGGGTCTGGCGGGGGGCATGGCGGGGGGCCTGGCGGGGATGGGGGGCATGTTGGGCCTGGCGGGGGCATGGCGGGGGGCCTGGCGGGGATGGGGGGCATGTTGGGTCTGGCGGGGGGCATCGCGGGGGGCCTGGCGGGGATGGGGGGCGTTGGGCCACTGGAAAGGAAAATGCTGACAAACTTGAACGTGGTATTTCTCCCTCCCTGTACGTGTCACATAGGTCCGCGCCCATGAGAAGATCGGGATTTGGCGTGCCATCGCCAAGGAAGTCCGGACCCTGGGGGTCCACCATCGACGGGGCACCCACTGCCGCAAGAGGTGGGAGGACATCCGCCGCGGGACCAAGAAGACCGCCGAGTCTCTGCTGGGGATGGCCTCCCAACGTAGGCGGGGTGCCTGCCGTCAACTGAGCCCCCTGATGTTCCGGATCCTGGCGGTGGCCTACCCTGAATTGGATGGGCGCGTGAGGGCAGCACAGCAGACACAAGGGGGTGAGTACAAGCATTATCTACTCTGTTGTCGCGCAGTGGAGGTGTCTGGTTGGGGGAGGAGGGCTGGGGGTCCCCCTAGGCCAGGGCGATATCTGTAGGCTGGGCACCCCCGTAAGCCCCTGTGTCCCCAGCCACCACCCTCAGTAGTTTGTCAGTACAGCCATCCCTGGGCCGTGTCATCCATGGGTGCAGTTGTCAACTCTAGGCGTGTAGGGCATGTTCCACGGAATGCGTAGCGGACCCCAAGTGCGCAACTTAGTGCAGGGGGCATCTGTGTCTGTCATGTCCGCTAACTGTACCGGAGATCCATGTACTCAATATCCCTTTATTTCTCTCTCCCCCCCCCCTTTTTGTTTGTCTTTCTGTGCTTGTGTGCATCAGCATCATCAGGCGGAGGAGAAGTGGCATCGGGGCAGGAGGGAGCTGCATCTCACATGGCCCAGGAGGGCCATGCCACAGAGTCAGACTGGACCAGTGAGACGGAGGGCGAGGGGAGCTCCACGACGGGGACGACTGGACCCTGCAGCGACACGGACACGTCCTCGGAAGGGGGCTCCCTTGCGGGGGTGGCACCATCCGTGCCCCCCGCCATTACAGGTACAGCCGCCACCCAGCGCACCATCTCCGCCCTCCCAGCAGCCCCTCAGCGTTCGCCCCGTGCCCGCTCTGCCAGGAAGCCGGGCATCTCCTTCGCCCCAGGCACCTCAGGCCCTGCCCCTGTTACCCCCGCTGCCCTCAGTGAGGAGGTCATTGACCTCCTCCGAACGCTCATTGTTGGGCAGACTACCCTTTTGAATGCCATCCAGGGGGTGGAGAGGGAGGTTCATCGCAGCAATGCGTACCTGGAGGGCATTCATTCGGGTCAGGCTGCCCATCAGCGATCGTTCCAGGCTCTGGCCTCAGCACTGACGGCAGCCATTGTCCCTGTCTCCTGCCTGCCTCTACTAACTCCCTCCTCCCAGTCTCCTGTTCCTCTGCCTGTCCCACCCACACCATCAGACCAGCCTGCACACACCTCAACACCCAAGAGAAGCTCATCCAAACATAAGCACCACAGATCACGCAGACATTCACACACGCAACATTCCGATGCAGACATGCCAACAGTCACTACCACCTCTGTGACCCCCACCTCCTCGTCTCCCTCCTCCCTCCCTGTGACGTCTATACTCACACCTCCATTCACCTCACCATCAGCCAGTGTTTCCATCACCAGCACACCCTCCACTCCAGTCCGCACACGTGCAGTCACCACCCCCACTGCCATTTACACGTCCCCTGTGTCCTCTCCCACTGTGTCTGTCACCCCCTCTTCCACACCACACAAACGCAGCCACCCACCCACCCAACAGCCATCCACCTCACGACAGCCTATCCCTCCTGCACCTGCACCCAAAGACAGCAAACGTGACTCACCTACAACGACTTCCTCTCCCTCCACTCCCATTCCCACTGTACCTACCACTCTCCATTGTCCCAAGAAGCTCTTCCTCTCCACTACTAACTTCTTTCCTGACCCTGAGCCCCCCCCTCCTTCTCGTCGGGGTAAGAAGAGCACCTCAGCCACCACCAGCCCTGCAGCCCCCTTGACAAGGGTGCAGGGGTATTGGAGCCCGCCAGCCCGCATGTCTGGATCTTCGCCCAGCAGCAAGGGGACAGCCAGCCCACCCCCTGGGAAGAGGAGCAGAAGGCGGAAGGGGCGCCGCAGGAGCCCGCCTTCTACATCCCCCCCGGACACCACCCAGAGACAGTCACCAGCCACAGCTCCAAAGGGAGGAAAGGGACACAGGCCCACGACTAAGGAGGGCAAGGGCAGCAAGTCGGAGAGGTCAGGCAGCAGGCCTGCTGCCCAGGAGGAGCCCACAACCCCCATAGCCGCTGCCCCGGGAGGAACCGGCACAGCTGCCCCGGGAGAGCCCACCACCCCCATAGCCGCTGCCCAGGGAGGACCCAGCCCAGCTGGCCAGGAGGGCCCCACCACCCACAGCCTAGGTGGGCAGTGAAGGAGCACCATCCCCGCTGCCCAGGAGGGCACCACCAGGCAATTAGCAGTTGGCCATAGACCGGCCGCCGTCTCAAGAACCGCTGAACTGGGCCCTTCAAGGCAAGGAGCGCTGAACTGGGCCCCGCCGTCTCAAGAACCGCTGAACTGGGCCCTTCAAGGCAAGGAGCGCTGAACTGGGCCCCGCCGTCTCAAGAACCGCTGAACTGGGCCCTTCAGGGCAAGGACCGCTGAACTGGGCCCCGCCGTCTCAAGAACCGCTGAACTGGGCCCCGACGTCTCAAGAACCGCTGAACTGGGCCCTTCAAGGCAAGGAGCGCTGAACTGGGCCCCGCCGTCTCAAGAACCGCTGAACTGGGCCCTTCAAGGCAAGGAGCGCTGAACTGGGCCCCGCCGTCTCAAGAACCGCTGAACTGGGCCCTTCAGGGCAAGGACCGCTGAACTGGGCCCCGCCGTCTCAAGAACCGCTGAACTGGGCCCCGACGTCTCAAGAACCGCTGAACTGGGCCCTTCAAGGCAAGGAGCGCTGAACTGGGCCCTGCCGTCTCAAGAACCGCTTAACTGGGCCCTTCAGGGCAAGGACCGCTGAACTGGGCCCGCCGTCTCAAGAACCGCTGAACTGGGCCCTTCAAGGCAAGGAGCGCTGAACTGGGCCCCGCCGTCTCAAGAACCGCTGAACTGGGCCCTTCAGGGCAAGGACCGCTGAACTGGGCCCCGCCGTCTCAAGAACCGCTGAACTGGGCCCCGACGTCTCAAGAACCGCTGAACTGGGCCCTTCAAGGCAAGGAGCGCTGAACTGGGCCCCGCCGTCTCAAGAACCGCTGAACTGGGCCCTTCAAGGCAAGGAGCGCTGAACTGGGCCCCGCCGTCTCAAGAACCGCTGAACTGGGCCCTTCAGGGCAACGACCGCTGAACTGGGCCCCGCCGTCTCAAGAACCGCTGAACTGGGCCCCGACGTCTCAAGAACCGCTGAACTGGGCCCTTCAAGGCAAGGAGCGCTGAACTGGGCCCCGCCGTCTCAAGAACCGCTTAACTGGGCCCTTCAGGGCAAGGACCGCTGAACTGGGCCCCGCCGTCTCAAGAACCGCTGAACTGGGCCCCGCCGTCTCAAGAACCGCTGAACTGGGCCCTTCAAGGCAAGGAGCGCTGAACTGGGCCCCGCCGTCTCAAGAACCGCTGAACTGGGCCCCGCCGTCTCAAGAACCGCTCCGCTGGGCCCCGCCGTCTCACGCACCGCTCCGCTGGGCCCCGCCGTCTCAAGAACCGCTGAACTGGGCCCCGCCGTCTCAAGAACCGCTTATCTGGGCCCTTCAGGGCAAGGACCGCTGAACTGGGCCCCGCCGTCTCAAGCACCGCTCCGCTGGGCCCCGCCGTCTCAAGAACCGCTTAACTGGGCCCTTCAGGGCAAGGACCGCTGAACTGGGCCCCGCCGTCTCAAGCACCGCTCCGCTGGGCCCCGCCGTCTCAAGAACCGCTCCGCTGGGCCCCGCCATCTCACGCACCGCTCCGCTGGGCCCCGCCGTCTCAAGAACCGCTGAACTGGGCACCGCCGTCTCAGGAACCGCTGAACTGGGCCCTTCAAGGCAAGAACCGCTGGCCCTTTGGCAGACGTGGCAGGGCAGGATCTATCTCGGGCAGGGCTGCAGGATGTCCTCTGGCCAACTTGCCTCCTCCAGTGGCAGTGGGGTCTGTTATGGACTGTATGGACTGTGGCTTTGCTCTCCCCAGGATGGCCCAGTGGGCAGGCTACCCACTGTATGGACTGTTTGGACTGTGGCTTTGCTCTCCCCAGGATGGCCCAGTGGGCAGGCCACCCACTGTATGGACTGTTTGGATTGTGGCTTTGCTCTCCCCAGGATGGCCCAGTGGGCAGGCCACCCACTGTATGGACTGTTTGGACTGTGGCTTTGCTCTCCCCAGGATGGCCCAGTGGGCAGGCCACCCACTGTATGGACTGTATGGACTGTGGCTTTGCTCTCCCCAGGATGGCCCAGTGGGCAGGCCACCCACTGTATGGACTGTTTGGACTGTGGCTTTGCTCTCCCCAGGATGGCCCAGTGGGCAGGCCACCCACTGTATGGACTGTATGGACTGTGGCTTTGCTCTCCCCAGGATGGCCCAGTGGGCAGGCCACCCACTGTATGGACTGTTTGGACTGTGGCTTTGCTCTCCCCAGGATGGCCCAGTGGGCAGGCCACCCACTGTATGGACTGTTTGGACTGTGGCTTTGCTCTCCCCAGGATGGGCCAGTGGGCAGGCCACCCACTGTATGGACTGTTTGGACTGTGGCTTTGCTCTCCCCAGGATGGCCCAGTGGGCAGGCCACTCACTGTATGGACTGTTTGGACTGTGGCTTTGCTCTCCCCAGGATGGCCCAGTGGGCAGGCCACCCACTGTATGGACTGTTTGGACTGTGGCTTTGCTCTCCCCAGGATGGCCCAGTGGGCAGGCCACCCACTGTATGGACTGTTTGGACTGTGGCTTTGCTCTCCCCAGGATGGGCCAGTGGTCATGGAGTCCCCTCGTGGATCTGGCGTCGTGTACTCAAGTGGCTGAGGTGCCCCCCCTTCCCTTCCCCCTGAGGTGCCTGTCCTATTTTCTTTCTGATGCCCCTGCAGTGTTCTCTCCGTGGAGTTCTTGTCGTGGGACTGGGCCTTGCCCCTTTGCACAGGACCCCTGTGATCCACGGACAGTGGTTGGACTACATTTAGTAGCTGTATATATTTTGTACATAGTTTATTTATTTATTGGGATTACTGGTGTACATATTTCAATATATCTGCCCGTTTATGATCTCTTCTTTTGGTCTTTGCATTATTTCGGAGGGGGGTGGTTTGTGGGTTGTGACAGTGATCTGTGGGAATGCATTGATGTGTGTGTTGTAGTGGGTGTGGGTGGGTGGGTGTGTGCCGGTAATCTTTTCCCTCCCCTGTGTCGTAGGTGCAGTACTCACCGATGTCTTCCGCGCCGCCGGGCGTGCTCCTGGTATATGAGCAGGAATAGGAGTGCGGGGATGACCTGCAACTCTGGTTCCATACTGCCGGAATCTCGCGTGGAGTGCGTAGAGGTGAGCGTTTTCCCGTTCGTAGTCTGTTTCCGCCGTGTTCTTATCGGCGGTGCTCCCGCCCCGGAAAAGGTGGCAGATTGGTGGGTCGTAATAGGGTGGGCGGTACATTGTCTGCCGCCTGGCTGTTGGCGGGAACCGCCGCGCTGTTTGTTTGTACCGCTGTGGCGGGCGGAGTGTTAAGTTGGCGGGCTGTGTTGGCGGTTCCCGCCAGGGTCAGAATTGCATATTTTAGACCGCCGGCCTGTTGGCGGCTTGGCCGCCGCTTTATCACCGACCGCCAGGGTCAGAATGAGGGCCTAAGTCCGAACGTAAAAAGTTGACCGGGACCTTCCAGCCATCGTATCCGAGAAGGGCTCCACGGACGTCGGATCAAGATCCAGGTTTACCCCGGTCGAAGGATTTTCATCTCGAAAAAACGACTAAGTCCGAAGGTAAAAATCACCACCGAGGAAACCGACTTCGCGTATCCGGACAAGGGCTCCAGGAGGTCGGATTCAACTGGCAGGTTCGTCCCGGTGAAGAAAAACTTCAAAATAAAGACTAAGTCAGAAGGTAACTTTTTAACCGAGGCCTCCCGCGACTTGTAGCCGAGCAGGGCTCCATCGCGGTCGGCCTGAAAGTTTGACTTTGCCCCGGTCCTGGTGCAACCAGATGACCCGATTGGCGCTTTTTGTTTCTAAGCGCTAGAAAATAATAATACTTTAAAAATTCATATCTCCGGTTCCCCTGAACCGATTTTAATCGTTTTTGTGTCATTTTAAAGATAAAAATATAAGCTATTTTTATAAATTGGTTTTGGATTTTTAAACTGTTTCCTGTGTTTTATTTAATTACTGTTTTGTGATATTTGAATGCTTTACACTTTGTCTCCTAAGTTAAGCCTTGACGCTCGATGCCAAGCTACCAAGGGTAGAGCTGGGATTAATTTATTGAGACCTAACTGTACTTACGTGGAGGTTTGTGGCTTGTTGCTAGGTGTAGGTACCTACCTGCCCTACCAATAACCCATTTTCCAACATAATTGGAAGCAGCGACGGGATCCTGTACTTGTGTTCAATATCACGTTACAGTTTTAGGTAAAACAAATTAAAAATCCTTTAAATTGTCCTAGTGCAAAAATTGTTTTTAATTTTTAATTTGGATTAATTTCAAATATTGAATTTTTTTAATTTTTCTAAATTCTTGTTTCCAATTTTTTCAAAAAGTTTTTGTTGACACAAAACTAGGGAACCATGGAGCTTGATCTGGCTAGCCTACCCACACTGACAGTAGTCCAGCTTAGGGGGTTGTGTATTGAAAGAGGGTTGCCTGCAACCACTGATCTCAGGAAGCAAATCCTGATCACATCCCTGACAGCATGGGCTGAGGCCCAAGAGGTAGAGTCAGAAGAAGCTCCAGAGGAGGGAGAAAGAAGGGAGGATGCAAGCTCTAACCACTCAGGGGAGGGAAGGCATCTGAGCCCAAGTGAGGATGAGGAAGAACGGTCCTCAGTAAAAACAGTCACTAGGGGCAGATCCAAAGCTAGTGGTGGGAAGGGGGTCCTTTCAGGAGGAGAGAACCCATCCATCAGAGAAAGAGAGCTGGAGGCCCAGCTAGCATACATAGCTTTGGAAGCAGAGAAGCTGGCCCTAGAAAAGAAAAAGTGGGCATACAAAGAGAAAAGAGATGGAAGCAGCGATAAAGAAGCTGAGGTGTCCATGGGTGGGGGAGTTTGCCCCAGATTACACAAGGGGGTAGTTCCTGCTTATGTAGAGGGGGATGACATAGATAAGTGGCTGGGGGCCTTTGAGAGGGCCCTCCAGATGAGGAGAGTCAAGACTCAGTACTGGGGTTCACTTCTTTGGGAGTTAGTTCCCAACTCTGGGAGGGATAGGCTCCTAACCATGAGTGGGGAGGATGCAGACTCATACCCCAGTATGAAGAGTTGCTTGACTAAAAAGTTTGGTCTGACCCCAGAGCAGTATAGAGTCAAGTTCAGGGACACCCAGAAGGTCAGTACCCAGTCTTGGGTTGACTTTGTGGACATTTCACTAAAGGCACTAGAAGCCTGGATTATTGGTAACAAAGTAGATACTTATGAGGGGTTATACAATTTGATCATGAGAGAGCACATCTTGACCAATTGTATCCAAGAAAGGTTACGCCAGCATCTAGTGGACTCTAAGCAGACCAATCCTAGAGAGCTAGGGGAGGCAGCTGATGAGTGGTTGAGAACCAGGGTGGTTGTCAAGTCCCAGGGGGGAGACTCCAAGAAGGGGGGGACAGGTCCCCAAAAACCTAAGGAGGGAGGTGGTAAGCCCACCACAGAGACTCCCTCTGTACCCCAGAACCCTAAGAAGGAGGAGAGTAAATCCCACTCCCACTCTGACAAGCAGAGACAGGGAGACCCAGGGTTAAAAAAACTCTTGGACAGTAGGGCTTGCTTTGACTGTCAGCAGACAGGTCACTTCAGAGGAGATGCAGCCTGTCCAAAGAAAGTGGTTAGCACTGGGCTGTCCAGTGTAGCCATAGAGGAGGATTCCTCAGATGATGAAGTCCTCCTAGCATTGTGCTGGGAGACAGGACCAGATGGTAAGCTGGTGATCCCTGAGGGTGGGAGTAGGCACTTCCACCACATTCAAGTGAATGGGATCCCTACCACTGGCCTGAGAGACACCTGTGCCAGTCACACTGTAGTGAGTGACCGGTTAGTGACCCCAGACATGTATGTCCCAGGAAAGACAAAGAAAGTCAGGATAGCCACAGGGGAGGTCACCTCTAAACCTGTAGCCATAGTGCCCCTAGAGAGGGAGGGTATCCTTGACTGGATTAGGGTGGTAGTCAGTGCTGACCTTCCCCTAGATTGTATCCTGGGCAATGACCTCCCAGAGGTGAGTCTGGTCCCAGATGGGGCGGTCGCCCAGGGCGCCCCCCCAAACCAAAGTCCTGGGGAGTCAGTCCCTACAGTTAGGAGACAGGGGTCCCCAAGAAAAGGAAAGAAGAAAAGGAAGGGTAGGCCACTCTTAAAGAGAGTTCCAGGGAGCCAAGGGCCTTCTGCCCCAGTAAGGGGGGAGCCCAGAGTTGGCACTGGTGAGGCCTCACCTGACCCCAAGGAAGTCCTGAGTAGTCAGGCAGCTGTCCAGATGCAAGGTGTTGCCCCTGCACTGACAGAAGGGAGAGTGGAAGGAGGGTGTCTGCCACAGGAGGTGGTAGCCCCCCACTCTAGACAGCAAGAGGGGTGCCAGGACCCCAAAGTTGCCCCTAAAGCAGCTCAGCCAACTGTCAGTGGAGAGCTTAGGGTGTGGTTCTGGGTACTGACAGCTGTCAGTAGCCTCTGCTGGGTGCTAGCCTTCCTGGCAGCACTGTACTTGGCCTGGGAGACAGACCCCAGGGCCAATAGCAAAGTAGGCCCCCTGACCCTATTGGTCATGGTGGGGTTGCTCAAGTGTTGGGTGACCTCTTTGGGTAAGCTAGGTGTTGCCCTAGCAAAGTTTGGAGTAGGGGAGGTGGGCACCTCACTACCCAAGTTGGCAGAGAGAGAGGAGGAAGACCCCCCTAGAGGGAAGTTTCAGTTTGAGTTGGGTCCTTTTACTGTTGGGATGGCTTCACTACCCAGAGGGAGTGACCCTGACAGGAGGATATAAGGCAGAGTAGGCCCTGCAAAGGGACAGCCAGTTTTCTTCACTGTCTTCCTCGCCTAACAAGCCAGGAAGACTCTCCCAGGGTTGGGCTGAGTCTCCTGGGCGTGTGGGCTGGGGGGGGGTTGTGTGAGAAACTGGGGCTGATTGCAGAGGCCCCCTAACTTTTTGCCCCCATTTTCCACTTTATGCTGGTGTTTTCCTGACTCTGATGGTGCCCTGGGTACTGCTAACCAGTCCCAGGGCCTGTGCTCTGTGTAAAATGGATATGCAAATTAGGCTAATTATAATTGGCTAAGTTAACCTACCTATAAGTCCCTAGTATATGGTAGGGCATGTAGGTTTAGGGACCACAGCATAGGTGGTGCACACCTAGGTGCATTGCTGAGGTGCCCAGTGTCATTTTAAAAGCAAGCCTGCCTTGCTGGCTGCTTTTAAATTAAAGTTATATGCAAATTCGACTTTGGAATTAAAGGTACTTCCAAAGTCTTAAACTACCTTATTTTTACATATAAGTCACCCCTAAGGTGTGCCCTATGTGCCCCTAGGGCTGGGTGCCATGTAACTATAAGCAGGGACTTTATAAAAATAGATTTATAAGCCCTGGTGAGGTAAAAACAGCCAAATTCGTTTTTCCCTCATTGAAGTAAATGGCCTTCATAGGCTAGAATGGGCAGACTTTATTTTAAATTTTAAAGTCTCCTTAAATGTTACATACCAAGAATTTGGTATCAAATTGATTGTTATAATAAATCCCACAACTTCCAGTTGTGGGATTTAATATAACTAGTGCAGGTAAAAAGTTTAGACTTTACCTAAAAAGTTGCCAATTTCAGCTCTACATTGTTTTTGCTGCTGTGCTCTGATTGGCCAGCCTGCAGCAGCTTCTGCCAGGCTACTTTAATGAGGTGTGAAGTGGCCTGACTTCACACAAAGGAATGTGCTTGGGGGAGAGAATCTCCCCTCAGCAGATGGTGAGGCAGGAAGGGGGAGGGCTGCCAAACTGGTCTTCAAAGGCAGAGAAGGACATCTGGAGCACCCAGCAACACCCCCACATCCTGCAACCCCAGACAGCTAGGTGCCCCCTTGATTAGATTAGGAGAGGGCAGGAGAGGGGTGTGTTTATGATTTTTAGCCACACCAGTGGGTGGGCTCAGCCAGATCTCTCCTCCAAAAATCAGATTCATCCATTTTGGATTTTTAGAGACTGTTGCCTTCTGGGATGGATTTTTGCCACACTTCCCAGGAAGTGGTCATCACAGGGGGACGACCCTGTCCCTGATTGGAGAACCAGGGCCCCCCTGCTTTTCACCCAGGAGCAAGGATAAAACTGACAGACCTGCACCCACGCCTCAGATCCCCACCAAATTTCAAGAAGAAAGAACTACAAGGAGAAGAAGGACTGCCCTGCTGGACCCCTGGCCTGCACCTGGACCCTGCACTCAGAAAGACTGCACCAGCTGCACACTTGGGCTTCACCACAAGAAGGACTTTGCCTGGCTTCCACTGGTTCAAGGAGGGACTCCCTGTTTGCTACAGGTGAAAAATTGCTATCCAGAGTCCCCTGCACCAACTCCTGAAAAAGTGACCAGCTGACCACTGTCCAGTGGCCAAAAAGGAGTTTGCGCCAGGTGCACTCTGGGAGTTGAAGTCCGCACTTCCCAAGGACCATCACAGAACTTCTGGACCCTTGGGGTGAGCTGTGGACCCCAAAAGAACCTTAAAAGAACATCTGGGTGAAGCCCCAGAAGTTTGGAAAAGATTGGAGAAATTTTGGAAAAAAGCTCCATAAAGTGACCGACCCGACGCGGAAATTCTAGCCGGCTTGCCTCAACCGCGACCCGGCCTGACTTCGTGGTTCGTCCCGGTAAAGAAAAACATCCAAAAAAGAGACTAAGTCCGAACGTAAAAAGTTGACCGGGACCTCCCAGCCATCGTATCCGAGAAGGGCTCCATGGACGTCGGATCAAGATCCAGGTTTACCCCGGTCGAAGGATTTTCATCTCGAAAAAACGACTAAGTCCGAAGGTAAAAGTCTCCACCGAGGAAACCCACATCACGTATCCGGACAAGGGCTCCAGGAGGTCGGATTCAACTGGCAGGTTCGTCCCGGTGAAGAAAAACTTCAAAATAAAGACTAAGTCAGAAGGTAACTTTTTAACCGAGGCCTCCCGCGACTTGTAGCCGAGCAGGGCTCCATCGCGGTCGGCCTGAAAGTTTGACTTTGCCCCGGTCCTGGTGCAACCAGATGACCCGATTGGCGCTTTTTGTTTCTAAGCGCTAGAAAATAATAATACTTTAAAAATTCATATCTCCGGTTCCCCTGAACCGATTTTAATCGTTTTTGTGTCATTTTAAAGATAAAAATATAAGCTATTTTTATAAATTGGTTTTGGATTTTTAAACTGTTTCCTGTGTTTTATTTAATTACTGTTTTGTGATATTTGAATGCTTTACACTTTGTCTCCTAAGTTAAGCCTTGACGCTCGATGCCAAGCTACCAAGGGTAGAGCTGGGATTAATTTATTGAGACCTAACTGTACTTACGTGGAGGTTTGTGGCTTGTTGCTAGGTGTAGGTACCTACCTGCCTTACCAATAACCCATTTTCCAACACTCATGAATTGTGTTTCTCATCCATATATTGCTACTAGCTCATTATAAAGTGTGCGTACATTAGCTACTTGCATAGCCTGAACATCTGGATGTGGTGTTCAAGTGCTAACTGTTCCCATTGGTCCATCATTGACTAAAAGACCTAGGGGGCCATTACAACATTGGTGGTAAAAGCCACTTACCGCCGTGCAGAAGACCGGCAATACACTGCCGCGGAATTCCGCCACAGCTATTATGACCCACATCTCGGAATCCGCTGAAATTCAGACACCCACACAAGTGCGCCACACAAAAGGTCAGTGATAAACTGGCGAAAACAAATCCTCCACCGTCACGCCAACAGAAACAGGCCCATGCTATTACAACCCACGAATCCACGCGGCAGTCTTTCAACCGCGGTATTCCATTGGCGGTACACACCGCTGCGCTCAAAATACACACACATCTCCAAAACACCGCCACATTGGACAATTCAAAATACACACACCTGATACACATACAAACACCACTCCCACACACCCAACACAATATAAAACACACACCCACATCACCCACAAACCCCTACGACCAAAAATTATAGACGAAGGTGAGAGAGAGAGCACAGCAATAGACAACCCCACCACACAGAGGCACACAACACCATCACCCACACAACATCCACGCACAAAACACCCCACAACATTACATATCACCACACTCATCACCAGATACACCACCCCACACATCACCTACACCACCCCATGGCATGCCAAAGACACCCCAGGTTTTCGGAGGAGGAGCTCAGGGTCATGGTGGAGGAAATCGTACAGGTAGAGCCACAGCTATTTGGATCACAGGTGCAGCACACCTCTATAGCTAGGAAGATGGAGCTATGGCGAAGAATCGTGGACAGGGTCAACGCAGTGGGACAGCACCCAAGAAATTTGGATGACATCAGGAAGAGGTGGAACGACCTACGGGGGAAGGTGCGTTCCATGGTCTCCAGGCACAACATCGCGGTTCAGCGGACTGGTAGCGGACCCCCACCTCCTCCCCCACAACTAACAACATGGGAGGAGCAGGTCTTGACCATTATGCATCCTGAGGGCCTCGGAGGAGTCGGTGGAGGAATTGACACTGGTAAGTCAAATCTTAACTATAATATATCCCCCACCCTACCTGCATGCTATCACACACCCTCACCCTCGCCCCCTCCCCTATCACTCCAGCTCCTCACTAATGTACTAATAACACAAACCACCCATCCCAACACCAAGCCCTGCATGACACAACAAAGCATGGTCACCCCTCACTAAAGCATGGCCACTGCACATAACCATAACACCCCCTAACCATCATCACACAAGCCCCCACACAGGAATGCTAGCACTATGGTACACGCTCACCCACCCATTGCACACCATGACACACACAGATGCAATAATCATGCTTTTACACCCCTGCAGGACCACTACCTAACGTCTCCAGACAGGAGGGTCCAGACATCTCTACCCCACCCACAGAAGAGGCCCACAGTGATGACAGCAGTTCTGGCCAACTGGACCATCGTGGGCCTCGGGACAGTCGGTTCCCCTCGCACAGGCACAGCCCAACACTGACCTTCCACCCTCTGGAAACACCAGTACAGCACCCACCCAGCGGGCCCATACCTCCGTCCCCAAGACACGTCAATCAGCTGTGTGTCCACCACTACAGGGACACCAGGATAACCCACCACTCCAACAACAATAGGGAGCTGGGGGCAGTGGTAGTGGGCACACGGTCCAGGGGACAGAGGCACAGGAACACAGGGGAACTGGGAGGGCTGCTGTGCGACAGGGGGCGGACAGGCCAAGGGAACCCACTCTCCACGAGGCCCTCTCCTCCATCATGGGAGCATACCACCAATCCCAGAGACGATGGCTACGGTCCTGGTCAAGTTTCAGCAGGAGACCCAGCGCCTGCAGGAGGAACAGTATTTGGGGTTCAGGGAGGAACTCAGAACCATCAGCTCCACCCTGGGCACCATCGTAGGGGTGCTGAAGGACATACAGAACACCATGAGGGACACCATGGCACTCCAAGGGGCCCCTGACACTAGCTGGACGATGAACTGCCCACCACCTCTGTTAGTGGACAGGGTGCCCCGCCACAGGACCACCACACCAGCACCCTACCCCCTGCAGACGGAGAACCACCCCGCAAGCGGTCCCTGAGATCCAGGAACAGGACAGAGCACGATGGCAAGACCCACGCCAAGAAATGAGACCACCCTAATTGTCATCCCAGTGTCCCACTTTGTAACCCTGTCCATATTGGAACTGCCCCAGCTCCACTTCCTATGCCCATATGGGCAGTGCACCTGTGAGACTAATAGACTGGACTCTGCCATGGACATTCCTCCACCATCACCCATCACCATTTTACCACCCCCTCCAATAATTAGCACTTCAATAAACTCCCTTGAACCACAAAACAATCTGGAGTCAGTCTGTGATTTTGAAAATGTGTATTAGCTATGACAATGACAAAATCTGTTCGAAAATGTAATGTCAACATACCTATGTCACACATCACAAGTCCATGAAGGATGCAAGCAGATGACACATGTTGGTAACCACACCTGTGAAACCGCAATGGAAATGTACAACTCAGTTACCAAATACTGCTTGAAACTGACAGACAGGATAGAGGTAGAAGTGTGAAAGTAAATGTATTAGTAAAGAAAGTGTTCTCACCTGTGTGTCACTGGAAATATTGCTGTATGACTGAGTCCCTGTTGTCAATGTCTTCTTCCTCTGCTTCCTCCTCATCACTGTCCACAGGCTCCACAGCTGCCACAACACCGTCATCTGGACCATCCTCCTGCAGAAAAGGCACCTGGCGTCGCAAAGCAAGATTGTGAAGCATAGAGCAGGCGATGATGATCTGGCACACCTTCCTTGGTGAGTAGAATAGGGAACCACCTGTCATATGGAGGCACCTGAACCTGGCCTTCAGGAGGCCGAAGGTGCGTTCGATCACCCTCCTAGTCCGCCCATGGGCCTCATTGTAGCGCTCCTCTGCCCTGGTCCTGGGATTCCTCACTGGGGTCAATAGCCATGACAGGTTGGGAAAACCAGAGTCCCCTAACAGCCACACCCGGTGCCTCTGGAGTTGACCCATCACATAAGGGATGCTGCTATTCCGCAGGATGTAGGCGTCATGCACTGAGCCAGGGAACATAGCATTTACCTGCGAGATGTACTGGTCTGCCAAACATACCATCTGTACATTCATCGAATGATAACTCTTCCGGTTCCTGTACACCTGTTCACTCCTGTGGGGTGGTACCAAAGCCACATGGGTCGCATCAATGGCACCTATGATGTTAGGGATATGTCCAAGGGCATAGAAGTCACCTTTAACAGTAGCCAAATCCTCAACCTGAGGGAAAACAATGTAGCTCCTCATGTGTTTCAGCATGGCAGACAACACTCTGGACAGCACGTTGGAAAACATAGGCTGGGACATCCCTGATGCCATGGCCACTGTTGTTTGAAATGACCCACTTGCTAGGAAATGGAGCACTGATAGCACCTGCACTTGAGGGGGGATTCCTGTGGGATGGCGGATTGGTGACATAAGATCTGGCTCCAACTGGGTACACAGTTCCTGGATTGTGGCACGGTCAAACCTGTAGGTGATGATTAAATGTCGCTCCTCCATTGTCAACAGGTCCACCAGAGGTCGGTACACCGGAGGATTCCGCCATCTCCTCACATGTCCCAGCTGACGGTGCCTAGAAAGGACAACAGCGACCACAGAGTCAAGCAATTCAGAGGTATGTACCCACAGCTACACAGAACACGAAACAAATTCCAAAAAGTTGTCTGTATTTGTGTTGAGTCCAGGACTAAGTATGTGTGACGCAGTTGAAAATGAAGCCATGTGGGCCCCTGAAATGGCGGATGTCTGACCTCTAAACTGGGACAATGGGATGTGAGGTAACTGCGCTGGCATTGTACACCGTCGCGGTAGGCGGTCGTAGACCGCAGCGCAATGCTGCATTGGTTAACATTGGACCCTCTGGGTCCCAGGAGCCAATGACGAAGTGCGGCGGCGGTGATGATACGCACCGCCGCGGACGTCACCGCCGCGGACGTCACCGCCGCGGACGTGACCGCCATTTGCTATCTGTTCAATCACTCGATACCTGATCTTCGACAGGAGAGGACCTACACTGCAAGTGCTGCTGTGACCTCGGTCTGGAAGAGACAATGGCATGTGCGTCTGGGGAAAGGGCCCCTGCCTTTACTGCACAGGAGTTGGAGAAACTCGTGGACGGGGTCCTCCACCAGTACACGCTACTCTACGGTCCTCCAGACCAACAGTTGAGTACATAGGGTGCAAGTTGTATGGGCTATGCCTGGGTGGAGAGGGCTGGATGTAAGAAGGAAGGGAGCAGAGTTCTGCGACCATGAAGGACTTTGAATGCATGTGCCACATGGCAAGGGCAGGGATGTGGGCCACTCACTTCAACGGTGCAGTTGGTAATGACTTCTCTTCTTCCCCTGTACATGTCATGTAGTTCAGCGCCCACCAGAAGAAGGATATTTGGTGTGCCATCCCCAAGGACATCCGGACCCTGGGGGTCCACCAGAGACGGAGCACCCACAAAAGATGGGAGGACATTCGCCGCTGGAGCAAGAAGACGGCGGAGGCTCAGCTGGGGATGGCTTCCCAACGTGGGAGGGGTGCCTGTCGCACCATGACCCCCCTGATGTTCCGGATCCTGGCGGTGGCCTACCCTGAGTTGGATGGGCGCATGAGGGCATCACAGCAGACACAAGGGGGTGAGTACACTCTCATTCTGCTGACTTTGCGTGCAGTGGAGGGGTCTGGGTGGGGGAGGAGGGCTGTGGGTTTCCCTAGGCCAGGGCGAGTTCCGTAGGCTAGGCCCCTCCGTAATGCAGGCCATGTGGCACTCCACCCCACCTCTGTAGATTGCCAAGTACAGGTATACATGCCCCTGTGTCATCTATGTGTGCAGATGTCCACCGTAGCCATGTAGGCCATATCCCAGGAATTGCATCTGTAGAGCCCAAGAGCGTGGCGCAGTGCAGGGGGCTGCTGTGTCTGTATTGTCCGCCATCGGTAGCGGTAAGCCATGCACTCAACCTGTCTTTCTTCTGTTTTCCCACCCCTTTTTGTGCTCTCCCTGTTCTTTTGTGCATCAGCATCATCAGGCGGAGGTACAGTGGCACCGGAGCACGAGGGGGCTGCATCCCACATGGCCATGGAGGGCCACACCACGGACTCAGAATACTCCAGTGGGACGGAGGGCGAGGGGAGCTTCACGGCGGTCACCGGATCAGCAACCAGTGACACGGACTCGTCCTTCGATGGGAGCTCCCTTGTGGTGGCGGCACCATCTGTGCCCCCCACTTCTACAGGTACAGCCGCCACCCCCCTACCAGCACCGCCCTCCCAGCGGCCCCTCAGCCTTCGCCCCATGCCCGCTCACCCAGGAGGGTGGGCATCACCTTCGCCCCAGGCACCTCAGCCCCTGCCCCTGTCACCCCTGCTGCCCTCAGTGAGGTGGCCACATTGACCTCCTCAGGTCACTCACTGTTTGTGAATGCCATCCAGGGTGTAGAAAGGGAGTTGCAACACACTAATGCATTCCTGGAGGGCATTCATTCTGGTCAGGATGCCCATCATCGAACCCTGCAATCTCTGGACTCAGCACTGATGGCAGCCATTGTCCCTGTGTCTAGCCTTCCCCCTCCAACTTCCTCCACCCAGACCCAATCCCCTGTACCTCAGCCTATCCCAAGCACACCATCAGACCAGCCTGCACACACCTCAACACACTAGGGCAACTCAGGCAAACATAGGCACATCAACATCCACTGCCTCCACTGTGTCCCCCTCCTCGTCATCTCCCTCCTCCCTCCCAGTGTCGTCTACACTCTCACCTGCATGCACTACCACTACAGCCATTAGGACTCGCACCAAAACACCCAGCACTACACCCCACTCACCTGCACTCACCACCCCCACTACCATTTACACGTCCCCTGTGTCCTCTCCCAGTGTGTCTGTGACGCCCCCTCCCAAAGTACACAAACGCGGGCACACACACACCCAACATCCATCCACCTCACGACAGCCTCCAGAACATGCACCTGCACCCAAATCATCTAAAGTTACACCTCCTACAACCACCTCCTCTTCCTCCACTCCCAGACCCCCTCCAGCTACCCGTCCCAGTGTTCGTCAGAAACTTTTCCTGAGCAACGTTGACCTCTTTCCCACCACCCCCCCTCCAATTCATAGGTCCCGTAGTAGCACCTCAGCCAAAAAATCTCCGATACCAGTGGTGCCTGTTAGAGGTATGTGGAGTGCACCAGGCACCAGGGCAGCCAGTGTGACACAGAGCCAAAGCACAGCCAGTCCCCCCCCTGTGAAGCACCAGAAGTTGGACAGTGCCCGACAGGAGAGGGTGAAGACTCCTGCCGGCAAAGCCCCTCACAAGGGTCCCGAGGGGAGTGTCGAGTCAGCTGTGACTCCTCCCAGATGGGGAAGGGGCAGAAAAAATCGCCAAAGTCTGGGAAGAGCAGCACGACGGAGAAGGCCGCCATCATCCCCGCTGCCCAGGACGCCACCGCCAGCCCCATCGTCACTGGTCAGGAGACCACCACCAGAGTCAGTGCCCAGGAGGGCAGCACAATCGTCACTGGTCAGGAGACCACCGCCAGAGTCAGTGCCAAGGAGGGCCCCGGCAGCCACAGCCCCGCTGGGCAATGAGGGACAGCCATGGCACACACCGCTGAACAGGGCAAGCACCGATGAACAGGGCAAAGACCGCCATGGCAAGCACCGCTGAACAGGGCAAGCACCGCTGAACAGGGCAAAGACCACCACGGCAAGCACCGCTGAACAGGGCAAGCACCTCCAACTCAAGCACTGCTAGCCCATGTGCGGCAGGGACAGTGACGGAACTGGGACCGTCACAGGGAGAGTGATGCACTCTGGGCACCAGTCCCCCTCCAGAACCAGTGGAGAACAGCATCCACTAGCTCAGTCCGTAACAGGATGAAGCACTCTGGGCACCAGTCCCCCTCCAGAACCAGTGGAGAACAGCATCCACTACCTCAGTCCTTAACAGGATGAAGCACTCTGGGCACCAGTCCCCCTCCAGAACCAGTGGAGACTGTTATCCACTTGAGAGACTGTGGCTTTGCACTCCCCAGGATGGTACAGTTGGCAAACCACCCACTGCAAAGACTTGTGAGACTGTGGCTTTGTACTCCCCAGGATGGTACAGTGGGCAAACCACCCACTGCAAAGACTTGTGAGACTGTGGCTTTGCACTCCCCAGGATACATGAATGGGCATGGAGCCCCGTCATGGATCTGGCGTGGTGCTGTCATCCTGCTGAGGTGCCCCTCCTTCCCATCCTCCTGAGGTGCCTGTTGTATTTCTATCTGATGCCCCAGCAGTGTTCTCTCCGTTTCTGGACAGGTATCGTGTGTGGGCCTCGTCCATGCATTTTGGGCCCAGTTGTCCACGGACATTGAATGGTGCATACCTGCACTACTAATCATGATGTATATTTTTGGAATGTGTATATATTTCTGTATATATTAGCTTACTGTATTTTGATACATTACAATGGTTGTACTCATTTCCTTTTGTCTTTGCATTCTTCCGGGGGGGTTGGGGATTGTTACTGTGATGTTTGGAAATGCATTGGTGTGTGTGTGTTGTAGTGTGCGAGGGTTGGGGTAGGGGTGGGGGTGTTGCGTGTGTGTGTCCCTGACTTTTGCCTCCCCCTCCCCTATGTCGTAGCTGCAGTACTCACCATTGTCTTCGGTGCCGGCATTGCTGATGTTCGTAGAGGAGCAGGAAGACAATTGCAGGGAGTATTTGGAGTTCAGGCTCTATGGTGCCCTCCTTCCTCGTGGAGTGTGTTAAGGTGAGCGTTTTCCCATTGAAATGGCTGTTTCCACCGTGTTTTTATCCACGGTGAATCTGCCCCGGAAAAGGTGGCGGATTGGCCTGTTGTAATACTGTGGGTGGTACTTTGCCTTCCGCCTGTCTGTTGGCGGTGACCGCCGTGCTGCTTGTCTATACCGCCGTGGCGGTCGGAGTGTTAAAGTGGCTGTCTTTGTTGCCGGTTTCCGCCACAGTCATAATTCCCTTTTTTTTTCCGCCGGCCTGTTTGCGGTATTACCAACGCTTTAACACCGTCCGCCAGTGTTGTAATGACCCCCCTAATCTCACAGGTTGAATTACATGTGGAACGGCGCCATTAAACAGGTTTTGATGTTCTTTATAAGAGAGAGGTATCTCCAAGTATTGGTAAGTTCAATAGTGTTGTGGTACTTATGAAATATATGTGTATCTGCGTCTATCTCAGGAAAGTTGACACCAGGAGTAGAATATGTCCATCCTATATGTGCTGTGGGCTTCTACAATGAATGTGACATCCCCACCATCTTCTGTTAAGCCATGGGCTAAAAGAAACTGTGTTAGCTGATTCACTGCAGTTATCCCTGATATTTACTGGAGTTACCATATTAAAGAATAGGTGTTAGGGTTGAGAACGACAACAGGGGAAAAAGTCCTTTTATGGTTAAAGCTTGAGCAACCTACAGCCTAGATAGGTGCTCCCTATTTAGCTGAGGAGGATTACCCCTAAGACCACGGACGTCTCGATGTAATGGTACTTAGGGTACCTTTAGTGCATGTGAAACAAAGATAATCAGGAAACTTGTAAAATTAGTGCCTACACCATTGTTGGTGGCACTGTGTCATAAGGACTCTAACATAGCAATGAGACTGCTGGATTTGGTGCTGCAGTACCTCTGTGTTGCTCTTGCCTGAATCACTCCCACATCTGTTGGCAGCTGTTTGTCCAACCCTCCCAGCTCAGTGGCAGCACCTCACCAAATCCCAACCAGTAAAGGTGATGTGTGGCAGCCTTGCATGGACTCTAAAAAAACCCTAAGGGAAATTGTAGTTGAAACAAGCCTTACCCTTTTCTCTCCACATACAAGTCTCTTGCACACACATAGGTAAGAAAAGAGAATCAGGATAGTTTCCAATGTATTTATTGAAAAGACTGCAATCTATAATTAAATGCGTGAGCTACAATTATTAGGATAAAGAGGAGTAACATAATCAGGATTGTGAAAATTAGAGATGTAAATATAACCAACCCCAACATATGGTCATGACATGAGTATACAATTCCAACCTAAAAGCCTAATCTCTAGCCCCTACACAAGAGCATGGTGATGTAAGCCAAATCTGCCCATACAGTGTTCATGAGAAGCACACCCCACCCCCATACCCTTGGTACAAGATCAGGCTGCCAGTTTCCAGATCAGGATCTGAGGAGACACAAAGGCTGAGGTCGGCCGAAAACCGGCATGCAGCATGGATGTAAATTCTGATGGGAACCCACTCTAATGCCCTTTGTCTTACAAGATGTGTTTATAGAGGACCTGTTTATGTTAATGCACAGAAGCCTGACGAGGGTATGTACCTAAGCACTGAACTGCTTACACAGGCATAGGGCTGGCAATGCAAAATATTATTCTCTGTGCCTCGCATTCCGTTCTTGTGATTCGGAGGATAAGAACATGATGCAAAGTATGTCATCCATAGCACTGATAATGACACTTTCACAGAATATCGGCTGATAATGAAATGAAAACAAAACCACTAAAGGTATTGGAAAAATAAAATTAATAAAAATGACAGAGCATGGCAACTGGGTAAAAGGGCACAGGCTGCAAGCCTAGGCTAAGCTATCACTGTGCCCAAGCAACTAACTAGAATGGATACATGACACACGTTCCCCAGTTCACCCACATCTGACCCTGTAGCTTTTGGGGCATCAACCCTCAATTGGATCAACCTGGGTCACTCTTTCAGGCTCCAGGTCTTTCTGACCACCCTTGTGTGCTGCCATGGACCGTGTGATCAGGTACACCCATTCAGGCAACCCCAACATCTCCAAGTGTGACCTAATATCCACTTCCTTTCAAGTGGTGTGCTCCAGGTCATTGCCCAGTAGACAATCCACAGCCATGGACTGACTCACAGTAACCCTCAAGGATTTTGAGACCCCTCCCATTTAAAGGGAACCTGAGGCACCATACATTGGCTCTTGCATTTGTCTGCAGTCACAACGTGGTGGACCACATTAGGGACTACCTGCTCTGAAGACACCAGATGTCACTAGATGGTTGTCATGCTGGCTCATCTGTCTCTCAAAATCTCCACCCTATACCCATTAATGGTAACCCACTGTCTATACTTCTTAGTAATCTGACGCTTGAGGTTTCTCTATATCATTTCACTGTCACCCATAGCACATGGGTAAACTCAGCTGCCTCCCCACCACTAGCTAGGGTCACCTCTACCCCAAGCGCTACACTCACCATCTCTGGTGACTGTGTGGGTCTGTGTCCACTTAGGACATGTGGGATCCTTCTTGAAGTGCCATTTCTGACCACAGTTACAGCACTTTCGGGGTTCCTTCCCTGCAGTTTTCCCTGACAGGCACCATTTTTTCTTCTTAGCAGAGGGTTAGGAACCCTGATCCTGGGAACTAGTTTGGGGCCATTTTGAGAACTCCTTACTATGGTTTTTATCCCCCACCCTTTTTCTTCTGCTGCAGGCCCGGCTACCCTTGGCTAGATCTCTCCCAGAAACTTTCTTGTGGACCCTGGTACTCGCCCAGCGATCCTCCTCCTTAGCAAGCTCCCTGGGGTCAGAGAGCTTACTATCAATCAAGTGCAGGTGCAGCCCTATAAAACAAAAACCAAACATGTGATCTTGTGCAACCAAATTGTACAGCCCCTGATAGCCTGTCACACTACTGCCCTTCACCCAACTATCCAGTGCTTTTCTGAAAGAGTCTACACAATCTACCCAGGTCTAAGGAAGTACAGTCACACCCTCCCTAAACTTCAGCCTATATATCTCTGAGTCAACCCACATTTCCTTATAAGGGCCTCCTTCAAGGCTGAATACAACATCTTATCTTCCGCTGTAGGGTTAGTGAGGTGTCCCTCCCCTCATTTGGAATCTGCTTCCACAAACTGGCCTTACAATCCTCCTAAGGGATTCTATGCATTTGTAAAGTAATCTCATAGGACTCAAACCAGCAATCTATGTCCTCCCCTATCTTGTAGTCAACTATTAGACTCTTGGTATATGTAGGCTTCACTCAGAGGACACTGAAGATATGCTGCAGCCATCTGTGCTGAACTCATCTTTCTGGGCTGAAGGTCCAGCTCCTTCATGCTCAGCTCTTGAGCCAAAATAACTTTTCTTTCCTCAATGGCCAATTTCTTTTCCTCCATAGCTTTTGCCCGGCCATTCTCCATTTTGAGTTTTGCCAGCACCAACTTGAGCCTCCTGGCTTCCTGTCGGTCCTCCAGCTCCTCTAAGTACAGATCTCTGGAGGAAACACTGCTCCCTGATTTAGTGGGGACCCTCTCTCCATTGGCACTAGAGCCTCACCTCACAGGCAGTTCTGGGCTGTCCAACAATTCCAGATGCCTATTCTCCTCACCATCCACAACACCACCCTCCTCTGAATGCTCTGCTTCTTTCCTTACTGCCAGCCAGGCCCTCAGTGACTTTTGCAGCTTTGCCTTTTTAGTAAGGCCTTTAAAAGAACACTTGAACTCCCTGCAGAAACCGTTGAGCTGGGACACTGTGTAGGTTTCCAATTTCTCCTGCTCAAACTCCACTCCTGATGTTGCAGCTGTTGGCTCTCCAGATTGGGACATGGTTGTTGCAAAAACTCAAAAAAAAATGTTGAAGAGAAAAATAATGTATATTTGTATGTAATGATCTGCAATATGGAGGTAGTATACACCAGTCACTGTATGAAATGTACAAATACAAGTCCTATCCTCACCACTGCCACCAATGTTAGAAATTGGGTCTCTAGTTTTCAGAAGGTTGTACTCTGTCCAATAGGGACAACAATCCTAGTTAGGAAAAGCAAGACACACACAAAACATTTACCTGTGCTGACCATCTGGTAGCTTGGCACAGAGCAGTCAGGATAAACTCAAAAGGCAATGTGTAAAGTATTCATGCACAGAGAGTAACATATTGAAGACACCACAAAAGGACTCTATATAATTTAGAAAAATAGCCAATATTTTCCTGAGTCAAACAAGACCAAAAAATAAATAAACCTACATATACAAGCCAGGTTAATACTTTTGAAAGATTAAATCAAAATCAGAGGACAATGGCTCCCACCTGGGGCTATTTGGTCACACTGGCCTTGGCAAATCCAAAACATCAGTCCGACAGCGATGGAGCACAGTCCGGATACAGGAGTCATGCAGACCCACTGACAGCACCTTGGTTCCATCGTGGTGCGGTGATGATGCATTGATCCAAACAGTGTGTTGCACTTGCAGGTGAAGCATCATTTACTGATCAGGCTACGTTCTGCAGCAGTATACATCAGTGACACACCAGTGTTGTTGTTTCATTTCCTGTGTTGCACCATCACACTGACCTCCAAGGGCCCAGGACTGGATTTAGAATCACTTGGCAGAGTAGGACTCACCACAGAGGACCCAGGTGCTGCTAGCAAGATGCAGATGAAGTCTTTAATATCCCTGAGACTTCAGAAACAGGAGCCCAGTCAGGCCCTTGGAGAAGCTTTAGATTGAAGGATGTAGAGAGTTCAATCCAGTCCTCTCACTCCCCATAGGACGTAGCAGACAGCGGGCCAACACAGCAAAGCAAACAGCAAAGTAGCAGTTCTTCCTGAAAGACCCACAGCACTTCTTCCTGATAGTATGCTCTCAGTCCAGAAGTGTTTCGAGTATATGTAACAGAGGCCCAGCACTTTTACCCAATTGTGCCTTTGAAGTGGGGAAGACTTCAAAGAGTGATTATGAAATGCACCTGTTCCCTTTCAACCGAGGTTTGTCTGCCAGGATGTTTGTGGGGGGAGGTGGGGTTAAAAGTCCATTGTGTGTGGTCAGACCACTACCCTTTGAAGTGTGATAATCCCTTTACCCTTCCTGCCAGGGAAGACCCATCGGTATGTAGCTGGAGTGCAGGGGTAAATGAGTGTCCTGTATTTATGGCTGTCTGGATGAAATGTACAAAGGTAGCTGTTACCTAACCTTACACAGACCAGATGTGGTTTGGAGGCAAGCAAAGGCACAGAATGGTTATAGTAAAAAAAGGACATCTTTCTAAAAGTGACATTTTCAGACCTGAAAAAAATAAAAAAAACACCTTTACCAAAAGATGTGTGTTAGAAATGGGGTCTTTGGTTGGCAGTCAGGTTACCCCCTGTCCAAGCAACGACCCTCACTCTATTGAGGGTAAAGAAGAATCACCCTCAGCTAACCCCCGCTCACCCGCTTGGTAGCTTGGCACGAGCATGCAGGCTTAACTTCAGAGTCTAGGTGTAAAGTATTTGTACCAACACACACAGTAACTCAGTGAAAACACTACAAAGTGAAACAACATAGGTTTAGAAAAATAGGAAATATTGATCTAAATGAAACAAGACCAAAATGACAAAACTCCAACATATACAAATCAAGTTATTAATTAAAATGCAAAAAGAGTCTTAAATCCTTTAGAACACAACGCAAACGCTGTTAGTGTGAAAATGTACCTGGGTCGTGTCAAAATAACATGCACAGGCGAGTGTGCGTAGAAAACGGTTGACGATGTATCGATTTCTCACCCGCAAGCAAGGCCGTGCTTCGTTTCTCCTCCTCTGGTCACGTCGCATGCGTAGTTTCTTCTCTCCGCAAAAGAGCGATGTGTTCTTTTTCCACGCCCAGCAATGTTGTGTCGAAAATCCGGCCGCAGGTTATCCGAAAACCCCCGCTGTGTGGGTTATGTTGTTACCATCGCATTGTTTCTCCAGCAGCATACGTCAATCATCCAGCCATGCTACAGGCAGAGTGTCTATTTCAGCCATGAAGCCGGCAGCGAGTCGTTTTTTCACCTGAGTCTTGGAGTTTGCATCCAAACATTTCCCCGCACGGCAGTCTGTGCGTCCAATCTTGGTCTGCCAGCTTCTCCTTTCAAGGCCTCAGGAACTGGATAGGGCACCACTTGGCAGAGCAGGAGTCTCAGCAGAGAGTCCAGGTGCTGGCAGGGGAAGTCTTTGATGGCCCTGAGACTTCAACAACAGGAAGCAATCTCAGGACAAGCCCTTGGAGATTTCTCCACAAGCAAAAATGCACAACAAAGCCCAGTCTTTGTCTCCTTACACAGGCAGAAGCAGCAACTGCAGGATAGCTCCTCAAAGCACAGTCACAGGCAGGGCAGCACTTCTCCTCAGCTCTTCAGCTCTTCTCAAGGCAGAGGCTCCTCTTGATTTCCAGAAGTGATCTAAAGTCTCTGGTTTTGGGTGCCCTTCTTATACCCATTTTCGCCTTTAAAGTCGGCTTACTTCAAAGGAAAGTCTCTCTTGTTTGTGAAATCCTGCCTTGTCCAGGCCAGGCCCCAGACACACACCAGGGGGTTGGAGACTACATTGTGTGAGGACAGGCACAGCCCTTTCAGGTGTAAGTGACCACTCCTCCCCTCCCTCCTAGCACAGATGGCTCATCAGGATATGCAGGCTTCACCCCAACTCCCTTTGTGTCACTGTCTAGAGAGAGGTGCAAACAACTCAACTGTCAAACTGACCCAGACAGGGAATCCACAAATAGGCAGAGTCACAGAATGATTTAAGCAAGAAAATGCTCACTTTCTAAAAGTGGCATTTTCAAACACACAATCTTAAAATCAACTTTACTAAAAGATGTATTTTTAAACTGTGAGCTCTGAGACCACAAACTCCACATGCCTATCGGCTCCGAAAGAGAATCTACTCTTTAAGCAAATTTGGCAGTATTTCACTGTTAGGACATATAAAACACATTAGTATATGTCCTACTTTAAACATACACTGCACCCTGCCCATGGCGCTACCTAGGGCCTATCTTAGGAGTGACTTATATGTAAGAAAAGGGAAGGTTTAGGCCTGGCAAGTGGGTACAATAGGCAGTTTAAGACTGCACACACAGACACTGCAGTGGCAGGTTTGAGCCGTGTTTACTAGGGCTACTAATGTGGGTGGCACAACTAAGTGCTGCAGGCCCACCAACTTACAGGCCCTGGGCACATCTAGTGCACTGTACTAGGGAATTACCAGTAAATAAATATGCCAATCATGGAGATCCAATTACATACACATTTTATATAGGAGCACTAGCACTTTAGCACTGGATAGCAGTGGTAAAGTGTCCAGAGTAACAAAAAAAGCAAAAACAGAGTCCAGCAATCAACAACCTGGGGAACAGAGGCCAAAAGTTCAGGGAGACCACGCCAAGGATGCCAAGTCTAACATGTGTCTCCCCAAGCTGAAAGTGATGAGCAACTACCCAACTTCATGGGAGTTCTCATCACTAAGGCAGAAGAATCTGGACAGACCATCAGCATTGGTGTGTTCTGTACCAGGGCGGTGTTCCACCATAAAGTCCATCCCTTGTAGGGAAATGAACCACCTCAACAGTTTTAGATTCCTACCCCTCATCTTGCATTAACCATCTGAGGGGCCTATGGTCGGTCTGAACCTGAAAGTGATTCCCAAACAAGTAGGGTCTTAGCTTATTCAGCGCCTAGACCACAGCAAATGCTCCACATTCTATGGCACTCCACCTACGTTCCCTGGGAAGTAACCTCCAGCTAATGAAGGCTACAGGTTGATCCAGGCCCTCTTCATTAACCTGTGAGAGTACTGCTCCTATACCATGCTCTGAGGCATATGTTTGCCCAACAAACTCCTTGGAGTAGTCAGGTGCCTTCAGCACAAATGCTGTGCACATGGCAGCCTTCAGGGCCTCAAAAGCGATCTGGCAAGCCTCTGTCCAGATCACCTTCTTTGGTTGTTTCTTAGAAGTCAACTCAGTCAATGGGATAACAATGGTACCATATCCCTTGATAAACCTCCTGTAGTAGCCAGTGAGGCCTAAAAGGGCTCTAAACTCATTCTGGGTCTTGGGAGGTTCCCAAGCCAGAGTGGTGTCCATTTCTGGCTGTAGGGGTGCTACCTGGCCACCCCCTACATGGTGCCCCAAGTACACCACGGAACCCTGCCCTATTTGGCACTTGCTTGCCTTAATAGTGAGTCCTGCCTTTTCTTTTGCAGGGCCTCCAACACTCTGCAGGGGTATTGGAGATGGTCCTCCCATGTGGAACTAAAGACAGTAATATCATCCAAGTAGGCGGCACTGAACTCATCCAGCCCAGCCAAGACCTGGTTGACCAACCTCTGTATTGTGGCAGGGGCATTTTTCATCCCAAATAGCATCACCTTAAACTGAAAGTGCCCATCTGGGGTACAAAATGCAGACCTCTCCTTGGCCCCCTCAGTCAAGGCAATCTGCCAATACCCAGACGTTAAATCGAACATGCTGAGGTAAGTGGCAGCTCCCAATGATCTGTGAGCTCATCAGCTCGAGGGATGGGGTGTGCGTCAGTCTTACTGACCACATTCAGTCCCCGGTAGTCCACACAGAACTGTAGTTCCGAAGTGGCACCAGGTGCAGCGGCCTTTGGGACCAATTCCACAGGGATGGCCCAAGGACTGCTGGAATGCTCAATAACCCCTAGGGTTACCATTTTGATACATCATCCTTTATGCTAGCCCTGACCCTGTCAGTCACCCTGTAAACTTTCTGCTTAATGGGTTTACTGTCCCCAGTGTCCACATCATGTATGCACAAGTGTATGACCCCTGGGGTCAAGGAAAACAGTGAGATGAACTGTCCCAACACCTAGCAACAGTCCCTCTGCTGCTTTGCAGTCAGGGAGGGGGTGAGGATCACTACCTCCATAGACCCATCTTTCTCTCCTGCAGACTGGAGGTGAGGAAGAGGCTCACTCTCCTCCTTCACCCCGTCATCTGTTGCAAGGAGCATGGACAGTTCAGTCCGCTCAAAGTGTGGCTTGAGCCGGTTAACTTTAAGGACCCTTAAAGGGTTCCTGCGAGTCTACAAGCCCACCAGGTAGGTGACTTCATTCTTGCGCTCCACCACCTCAAATGGCTCAGTCCACTTGTCTTGCTCTAGGCTCCACTGGTGCCATCACTCACACTTTTTGACCAGGTCGAAACTTGACCAGAGTGACATTCTGGTCATACCAGCGTTCCATATCCTCCTGGCTTGCTTCTAGGTTCTCCTGTGCGAGACCCCTGAAGCGGGCAGTCTGGTTTCTCAGAGCCAGCATGTAACTGAATAAATCCTGGGGGGGGGTTACTAGGACCTTTTTCCAAAGCCTCCTTCACCAGACTTAACGGTCCCCTCACAGGGTGGCCATAGATGAGCTCAAAGGGACTAAACCCAAGTCCCTTTTTAGGCACTTCCCTGTAAGCGAACAGAAGGCATGGCAAGAGGATGTCCCACTTCCGCCTCAAGGGCTCTGACAGGCCCATAGTCATGCCTTTCAAGGTGTGGTTGAATCTCTCAACCAGACCATTGCTTTGGGGAAGGTAAGGTGTGGTGAACTTGTAGGTTACCCCACACACCTTCCACAGAGACTTCATATATGTAGATATGAAGTTGGTACCCCTATCAGATACCACTTCCTTGGGGATCCCCATGCAGGTAAAAAAAAGCATCAATGCATGACCAACCACATGGGAAGTGATTGACCTCAGAGGAATGGCTTCTGGGTACCGGTGGCATGGTCCAGCAAGACCAGGATAAACCTGTTGCCCATGGCTGTCTTGGGATCCAGAGGCCCCACAATGTCAATACCAACCCTCTCAAATGGGGGTACTAACAAGAGAAAAAGGTTGGAGGGAAGCCTTACATTTCCCCCCACTCTTGCCACTTGCCTGACAAGTTTGGCAAGACCTACAATGAGCATCTGAGTGCTTGTGCATTAGAGATCAATAGAAGTAGGTGACAAGCTGTTCAAAGGTCTTGTCCTGTGCCAAATGTCCTGCCCCAAATGTCCTGCTAAAGACACACCATGAGCTAACCCCGGTAGGAAGGACCTGAAGCACTGGGGTACCACCAGCACACAGGCTGACCCAGGCTCAGGAACCATAGGCTCACTATACAGGAGGCCATCCTCCCAGTAGATCAGGTGGGATCCTGGCTCCTTGCCAGCTGCCTGGTTTGCAGCCTGCTGCCGCAAACCCTCTAAAGTAGGGCATGTCTTCTGTGCCTCACAGAATGCTTCCCCGATGGGCCCCCCTTCCTGTTGCCACTGTGATAGCTCAGGGACCTCCCCCAGTTCAGCCACCTGTTTCTGTGTAGGCTCCGAGGCGTCACCTTCATGCTCCACCTCCTCCCGGACTGTGGGAACATCTGGGGCCAGTTTCCTGTGCACCCTGCCCTTCCTCTTTTTGGGGGTCCCCTGGGCCACTGTTTCAGGCTCCAGGGGCTCTTGACCACCCTGACTGGCTGCCATTGACCTGGTAGATATGCATACCCACCCAGACGCAACATCTCCAAGTGTGACCTGTGTTACACCTCCTTCCAAGGGGAATCCTCCAGTTCAATCCCAAGCAAACAATCTACAGGCATGGTTGGACTCACAGCTACCTTCAAGGAACCTGAGACCCCCCGCATTCAAAGGGAACCTGTGCCACCCCACACAGGCGCTCTGAGTTGTCCACTGCAACTACTTGGTGAAGTACACGGGGATCAATCTGCTCCTTAGACACCAGGTGACTCCTCACTGTAGTCACACTGGCTCCTGTGTCTCTCGGAGACTCCACCCTCTGATGGTCACGAACTACCTGTACTCCTTAGACTTCCCAGGCACTAGGGTTCTCTGGACCATCTCACTGCCCTCTAGCTAGACTAGGGTCATCTCAGCTGGCTCCCACCCACCTGGAACCAACTCCTCCCCAAGCGCTACACTAGCCAAACCCTGGGACTACGCACCAGTGTGTGCCGGTGTACTCTTGGGGCATTTGGGGTCTCCCCTCACATGACCCACTTGGTCATATGCATAACACTTACGTGAGGGGCGCCCTGCCACTGGTTTCCCTTTGGAGAACCATGGCTTCTTCTCACTGGGGAATCAGATTGGGGCTCTTTAGAGAACTCCCTCTGTTTACCCTTTTCCCCCCTTTCTTCTGAGAGTGACCCTGCCCACCCTTGGCATGGTCTCCCCAATACCTCTTTTGGACCCTGATGCTCTCCCAGCGGTCCGCTTCCAGCTCAAGCTTCCTGGGGTATGTCAGCTTGCTGATAATTAGGTGCTGGCGCAGCTCTGGAAAACATAAACTGTACAAGTGCTCCCAAGTAATCAAATTGTAAAGCCCCTCATACATTGTTACCTTACTGCCCTCCACCCAACCATTCAGTGACCTGCAAAAAGAATCAACACATTCCAACCATGTTTGGGATTACCTCCTCTTAAAGGTCATGAACATTTCCTTATACTGCTCAGGGGTGAGACCATATTGTGTGAGTAGGGCATCCTTCATGATAGAGTAGGTGAGCCCCTGAAAATCCCCTAAGGATGTCAGAGTATCCCACCCCTCTACCTCAAGGTGCTTCCATAGGCCCACCCCACAATGAGCTTAAGTGACCAGATTAATATGGAGAGCTGACTCATGCTTGAACCACAAGACTATTGCATCCTTCCTCTTGTAATCCTTCACAATGTCTTTAGGAATGTGCACCCTACTCTCAGGCTGCACTGTGGGATTGCTGCCACCATCTGTAATAGACTGGCTCCTCTGATCTAGCTCCCTCAAGATAAGCTCATGAGCCAGCAGTATCTTCTTTTCCTCTATGGTCATCCTCCTTTCTTCCATCTCCCTTTGCATCCTAAACTTTTCCAACTCCAACTGGTGAGCCCTCTCTGCCTGTCTGTCCTGTAACTCTTCAGGGGTCAGACCCTTAGATGAGACACTGCTACGTGCCCTGGAGGCCCTCTCCCTGGACATAACAAGCCCACCCACAATACCATTGTGCGTGGAGTGCTCTTCCTCCTCCTCATCCTCCTACTCATCCTCTGTGTGCCCTTCAGTTTCCTTGGCTGTCACCCAGGCTCTCAGCGCCTTTTGCAGCTCCTCCTTCTTGGTGGAGCTGTTAATGGGACAGGCACATTTTTACAGAATTGCTTCAACTGAGCCCCTGTATAGCTCTCTAGTTTCTCTAGGTCAAAAGCAGCTCCAACTGATGCATCTTCAGATTGGGACATGATGAAAAGTCAACAAAAGTACAAAGTTCCAAAGGCAGAAAACAAGTTCCCAATGAAGTTCAAAAAGTCAATCAAGAATCAGGAAAACATAGAAGTAGAAAAAAACAGTTCCAAAGAGAAAAAGCAAAACTCGCAAGACAAGTACTATACGGTCACGTAGTGGTCTGTACTAAAAACAGTAGTGTACACTTACTCTCTGTATGTCAAGTACAAATACAAGTCCAATCCCAACCGCTGGTCACCAATGTTAGAAATGGGGTCTTTGGTTGGCAGTCAGGTTAAGCAAGGACCCTCACTCTAGTCAGGGTAAAGGAGAATCACCCTCAGCTAACCCTTGCTCACCCCATGGTGGCTTGGCACAAGCAGGAAGGCTGAACTTCAGAGTCTAGGTGTAAAGTATTTATACCAACACACTCAGTAACTCAGTGAAAACACTTCAAAATGACACAACACAGATTTAGAAAAATAGGAAATATTTATCTAAATAAAACAAGACCAAAATGACAAAACTCCAACATACCCAAGTCAAGTTATTAATTGAAATGCTAAAAGAGTCTTAAATCCTACAGAACACAATGCTAACACTGTTAGTGTGAAAATGTACCTGGGTCACGTCAAAATAACACGCATGGGCGAGTGTGTGTCGAAAAAGGTTAGCGATGCGTATATTTCTCACCCATAAGAGAGGCCGTGTGCAGTTTCTCCTCCTCCAGTCACGTCGTCTTTTCTTCTCTCTGCAGGAGAGCGATGCGTCGTTTTTCCACGACCAGTGATGTTGCATCGAAAATACGGTCGCAGGGTATTCGAAAAACCACGCTGTGTGGGTTGCGATGTTACCAGCCTCTGTCATCGGTGTTGCGCGTGGTTTCTCCAGCTTCATGCCTCGATCTTCCAGCCATGCTGCAGGTAGAGCATCAATTTTAGCCGCGAAGCCAGCAGCGAGTTGTTTTTTCAGCCGCATCTCAGAGGTTGCGTTGAAAAGGTCCCCGCCCGGCGGTCTGTGTGTGGATTTTCAATCTTGGTCTGCCAGTTTCTCCCTTTAAGGCCCCAGGAACTGGGTAGGGCACCACTTGGCAGGGCAGGAGTCTCAGCAGAGAGTCCAGGTGCTGGCAGGGAAAGTCTTTGATGGCCCTGCGGCTTCAACAACAGGAGGCAAGCTCAGGACAAGCCCTTGTGAATTTCTTCACAAACAGGAATGCACAACAAAGTCCAGTCTGTGTCCCCTTACACAGGCAGAAGCAGCAACTGCAGGATAGCTCCTCAAAGCACAGTCATAGGCAGGGCAGCACTTCTCCTAAGCTCTTCAGCTCTTAAGGCAGAGGCTCCTCTTGGTTTTCAGAAGTGTTCGGAAGTCTGTGGTTTTGGGTGCCCTTCTTATACCCATTTTGCTCTTTGAAGTAGGCTTACTTCAAAGCAAAGTCTCTATTGTTTGTGAAATCTTGCCTTGCCCAGGCCAGGTGCCAGACACACACCAGGAGGTTGGAGACTGCACTGTGTGAGGGCAGGCACAGTCCTTTTAGGTGTGAGTGACCACTCCTCCCCTTCCTCCTAGCACAGATGGCTCATCAGAAAATGTAGACTACACCCCAGCTCAATTTGTGTCACTGTCTAGTGAGAGGTGCAAACAGCCCAACTGTCAAACTGACCCAGACAGGGAATCCACAAACAGGCAGAGTCACAGAAATGGTTTAAGCAAGAAAACGCTCACTTTCTAAAAGTGGCATTTTCAAACACACAGGCCCTCATTACAACCCTGGCGGTCGGTGTTAAAGCGGCCGTAAAACCGCCAACAGGCCGGCGGAAAAAAAAATGGAATCACGACCATGGCGGAAAATGGCAACATAGACAGCCACTTTAACACTCCTACCGCCACGGCGTTACAAACTAACACCGCAGTGGTAACCCCTAACAGACAGGCGGAACACAATGTACCGCCCACAGTATTATAACAGGCCAATCCGCCACCTTTTCCGGGGCGGATTCACCACGAACAAAAACACGCCGGAAACAGGACTTGGAAGGGAAAACGCTCACCTCTACACACCCCACGAGGAACCAGGACGCCATGGAGCCAGAACTCCATATTCTACCTGCCTTTGTCTTCCTGCTCCTCTACCAGGAGCACAAATGCCGGCGGTGAAGACCACAGTGAGTATTGCACCTACAACACAGGGGAGGGGAGAGGGAAAGGAGAGTGACACACACATGCAACACGCAACACACCCACCCCCACCCTCACCCACTACAACACACACACTAATACATGTTGTTATATCACAGTTACACCCCCCCTGGAAGAATGCAAAGACAAAAGGAAATGATTGTAACAATTCTAATCAATTAAAATCCAGTACTCAAAAATATATATACACTATTAACAAATATATGCACCAAGAATACAAGTCCAGGTACTGCACCATTTAGAGTCCATGGACCACTGGGCTCAAAATGCATGGGCGAAGCCCACACAAGATACCCGATCAAAATGGAGAGAACACTGCAGGGGCATCAGATTGAAATACATCAGGCACCTCAGGGGAAAGGGAAGGGGGGCACCTCAGCCGGATGAGTGCACGACGCCAGATCCACGAGGGGGCTCCATGCCCACTGCTGTATCCTGGGGAGTGCAAAGCCACAGTCTCTCAAGTCTCTCCAGTGGGTGGTTGGCTCACTGCTTTATCCTGGGTAGTGCAAATCCACAGTCTCTCAAGTCTCTCCAGTGGATGGTTTGCCCACTGCTTTATCCTGGGGAGTGCAAAGCCACAGTCTCACAAGTGGATAACAGTCTCCACTGGTTCTGGAGGGGGCTTTGTGCCCAGAGTGCTTCATCCTGCCAAGGACCGAGGTAGTGGATGTATCTCTCCACTGGTTCTGGAGGGGGCTTTGTGCCAGAGTGTTTCATCCTGCCAAGGACAGAGGTAGTGGATGCCTTTCTCCACTGGTTGTGGAGGGGGCTTTGTGCCCAGAGTGCTTCATCCTGCCAAGGACAGAGGTAGTAGATGCCTTTCTCCACTGGTTCTGGAGGGGGCTTTGTGCCCGGAGTGCCTCATCCTGCCAAGGACAGAGGTAGTGGATGTATCTCTCCACTGGTTCTGGAGGGGGCTTTGTGCCCAGAGTGCTTCATCCTGCCAAGGACAGAGGTAGTGGATGCCTTTCTCCACTGGTTCTGGAGGGGGCTTTGTGCCCAGAGTGCTTCATCCTGCTCGTGGTGGCCTCAGTAGCGGTGGTACTTGCGGCGCTCATTGGCCTGCGGTGCTGGTGGCTGACTCAGTGAGCGTGCTGCCGTCAGCAGTGTCCTTGGCAGCGGTGCTGGTGGCGGAGGTGTCCTTGGCAGTGGTGCTGCTGGCGGACGGTGTCCTGGGCAGCGGTGCTGGTGGCGGCGGTGTCCTGGGCAGCGGTGCTGGTGGCGGTGGTGTCCTTGGCAGCAGTGCTGGTGGCGGTCTTGTCTGCCGTGCAGGTTGGCGGCGACTTCCCTTTCTTTCTGTGCCCCTTCCCCACCTTGGATGGTGGCGCAGCTTTCTTCCCACTCCCAACAGTAGTCCTGGGAGAGCCCTTGATGGCAGGTGTTTTGCCCTTCTCCGTCTGGGCAGTGGCCAACTTCTTATGCTTCTGAGGTAGGGGACTGTCTGTGGTCTGGATCCTTGGCACACTGGCTGCCCTGCTGCTTGGCGCACTCCAGAAGCCGGTTACTGCTGGCACCACTGTTCCCACTGATGTGGTGGCTGAGGTGCTGGTTTGGGACCTGGAAAGGGGTGCCCTAGGGGACTGAAGGGGTGGGGGAGGTGAGGGGAAGAGGTCAAGGTTGGACAGGAAAAGTTTTTTAGACACACTGGGACGGGTAGGTGGAGGGGGTTTGGGAGTGGAGGAAGAGGTAGTGGTTGTAGGAGGTGCACGTTTGCTGACTTTGGGTGAAGGTGCATGGGCTGGAGGCTGTCGTGAGGTGGATGACTGTTGGGTGGGTGTGTGACTGTGTTTGTGTACCTTGGGAGGTGGGCTCACAGACACACTGGGAGAGGACACAGGGGATGTGTGAATGGTAGTGGGGGTGGTGAGTGCACGTGAGTGGTGTGTGGTGATGGGTGCGCTGGTGATGGGCGTAGTGGATGAAGATGTAGTGAATGCAGGTGTGAGTGGAGACTTGACAGGGAGGGAGGAGGGAGACGAGGAGGAGGGGGGCACAGTGGAGGCAGTGGCTGTTGGTATGTCTGCTTGGGTATGATGCTTGTGTGAGTGCCCGTGGGAGGTGTGGTGCTTATGTTTGCCAGAGCTTCCCTTGTTTGTTGAGGTGTGTGCATGCTGGTCTGATGGTGTGCTTGGGATAGGCTGAGGTACAGGGGTTTGGGTCTGGGTGGAGGAAGTTGGAGGGGGGAGGCTGGATACAGGGACAATGGCTGCCATCAGTGCTGAGGCCAGAGGCTGAAAAGCTCGCTGTTGGGCTGCCTGACCAGAATGAATGCCCTCCAGGTATGCATTCATCCGTTGCAACTGCCTCTCTACACCCTGGATGGCATTCAGAATTGTAGAATGCCCAACAGTGAGGGATCTGAGGAGGTCAATGGCCTCCTCACTAAGGGCAGCAGGGCTGACAGGGGCAGGGGTTGAAGTGCCTGGTCAAAGGAGATGCCCACCCCCCTGGGTGAGCGGCCACAGGGCACATACTGAGGTGCTGCTGGGAGGGAGGTGCTGGTATTGAGGGTGATGGCTGTACCTGTAGATGCGGGGGCACAGAGGGGCCCGCCACGGCAAGGGAGCTCCCATCAGAGGAGGCTTCCGTGTCGCTGGTCTCAGCTCCTGTTCTGCTGTGGAGCTCCCCTCGCCCTCCGTCCCACTGGTGCCTTCAGACTCCGTTGTCTCGCTCTCCAGGGCCAGGTGGGATGCAGCTCCCTGCTGCTCCAGTGCCACTGCTCCTCCGCTTGATGATGTTATTGCACACACGAACAGGGAGACCAAAAAAAAGGGGGGAAAGACAGAAGGAAGACATGTTGAGTGCATGCAATACTGCTACTGTTGGCGGACACTACAGACACAGAAGACCTCTGGACTACGCCGTGCACTTAGAGTTCCCTAATTAATCACAGGGACATGGGGTACAAGGCCTATGCCGATTGCTGCACACATGGAAGTAACACAAGCCTGACTAGGGGGGTCATTCCGACCCTGGTGGTAAAACCCGCCAGGGCCGTGAACGACGGAAAGCACCGCCAACAGGCTGGCGGTGCTTTCCTGCCCATTCTGACCGCAGCGGTAAAGCCGCGGTCAGAAAAGGGGATCCGGCGGTTTCCCGCCGGATTTCCCCTGTCTGGGCTGAACCTCCATGGCGGCGCTGCAAGCAGCGCCGCCATGGGGATTCCGACCCCCTTCCCGCCAGCCTGTTTCTGGCGGTTTTTACCGCCAGGAACAGGATGGCGGGAACGGGTGTCATGGGGCCCCTGGGGGCCCCTGCACTGCCCATGCCACTGGGCACTGGCATGGGCAGTGCAGGGGCCCCCTAACAGGACCCCAGCATGATTTTAATGTCTGCATAGCATTCGGAGCCGGCTTCTGTGTTGCAGGGCCTTTCCCGCTGGGCCGGCGGGCGCTCCCTTGGCGGTCCCCCGCCGGCCCAGCGGGAAAGTCTGAATGGCCCCCGCGGTCTTTTGACCGCGGAGCGGCCAAGTGGCGGCGTAAGTTTGGCGGGCGGCAACCGCTCCCGCCAAACTTGGAATGACCACCTAGGTGTAGGTGGCTCTGAACACTGGTGGGGTGGGGTGCCACATGGCCGGCCTTACGAAGGGACCTTGCCTACTAAACTCGCCCTCGCCAAGGGGAACCCAAAGCCCACCTCCCCAACCCAGACACCTCATAATGCGTGCTGATTCAGCTGAAGGAGAGTGTACTCACCCCCTTGTGGCTGCTGTGATGCTCTCAAGTGCCCATCCAACTCAGGATACGCCACCGCCATGATCCGGAACATCAAGGGGGTCATGGTATGACAGGCACCCCTCCCATCTTCGTGCTCCAGCGGCGAATGTCCTCCCATCTTTTCCTGCAGTGGGTGCTCCATCTGTTGTGGACCCCCAGGGTCCGGACTTCCTTGGCGATGGCATGCCAAATATCCTTGTTCTGGTGGGTGCTGACCTACAGGAATAGTACAGGGGAAAAGGAGAAGATATAACCGTCCGGACCATCACAGTCATTGGCCCGCGTTCCTACCCTTGCCATGACGCCCATGCTCTCACTGTCGTTTCATGCACGCCTCATTCTCTCCCCTATCTTCCATCCACACAACTCCACACAGACATTGCCCATACAGCATGCTCACAGTGTACTTACCTGTTTGTCTGGAGGACCGTAGAGTAGCGTGTACTGGGGGAGGACCCCATCCACGAGTTTCTCCAACTCCTCTGTGGTGAAGGCAAGGGCCCTTTCCCCAGACACATGAGCCATTGTCTCTTCCAGACTGAGGTCACAGCAGCACTTGCAGTGTAGGTCCTCTCCTGTCGAAGATCAGGTATCAAGTGAGTGAACAGATAGAAAATGGCAGTCACGTCCGCGGCAGTGCGTACCGTCACCCCAGGCATAAATCGTCATTGGCTCCTGGGACCCATAGGGTCCAATGTTAACCAATGCAGGATTGCGCCGCGGTCTTCGACCACCTACTGCGACGGTGTACAATGCCAGCGCAGTTACCTCATATCCCCTTGTCCCACATTACAGGTCAGGCAGCCGCCATTTCAGGGGGCCACATGGCATTATTTTTAAATGTGTCACACATATCTAGGCCTTGCATACACATTAAGGCAGGGACATAGCGGATTGAAGAATGTGTGCAATAAAGTTGTGTTTTCGTACCTCAGTGTTGGCTGACCCTCTGCTCGCTGTTCTCCTCCATAGAGCACGTCCGCTGGGGCAGGTGAGGAGATGGCGGCATCCTCCGGTGTACAGATCGCTGGTGGACCTGTTGACAATGGAAGAGCGACATGTAATTGTCACCTACAGACTGGACCGGGCCACAATCCAGGAACTGTGTGCCCAGTTGTAGCCGGACCTGATGTCAGCTATCAGCCATCCCACAGATATCCCCCCTCTAGTGCAGGTGCTGTCAGTACTCCATTTCCTGGCAAGTGAGTCTTTTCAGACAACTGTGGCCATAGCATCAGGGATGTCCCAGCCCATGTTCTCCAACATGTTGTCCAGAGTGTTGTCTGCCCTGCTGAAACACATGTTCAGCTACATCGTTTTCCCTCAGGTGGAGGATTCGCCTACAGTGAAAGGTGACTTCTATGCCCTGGGACATATCCCTAACATCATTGGTGCCATTGATGGGACACAAGTGGCCTTTGTCCTCCCCGCAGGAGTGAACAGGTGTACAGAAACCGGAAGAGTTACCATTCTATGAATGTGCAGAGGGTGTGTTTGGCCGACCAGTACATCTCCCATGTGAATGCCAAATTTCCTGGCTCAGTGCATGACACTTACATTCTGAAGAATAGAAGCATCCCTTATGTGATGGGGCAACTCCAGAGGCACAGTGTGAGGCTATTAGGTGAGGACATGGACCCTATACAGTGTGACTAGGTGTCTGGGGTTGTCCCTATGGGTTAGTGTGTGTCTAACAGTTGTCACTCGACATTTGCAGGTGACTCCGGCTACCCCAACCTGTCATGGCTACTGACCCCAGTGAGAAATTCCAGGACAAGGGCAGAGGAATGCTACAATGAGGCCCATGGGCGAACTAGGAGGGTTATAGAGAGTACCTTCGGCCTCCTGAAGGCCATGTTCAGGTGCCTCCATATGACAGGTGGTGGTTCAGGTGCCTCCATATGACAGGTGGTTCCCTATTCTACTCACCAAAGAAGGTGTGCCAGATCATCGTGGCCTGCTGTATGCTTCACAACTTGGCTTTGCGACAACAGGTGCCTTTTCTGCAGGAGGATGGTCCAGATGGAGGTCTTGTGGCAGCTGTTGAGCCTGTGGACAGTGAAGACTAGGAAGCAGAAGAAGAGTATATCGACAACAGAAACACGGTGATTCATCAATACTTCCAGTGAGACGCAGGTAAGAAGACATCACTGCCTCCTACGTCTAATACACTTGTTCTACCTCTCATCTGTCTGTCACTTTCACCCAGTATATGGACCCTGAGTTGTCACTTTACCATTCGATTTCACAGATGTGGGTCCCACTGTGTGACACCTGCTTTGTTTCCTCATGGACTAGAGCTGTGTGACATAGGTATGTTGACAATACAATGGATGTTACATGTTTCCTCAGTTATTACAAATACACATTTTCGAAAGCACAGACTGACTCCAGATAGTTTTGTGATTTAAGGGTGTTTATTTAAGTGCTAATTAGTGGAGGGGGTTGTAAAATGGTCAGGGGTGATGGTGGAGGAATGTCCATGGCAGATTCCAGTCTATTAGTCTCACATGTGCATTGTCCAAAGGGGCATAGGAAGTGGAGCTGGGGCAGTTGATGGATGGACAGGGTGACAAAGTGGGACAAAAGGATGACAATCAGGGTGGTCTCATTTCTTGGCGGGGTTCTTGGCATTGTTCTCTGTCTTTGTCATGGATCTCAGGGACTGCTTGTGGGGTGGTTCTCCATCTGCAGGGGGTGGGGTGCTGGTGTCGTGGTCCTGTGGCGGTGCCTCTTGTCCACTAGCACCGGCAGAGGTGGTGGGCAGTTCATCATCCAGGCTGGTGTCAGTGGACCCTTGTTGTGCCATAGTGTCCCTCCTGGTGTTCACAAGTTCCTTACAATGGGGCCCCGGGTGGTATTGATGGTTTTGAGTTCCTCGCTGAACCCCAAATACTGTTCCTCCTGCAGCCACAGGGTCTCCTGAAACTTGGCCAGTACCGTTGCCCTTGTCTCCTGGGAATGGTGGTAGGCTCCCATGATGTTGGAGAGGGCCTTGTGGTGAGTGGGTTCTCTGGGCCTGTCCTTCCCTTGTCGCACAGCAGCCCTCCCAGTTCCCCTGTGTTCCTGGGCCTCTGTCCCCTGAACCGTGTGCCCACTGCCACTGCCCCCAGGTCCCTGCTGTTGTAGGGGTGGTGGGTTAGCCTGGGTTCCCTGTAGTGGTGGACACACTGCTGCTTGACGTGTCCTGGGGACAGAGGTATGGGCCCGCTGAGTGGGTGCTGTGCTGGTGTTCCCAGAGGGGGAGGCTCTGTTGTGGCTTGTGCCAGAGTGAGGGGAACTGACTGTCCTGAGGTCCCAGATGGGCCGGGCTGGTCATCTAGATCCAGTTGGACAGAGCTGCTGTCATCACTGTGGGCCTCTTCTGTGGGTGGAGTGGACATATCTGGAACCTCCTGTCCGGTGACGTTGAGTAGGCGTCCTGCAGGGATATAAAGCATAATTATTGCATCTGTGTGTGCCATGGTGTGCAATGGGTGGGTGACCCTGTACCCCAGTGCTTGCATTCTTGTGTAGGACCTTGTGTGAGAATTGTTTAGGGGTGTGTGTGGGTATGTGCAGTGGCCATGCATTGGTGATGGGTGTCCATGCTTTGGTGTTGCATGCAGGGCTTGGTGTTGGGATGGGTGGGTTGTGATAGTGGGACATATGTGAGGAGTTGGAGTGATGGGGGTGAGGGCGAGGTTGGGGGTATGTGATAGCATGCAGGTAGGGTGGGGGATGAAGTAGTGAAAGATTTGACTTGCCAGAGTCTATTCCTCCAGCTACTCCTGCGAGGCCCTCAGGATGCAGTATGACCAAGACCTGCTCCTCCCATGTTGTTAGTTGTGGGGGAGGAGGCAGGGGTCCGCCACTAGTCCTCTGAACCCCGATGTGGTGTCTTGAGACCACGGAACGTACCTTCCCCCGTAGGTCGTTCCACCTCTTCCTGATGTCATCCCTAGTTCTTGGGTGCTGTCCCACTGCGTTGACCCTGTCCACGATTCTGCGCGATAGCTCCATCTTCCTAGCTATGGTGGTGTGCTGCACCTGTGATCCGAATAGCTGTGGCTCTACCCGGATGATTTCCTCCACCACGACCCTGAGCTCCTCCTCAGAAAACCTGGGGTGTCTTTGCGGTGCCATGGGGTGGTGTGGGTGATGTATGAGGTGGTGTGTGTTGTGATGTATGGGGTGATGTTTAGAGGTGTGTGGTGTTTTGTACGTGGATGTGTATGTGTGATGGTGTTGTGTGCCTCTGTATGGTGGGGTTGTCTTTGCTGTGCTGTCTCTCTGGCCTTCGTCTAAATTTCTGGTTGTAAGGGTTTGTGGGTGATGTGGGTGTGTGTTTTATATTGTTTTGAGTGTGTGGGAGTGGTGTGTGTATGTGTATCAGGTGTGTGTATTTGGAATTGTCCAATGTGGTAGTGTTTGGTAAATGTGTGTGTATTTTGAGCGAGGCGATGTGTACCGTCAATTGTATACCGCAGTTGAAAGACCGCCGCGTGGATTCGTGGGTTGTGATAGTGTGGGTGTATTCCTGTTGGCGTGACAGTGTGGGTTTTGTTATCGCCAGTTTATCACTGACCTTTGGTGTGGCAGACTTGTGTGGGTGTCTGGATTTTGGCGGATTCCAAGCTGTGGGTCGTAATAGCTGTGGCGGAATTCCGCAGCCGCGGCAGTGTGTTGGCGGTCTTCTGCACGGCGGTAAGCGGCATTTACCGCCAATGTTGTAATGACCCCCACAATCTTTAAATCAACTTTACTAAAAGATGTATTTTTTAAATGTGAGCTCAGAGACCCCACACTCCACATGTCTATCCGCTCCCAAAGGGCATCTAGAATTAAATCAAATTTAAAGGAAGCACCCATGTTAACCTATGAGAGGGACAGGCCTTGCAACTGTGAAAAACAAATTTAGCAATATTTCACTGTCATGACATATAAAACACATTACTATGACCCTCATTACGACCATGGCAGTCGTGGGTAATTTGGGGAAAGGTACTGCCAACAGGCTGGCGGTACCTTTTCCCAAATTATGACATTGGCGGTTTGGCTCAAGCCAAACCGCTAATGTACCACTCCGTCTTCTAGGGTGGTAACAGCCGCTGGGCTGGAGACTTCAGTCTTCAGGCCGGCGGCTGTCAAAACCCCACCCTCGGGATTATGACTCCGCCTACTGCCATGGTTTTCGTGGCAAGCGTACCGCCACGAAAACCATGGTGGTAGGCACTATCAGTGCCAGGGAACTCCTTCCCTGGCACTGAAAGAGGTTTCCCTGCCCCTCCCCCTCTCCAGAGTCCTCCCCCTCCCTCTCCTGCCCCCGCACATTTCCACACCCACATGTGCACAAACACAGACATACACACATGCATACCCACATCCACCCACGCATGCACACATACATACCCACACACCACAACACACACCAACATACATTGACGCACACATGCATTCACAAAACGCATCATACACATACATTAACATTCAGGAATTCACGCACTCATTCAACACGACTCACACCTGCATGCATGGCCCGCCTCATCCTCGACGTACCCCGCAACAGCCACATCTCCGCACACCTGAGACACCTGCATTGGCTCCCAGTCAGCAAAAGGATCACCTTCCGTCTTCTCACCCACGCACACAAAGCCCTCCACAACAAGGGACCGGAATACCTCAACAGACGCCTCAGCTTCTACGTCCCCACCCGCCCCCTCCGCTCCGCTGGCCTCGCACTTGCTGCCGTCCCTCGCACCCGCCGCTCCACGGCGGGTGGGAGATCTTTCTCCTTCCTGGCGGCCAAGACCTGGAACTCCCTCCCCACCAGCCTCAGGACCACCCAGGACCACTCCGCTTTCCGGAGACTCCTAAAGACTTGGCTGTTCGAGCAGCGATAACCCCCCCTTTCCCCCCTAGCGCCTTGAGACCCGCACGGGTGAGTAGCGCGCTTTATAAATGTTAATGATTTTGATTTTTTGATAAACAGACACCCCCACACACCCACACAACACCCCCACCCCCGTCTCCTGTCAGAGAACCCGATTTACCTGCTTGTAGGGGGTCCCCGGCTGGAGACAGGACGTGGTGCTGCTGTCAGCAGCAGCATCCACCAGCAAAACACCGGCAGGACGTATCATTGCTCATGATACGGTAGGCGGTGTTTTGCTGGCGTGGCGCTGCTGCTGACAGCAGCGCCACCTTACCGCCGTCTGCCGCTGAGACCGCTAGCGGGATTCCACCAGCCTTCTGGCGGAATTCTGTCAAGGGTCATAATGCGGGTGCGCCGCTGGTAGCCACGGCGACGGTATGTTGGCGGCCGTTGCTGTGGCAGTAGGCAGCAGTTACCGCCAATGTCTTATTGAGGGCCTATATGTCCTCCCTTAACCATACACTGCACGCTGCCTTTGGAGCTACCTAGGGCCTACCTTAGGGGTGTCTTACATGTAAGAAAAGGGAATGTTTAGGTCTGGCACGTGGGTACACTTGCCAAGTCGAATTGGCAGGTTAAAACTGCACACACAGACACTGCGGTGGCAGGTCTGAGACATGATTACAGAGCTACTTATGTGGGTGGCACAACCAGTGCTGCAGGCCCACTAGTAGCATTTGATTTACATACCCTAGGCACCTCTAGGGCACGGTACTAGGGAATTACCAGTAAATCAAATATGCCATCCATGGATAAACCAATCAATCATACAATTTACACAGAGAGCATATGCACTTTAGCACTGGTTAGCAGTGGTAAAGTGCTCAGAGCTCAAAAGCCAACAGAAACATGTCAGAAAAAGTAGGAGGCATAAAGATTGGGGATGACCCTGCAAAGGGCAAAATCCAAAACCCACCATACCCCTTCACATCGCCATTTGCACACACAGGGCCCAGCACACGAACTACATGCTGCCCATGGGACATCCACCAACCCCCCTACAAGAGGCCTTCACACACAACTCCATGCATTCATGCCCCATGCATAGTGCTCAGAGTGTACTCACCTGTTGGTCTGGAGGCCCATACAGCAGTCAGTACTGGGGTAAGACCCCATCCACCAGTTGCTCCACCTCCGCCGAGGTGAAGGCAGGGGCCTTTTCTCCAGTCTCACGAGCCATGGTAGGTTCCAGACACAGGTCACAGTAGCACATGCAGTGTGGGTCCTCTCCTGTTGAAGGTCAGGTAGCAAGTGAGAGATGAGATAGAAAATGACAGTCACGTCCGTGGCAGTGCATACTGTCACCACCGGCGTACATCACCATTGGCCACTGTACCCCATAGGTCCCAAAAATAACCAATGAGAAGTTGCACAGCGGTTCCCGACCGCCTCCGGCAATGGCGCATAATGTCAGCGGAATTACCTCACTTCCACCTGCCCCTCCACAGGACAGATGGATGCCATTTCAGTGGGGGGGGCAGGCCCTGGTTAATAACTGTGTCACAGTTCAAAATTGGACATACAGGACAAATGCACTTAGCCATTAAAAATTAACATCATGCATTGTACTGTTGTGGCACAGTTTGTGACCGGCTCCTCGCTCTTTTGCTCCATAGATTGCTACTGCTGTGGATGAATAGGAGATGTAGACATACCTCCGTGTACAGACCCCTGGTGGACTTGGAAACAATGGAGGACAGGCACATTATCCTCACCTATAGACTTGACAGGGCCACAATCACGGAGCTGTGTGCCCAATTGGAGCCTGACCTAAAATCTGCAATCCGTCAACCCACTGGGATCCCCCCTCTTGTGCAAGTCCTATCTGTGCTCCATTTCGGTGCAACTGGTTCTTTCAAAGTGACAGTGGGCTTGGCAGCAGGAATGTCACAGCCAATGTTCTCAATAGTGCTGACCAGAGTGTTGTCTGCCCTGATTAAACACATTTGCAGCTACATTGTTTTCCTCCAGGTGGAGGATTTGGCTACAGTGAAAGCTGACTTCTATGCAATGGGACATATCCCCAACATCATTGGGGCAATTTATGGTACACATATTGCATTTGTCTCCCCACGGCAAAATGAACAGGTGTTCAGAAATCGAAAGAGTTTTCACTCATTGAATGTCCAGATGGTGTGCTTGGCGAACCAGCACATCTCCCAGGTCAATGCTAAGTATCCTGGGTCGGTGCATGATGCCTTTGCCCTGAGGAATAGCTGCATCCCAAATGTGATGGCCCAATTACAGAGGCACAGGGTGTGGCTAATAGGTGAGCCCTGGCTCCCACCCTGTAGATGTTGATGTATGGGTATGGTGTGGGCCATATGGGATAGTGTGTGGCTAAATGTTGTCCCTTGATAGTTGCAGGTGACTCTGGTTACCCAAACCTATTATGGCTACTGACCCCTGTGAGGAATCCCAGGACAAGGGCAGAAGAACATTACAATGAGGCACATGGGTGAACAAGAAGGATTATTGAATGTACCTTTGGCCTCCTGAAGGCCAGGTTTCTGTGCCTTCATTTAACAGGTGGATCCCTGTGCTATCCACCCAAGAGGTTCTGGCAGATAATCGTGGCATACTGCATGTTGCACAACCTGGCCCTGAGATGGCATGTGCCTTTTCTGCAGGAGGTGGAGGCTGGAGATGGCTGTGTGGCAGCAGTGGACCCTATGGACAGGGAGGATGAGGAGGCAGAGGATGAGGATTAGGACAACAGAACTACAGTGATTCGACAATACTTCCAATGGGACACAGGTAAAGCATTGGTACTTCATATTTCATTGTCATTTTATGGTTTATCTTTGTCACTGGCATGCTGTTATTTCCCACGTCTATGCCTACTCACTGTACCCTTTGGCAACTCAATTTGCAGATGTGTTGCCCCACTATCGCTCCTGGTGTGATCGCTGCAGCCAACTACAGGTCTTTCGTACGTGAACATTACTGTACAGTTGAATTGCAATGTTTGAACCTGGTTAAACAAATACATACTTAAATCATTTGACATACTCTACACTTGAATGTATTCAAAGGGCATTTATTGAAGTGATAAGAAGGAGAGGGGCAAGTACATTGGCATGGGGTGATGATGGAGGAAAGTCCAGGGTATTTTTCCAGTCTGTAGTACAGGTGCATTGTCCATGGGGATGTAGGAAGGGGAGCAATGGCAGTTAAAGGTGGACCAGGTGACAGAGTGGGACACAAAGGTGAGAATCAGGAGAGTCTGATTTCCTGGTGGGGGTCTTGGCAATAGTCTCTGGCTTCTGCCTGGATCGCAGGGAACGTTTGCGGGGTGGTTTGTCTTCTGCAGGGGGGGGGGGGTGGCAATGGCCTGTTGGTCCTGTGGCGGGGCCTCCTGTCCACTAGTGGCAGTGGAGGTGGAAGGCAGTTCAGATGTCTGGCTAGTGGCAGGGGCCTGCTGTAGTAAGACTCCCTCCCTCATAATGTTGCCCATGTCTGCCAGCACCCCTGCTATGGAGATCAGAGTGTTGCTAATGGCCTACAAGTCCTCCCTGATCCCCTGGTACTCTCCCTCCTGCAGCCACCTGTTCTCCTGCACGTTGGCCAGGATCTGACCCAGCGTATCCTGGGAATGTTGGTATGCTCCCAGGATCTCGGTGAGTGCCTCTTGGAGAGTCGGTTCCTTGGGCATGTCCTCCCCCGGCGCACAGCAGTCCTCCCAGTGTCCCTGTTGTCCTGTGCCTCTGTCTCATGAACCGTGTGCCCACTGCCACTGACCCCAGGCCCCTGATTGTTTTGGGGGCGAGGTGTGCCCTGGGGTCCCTGTAGTGGTTACACACTGCTGTTTGATGTGTCCTGGGGACAGAGGTATGGGTACGCTGGGTGGGTGCTGTGGTGGTATTTCCAGATGGTGGAGGCACGGCGGTGGTGTGTGACTGTGCCTGGGTAACCGACTGACCAGAGGTCCCTGATGGGCCAGGTTGGTCATCCAGATCCAGGCAACCAAAGTTGCTGTCATCACTGTGGGCCTCTTCAGTTAGGGGACTGGATAGTGCTGGCAGCTCTTCACTACTGGCATTAGCTGGGGTACCTGTGGGGATGTAAATGTAGTTATTGTTTCTTTGTGTGACAGATTGTGCATCAGTGGGTTGCCCTCTTTGGTAGTATTTGCCCTGGCAGCTTTCACTTGTGTAAGTTGTATGTGGTGGGCTAGCTGATTCTCTCTAATGTGCATGCTTTGGTGATAGGTGTCCATGCAGGGATGTGAGCGGTGTCCATGCATTGGTATGGCATGCAGGGCTTGGCATTGTGATGAGTGAGATGTGATGGTGGGGGTGTGGAAGTGGTGGAGTGATGGCATGCAGGTAGGGGGGTGATAGTAATAGAGAGTTGACCTACCAGAGTCCAGTCCACCTGCTACTTCGCCATGCCCTCAGGATGTATGCCAAGACTTGCTCCTCCCATGTTGTTAGTTGTGGGGGAGGAGGTGAGGGTCCACTGCCAGTCCTCTGTACATCGAGTTGGTGTCTTGCTGCAATGGAACGTACCTTCCCCCCTAGGTCGTTCCACCTCTTCCTGATGTCATCCTTGGTTCTTGGGTGCTGTCCCACGGCGTTGACCCTGTCCACGATCCTTTGCCATCTCTCCATCTTCCTAGCAATGGATATCTGCTGCACCTGTGATCCAAATAGCTGTGGCTCTACCCTGATGATTTCCTCCACCATGACCCTTAGCTCCTCCTCTGAGAATCGAGGGTGTCTTTGTAGTGCCATGGCTGTTGTGTCAGTTGTGTAGGTGAGGGTGTGTTGGGTGATGTGTTGGGGTGTGTGATGTGTAGTGTGTGGGTGGTGTGTAGGTGATGGTGTTGTGTGGCTCTAGTCTGTTGTCGTGGTGTCTCTCCAATGGTTTTCCGCCATTGAGTTTCCCACGTGGTGATTTGTGGTCATAATGTGATGGGCGTGGTTCTGTTGGCATAACGCTGTGGGTTTTGATGTGGCGGAATTGTGTGTGTGGCTGAATAGAGACAGATTGGTGTGTGTGTGTGTGTCATAATATGGTGAACGGATGTCTGCGACGGTATGTTGGTGGCAGTCAGGGTGGCCGTAAGTGGGATTTATCGCCAATGTCATAATGAGGGCCTAAATTGTGATCTGATCAATAACAAGGGGTTATGGAATCCAGTTGAAAGCTGAATCCTTGGCTTTGATTAGATTAAGAGTAGAACCTTTATTGTATGTTGGAGCATTACATGACTGTGTAAGATTGAGGTACGAAAGGAAGGTATTGAAGGTGTTCAATATGGGGTCATTAGGGTAATTCCAGTGAATAATAAAATCTTCAAGGAAGATCCACTTGTTGTTTTAGTCAGCATCAGAGGATATACTCTCCATTATTTGTTCGATGAAAGTAGGTAATTTCTTGGAGGGTGGTAGATCATGTGGAGTTTGCACTGAGATTTGTCATTGCTCTATATTTCATAACCTACATATTCAAATGACGGGAGCCTAGCAGTTAGTGGAAGTTTCACAGTGAGTGTGGCGTGGTAGATGCAAACTAAGGTACCCCACATTTTTCCAGATCCATCCAGTCAAATGATGTCAATGTTGGGTGGAACTAGAATGTCTGGAATGGGAGAGGAAGCATCATTGAGCCACTTTTCTGTTAGTTCTAGGAGGTCAAGATCATTTACAAAAATGAGGTCAGTGATGTCAGCTGGGTCTCTTACCGCTGACCGGCAGTTAAGAAGTATAGACTTAATATGGGATTTGGTTACTAATGACACTTGGTAAGTTATGAGGACTTGCAGTGGATTGTACTTCTTCAAGGTTCTGTGATTGATACTGGGTTCTGTCAGCAAGATTAGTGGGTCCTAATTTGTAGTGGTATATGATGTCAGAGGGTATGGTTGGCCTCACATAAATTATCTTGGATCGCCTGGGGTCAAGAGTAGGGATTACTATGAGGTCTAGATCTCCAGTGCAAGCAAGGTGAATTCTTAATGCTCAATGTCCCATGCCATGAGTAGTTTGGCCACACCCTTGTAGGTTTGTACTTTCAATTAGTGCAATGGGTTCCATTAATCCAAGGGATCATGTTGGAATGCTAAAGCTTCTCTAGCTTGGAGGTGATGTGTAGAAGATTCTGGAGATTGGCTTCAACTAGTTGGAGGTCATGAATGATATCAGCATGTCTGTCCTCAAGAGAAGGGGGGGTCAACAATATATGTGGTGAAGTAGAGTAGCCTATAGAGGAGAGACTTGTCAGGACCTACAGGGATTGGGGGAGTGGTCAACATAACAGAAGGGATGGAGGAGGTGAGGGATGTAATACAGGGGATGATAGGAGGGTGAGGGTTAGTAGGTGATATACTGGTAGTGCTAATTGGATGAGGGGTATGAGGAAGTCTTCTAGATGTGACAGATGGGGTAGGTGAAGGGGAGTCTTTGAGTGGGAGTGGGTTATAGGTAGCCCTAAGAATCTGCAGGTTGGAGGAGTTGACAGTTTCTCGGCAGTGGGCAATAGTTCCCATCCTAATATGATCTAATGGAAAGGGCAGGTCAGATAAGTGGATCTTAGGGAAGGAGGCAAGATTCATCGTTAGGAATGGATGACCGGTATCTGACCTCGAAAGTTCCAATGTTGGAAAAAAGTGAGTGGTTACAAGGAGGCGCTGGGGATACTGGAAGAGATTTGAGTGCCAGGCATGGACAGAGGAAGAGATGTTGATTTGTAGAGTCAGAGGGGACATTCTGTCAGACTTCTCTGGATTTCGGTCCTATAATTGTATGAGAATGTTCCCATTGTTGTAAAGAAAGATGGTTGGTTCAGCCTTGAAATCCTGTGTGGATATTATGTTGATTTGTAAACCATGTGGTATTTTCTTAGGTGTGTTAATTCTAAACATAGAGCCCATGGCTTTCCTGGTGAGTGCACAAGTAATAGTTACCTTGGGCACAAGTCATAGTTACGTGAAATAACTCTAACTATAACTGCTAAATTAACCTAACTATAACATCCCTGTAACCTTCGTTTTTGTCAGTGAATTTCTAGGTTTCTGTTAACGTTAAGTAATACTAGATAACCTAATGTTAAACCAGCCTTCACCACACACGGCCTTCGGTCGTGCATGGCAGGGAATGCAACAGGCCCTGGCCACCTGTAGGCATTGAACCCTGCACAACACATGCCCTTTGACCTAGCCATGTGGCTAATCACCACATACTCATCCAACCCCATGCCATGCACTACCTACGGTGACGCATGGCAGGGGTTGGCCCCTCCATAGGCATTGAACTCCATATCACACACAGCCTGTAGTCAGGCCTGCAGCTAATCCCCATAGGCATCTAGCCCATTACCACGCAGGGCCTTTGGCCAAACAGACTCGGCTTGTGGGTCATTTTACGCATTTGCATACTTATAATAGTTGAAAGGGAGACAAACGTGCTCTGTTCTTAACAGGAGATGACAAGAAAAACCCACTTGTCACAGTCAGTACAGCAGTGAAGCATTCAATTCTATCAAGGATTTCATATAGTTTTTCAAGGTGGAACTGCAGACAAAACACACTTGCTTTGCCTTGGTCAAGAGCAACAAGTTAGGATGATTTGTACTTTACGGAAGCAGAGATTCTACTGGGGCATCTGCTTTGTTTTTATATGTAACTGCTTCCAGTTGATTTAATTTCTGTGAACTGAGCATCACTACCACAATGGATCATGACCTGCTTAGAAGAGGCCACAGTTTTGTGCAAAATGTCTACTCGATAGGAGTAGTTTATACTGGTTAATTAGGAAGTTCTACCTCATTGAGTAAAACATATAGTGCATTTTGTACACTACAGCTGTATAAAGAACCCCGAGGTAATGTCTCCCATGACCTTGTGTGTTTGCAATTTTCGCATGTGAATGTTCCTGGGACCATATTCATATTGATAACATGAATTCTCATGTGGAGAAAATGAAAAGACAATAAAGAGTTTAATTTCCACAAACAATGGTACTTCGAGCTAATGTGATTGTTCCTGGATTGTCTTCATACTAATAACATGAATCATCTAGTTGACAAAACAATAAGACTGCAAAGAGTTCAGTTGCCACCAAAGAAGGGGAACTATAGGGTGAGCTTCAATGCCCCCGCGGTCCTTGCCTGCTCCTTGCCTCCAGCAGGAGCCAGTATTGCTCCAGCACACAGGGAGAAGCAAAGAATGCTGCTCCTTGTATGCAGGAGCATTTCTTTCATCTGTTTTCCTACCTGCTTGACAGCAGGCAGAAACAGATTAAAACTCTACTCCTAGTGAGTGGGAACAGTTTTTCTGCTCCTGTCCCAGAGCCATTAATGGCTCCAGGAAGGAGGCTGACTGACCCCCCTCCTTTTCAAATGCATGGCTTTCCCCTTGGAGCTGGTGGTCGCCAGGGCTCTTAAAAACCACAGGTTGGGGGTTTGTGTAGCCTCCCTCCAATTTTCAATTTAAGCTCTAGGAACGTGGTAGTTCCCATGGTTGGTTAGAGCCACAGAAAGGAGGGGGAAGCACAGCCCCCCCCCCAAATTTTTTTAATTAAGCCCCGGGGCGGTGGTGGTCCCCTGGGTACTAAGGAACCCGAGGAAGTGGGTCCATGCTGCCCCCCTCTATTTTCCAATTTAAGCCCCATGGAGGGGGTGGTGGAGGTGGTGATCCCCAGGGCTCTAATGAATCTGAAGAGGGAGGTCTGTGCGGCTCCCTCCATTTTGCAAATAAAGCCCCAGGAGGTTGCGGCCCCCAGGGCTCTTGATAGCCTGAGGAGGGGCCGCATGCACCCCTCCGAACTTTGTAAATTCTTGCTATGGCCCCCGGACCTGGCCCACTGAGGTCCAAACCATAGACAAGCGCTTGGTTTTTTTTCAATTTTTCCTGGGATCCGCAGATATTTATGCGTTTTTGTAGGAAACATTTTAGAAAAGGTTTTTTTGTCCTGGCAGCGTGCCTGAAAGACCTCAGGACCAGGCCTGCCCACATTTCTTTATTATTGAGCTTTTGTTTTGGGACTCAGCTCATTCAGAGCCCCAAAATGACTGCCAACACTTCCTGGTTGAAGTGTTGCCAGCTAATCAGATATCAGCATTCACAAAGGATCTGCGTCCTTAGATATCTATATGTTTGTACCTTTTAATCTCTCCAAGGGTACTGAATGGATTTACACCATTTAACACAAATGGCACTTTCTGGACCAAGAGCTACCTCTCTGCCAAACTGTGTGTAATTCTGTCCAGTGGTTCTAGCTATAGTCATGTCTAAAAATCACTATGGAAATAGCAGGAGAAAAAGCATTTTGGACCCCCCTGTGTCTCAGCCCCAGCTTCACAAATCACCTTGAAACTCTGAAGACAACAGCTGAATTGAATATTTCATGAAGATTTGTCAAACTGAGCCAAAATTATAGTCAAAAAATGTTTTTATCTATCTATCTATAGACACACCCATTGACACACTCACACATCCACTCAACCACTCACAAACGCACTGACACACTCATTGGCATACTCACATACCCACTCACACCCACTCACATACTTACAGACCCACAAAACCACTACCACACTGCCCACACAGCTACTCACACACACTCTCACATGCCTATTCACAACACTCATACACCCACTCACAAACCAATTCACACACTCACAGACCCACATACCCACTATCACAGACCCACACATTCACTCACACACCCTCTCACATACCCATTCACACACTCACACACCTACTTACACACCTATTGACACACTCATCCACTCACAGACCCACTAACCAATACCACAACCGCTCACAGTCCCACACAGCCACTCACCCACCCACTCACACACACACACACACACTCAGACACCCACTCACAAACCCACAAAACCAATTCCATACCCACTAACAAACCTACATAGCTGCTCACACAGCCACTCACGCACCCACTTATACACTCACACCCCTATTCACTCATTGACACACCAACACCCCTACTCACAGACCCATTAACCCAGTACCTCATCTCCTCCCAGACCCATACAGCCACACCCCCACTCACACACTTACACAGCCACATACACACCCATACAGCCACCTACAAACCAGCTCACAGACCCACTGACTTACACACCCACTCACACATCCATACAGCAAAATCACTGAAACACCCACTCACACACCCATACAGCCATGACACCCCACTCGGACACCCAACCAGCGAATTACATACCCACCATACATGTTCATATGACTACTTACATACCTACACAATCACTCACATACCCAATCATAGATCCAGAAAACCACTGACACATCCACTTACACACTCATGCAGACACTCATATACCCAGTCACAGATTAATACAGCCACTTACACAACCACTGACACACCTATACAACCACTTACACACCACTCACAGTTCCATAAGCCCACTCGCACAGCCATATGGGCACAAGACAGCTACTCACACACCTGCATGATCACTTACAGGGCTACTCACACACCCACACACAGGAAGTGATTCACGTATCCAGACCCCAATCAAAATAATATACCCACTCACATGCTCACTAACACACTCACCTATGTACCCATTCACACACTCACACACCAATTCACAGGCTCACAACACCACTACCTCATCCACTCACACACCCATTGAGGCACTCACACACCTATTCATATTCCCACAGAACCACTACCACACCCACTCACAGACCCACACAATCACTCACACACCGACTCACAGACACACCAAACCACTACCACACCCACTCACAGACACAAAACCACTACCACACCCACTCACAGACCCACATAACCACTCAAACACCCACTTATACTCCCATTCACACAATAACACATCCTTAAAACCATTACTACATCCACTTGCAGACCCACACAGACACTCACATACCCACTCACACCCCCTCACACACTCACACCCCCTCACCCACCCATTCACACACTGACACTCCTACTAACAGACCTATGAAACCACAACTGCACACCCTCACAGACCAATGCAGCCTCTCACACACGCACTCAAAGTTCCACACAGGTTCTCACCCACCAACTGGCATACTCACACAGACATGTACCTACCCATACAGCTACTTACACACCCACTCACAGACCCCCACAGCCACATACACCCACACTCACACACCCAGAGAGCAAAATCACTGACACACCTACTAACAAACTCATGCAGCCACAGACACACCAGAGACCCAATCAGCCACTCACACACCTACTGCTAGACCCACTCACAACACACTCATATGCTCACTTACAAACACACAAACACTCACAACCCCAGAGACAAAGAAAATCATTCACACACCCATGCAGCTACTTACACAAACAGTCACAGATCCATAGAGCCACTCACATAACCATTCACTCACCAATACAGTCTCTTACACACCACTCACAGATCCAGAAAACCACTCAGACACCAATACAGGCATTAGACAGCTTCTCACACACCCGCACAGCCACGTACAAAGCTATTTACACACCCACACAAAAGCAGTCATACAGTTATATAAATTGTAATAGGATATGTCTGTATTGAATGTGTTGGATTTTTGTGCTGAACGTGTGCCTTTGGTTGGGAGCAGATCCATCCGCAATATTAGAGGCAGACCCTTTATTTCACTGGGGATCCATGGCGGATCTGCAGATCAAAGTGAGAAATTGGAAAAAAGGTTTTGAAAACAAAAAGAACCAGGGTTGGCTCTGAAAAGAGCCTTTGTGTTCATGGTGTGGAGACGATAATTAATCATAGAATAGGATGCATTCTTTTAAGTTGTTGAGGATCACCCTGTTGCCTGCGTGTGTGAAATGGACTCCAATATATTCTGTCCATATCGAAGCATAAGTTGTTATGTTATATAGAGCCTATTTTGCCATCTTGGAGAAATTCAGAAACAGCTTTATTGACATGTTTCCTGGATTTGTCTCTCTGCAGACAAAAATTGGCTGACCACTGCCATTTCTGTCTTTGGCAAATGTTGGAGAACACCAAGGCAGTGTGTGGGAAAAGTCACATTAATTCATCAAATGTGTCCTTCATTAGGATGCCCATTCCTATTCCAGTAATTGTGTCTAGGTCATTGCCCCCACAGTGTACAATCATGACGTCTCAATGTTAGCAATATGCAATGCTTTCAACCAAAGGCAGCAATAGTTGCCACAGGAACCTTCTCTGGCCAACCCAATTAATGTCTACATTAGGTGAGCCTAGAACACCGTCAATGCCATACTTTCAAGCACTCTGATTGGCCCAAAACACAAAACTATAATCCACAATCCAGACTCCGACCATTTTGGAGACAAGCAGGAACTTCACACAGGTAATGGCTGCAGCAGAATGAGGCAGGTTTGATGAGGAAAGGCAGTTAAAATGAAGGATGTCAAGTAACACTTAAAAGAACATATTTGATTGGATCGTGGAAATGTGCAGGGAACAAAAATTAAGTAGTGACTTTAAGAAATAAAATAATTAATTCTGAGATTGGCTTTGGAAAAATAAAAAAAAGCTATTTTGTTTGTAATATGCTTGGAATTGAAAACAGCCCACCACACCTGCCATAGTTATTGTGAAGCTACCATGTTGTTGAGAGAAAGTCTTATGGATATTTGACCTACTGGCAGGCAGAGACTATTGGAATCATTTTTACTATGGAAACACAGCTAAAAGAGTGTGGGGGAATGGAACAAAAGAGACTTTAGTGTGAAACTGAAAAACAGACTAGTGTGCAAAAATGTGTCTTGTATTTGACAATATTTTACAAAATAAAACATAAATAAAAAGCATTAACAGCAGATTGTACAATGGTTTTAAGGTCTGTCGTTTGGATTTCAGATCCACTACAGACAACATGGGGGCCACTTTGAGCCCCACGGAGGCTCTGAAAAAAAAAAAATCGGGCTTCTTCACAGGAAACATGGAAAGGGATAAAAATGGTGAACATTTAGAAGGGGTATAACAAAAATAAAAGATGAAAGGAAGTCGGTGATTTGCTAAGTACAACAGTATGAGTGAGAGCACAATGAGAAGGGTACCCATTATTTGTAAATTTTTACTGAGAATGGGTGAGGATTGCCATATTTGTGACTTGAGATTTCCTATGGAAAATAGATGTTAACAGATATTAAAATAAAACAGCAAAGAGATTTTACAGGTATGTTAATTAGGTTGCACTATAAAAAAGTATATAAAAAGAACTATAGGTGTATTTAAGCTAAAATTAAATGAGTAGCTTCTGGACACTAACAGTAAAAGGCAAACTAGAAGGGAGATTAGATAAGAACATTAACTAAATATATAGGGCCTGATTCTAACTTTGGAGGACGGTGTTAAACCGTCCCAAAAGTGGCGGATATACCACCTACCGTATTACGAGTTCCATAGGATATAATGGACTCGTAATACGGTAGGTGGTATATCCGCCACTTTTGGGACGGTTTAACACCGTCCTCCAAAGTTAGAATCAGGCCCATAGTGAGCATCGAAGGAGGAAGATGAATTGCTATATTGAAAATACAGTTATTTTTTAAGCCAGTATGACTGACTGTGTTTGAAAATGGAAGTGGCTGCTTGCTTATAGTAGGTAATGTAATAGTATATCATTTGCACCCTCTCACACAGTCAGGCAGGCAGTTATACACCCAGTTACACTCCTACAAAAACACTTCATATACACAGACAGTCACTGCCATCCTCTGTCACCTGCCCATAAAACCATTCCTACATCCATTTATCACTATACATCCACTTACATAGTCATTTACAGGTACTGTCACACCCACTCACACACCTATACAACAATTTATGTACTCAGATAGTCAGTAACACATGCACTTACACACCCATACATCCAGTTACACTCCCAGCCACCCATCCAAACAGCCACTTAAATACCTATTTATAAAACCATTCACCCACTGACATACCCAGTCAGACAATGACTCAGGCACTCACACATCAACTCACGCACCCACACAGCATTTATGTATCCACCACTAACAAAGCCATTTGCAAACACAGTTACACACCCAAACACCCACTAACACACTGGCAATCGATACAGCCACTTACACACCCATTTAGACACACATACAGTCACTAACATACCCCGTCACCCACCCACCTAGCTACTTACACATCCAGTGATACACCCACAGAGGCCCAGCCCGAATCCTGGCAACCCACAATGAATTTCCATTGTCCTCTCTCAGTATGAGCTTCCTTGCCAGGTTACTACTAACATGTGCCTCCTTCCTCCTGCAATCAGTGTTGGAAAAGTTACTTTGCTGATTCTAGCAACACGTCTTCATGAATTGCTGTTACTTGAAGTCCTTGTTCAACCTGGTCCTCTCTGCAGGGTCATCGATTGTATTGTATTGTATTGTATTGTAATCGTATTTATATAGCGCTTACTACCCCTGACGAGGCGTCGAAGCGCTTTTCGATGAGTAGCACGCTACTCCGGTATCCAACAAGAATTAGTGATGGATTAGTATAATTTAATAAGGAGTACAGTTTTAGTATTATTATGAGTTAATTTGAGTTGCGGATTTGAGAGTTTGTTAGTTAGATTGACTGGAGTAATGGAGGGGTGGAGGAGGAAAGAAATCCAGAAGTGTTAATTGGGAGTTTATCCTTCATTTACTCAATCCAAAGGCTTGAGATTAATAAAAGGGGAGCGGAGGGGAAAGAGGATGTGGAAGGGTTAGGGAGAGCATAGTAGCAGAGTGAGATGAATGCAGGAGAATTTAGTGGGGTTGTGTGGGAGGTCACAGAGGTAGAGTGAGGTTTGGTGAGTTAGATGTGGAGGTGGAGGGATGAGCTTAGGCAGAGATATTTAGGAGATGAAAATGGTCGAAAGGATTTGGGATGAGTCCGAGTGAGAAATGGAGCCATGCAATGATCCACAAACATGCCAGGCACAGAAACAACATATACACATATATATATATATATATTTATATACACACACACATGAATACACACACATATGCACATACAATACATAATTAGAATCATGGGTAAAAAATACTTAGTCTGACAGGTTTAAAGGAGTGTGTGTGTATTTTATTGTTATTGGTTTAGTTTCTGTAAAATGAGCATCGTGGCCTACCCAACCGGAGTATTTTCTACGAGTATGTCAGTAAGCATAACCTAGCATGTTTTATATGCCCCGTTTATATTGTACACTAAGGGTCCGTGATGGGCCACGGGGTAAAAAACATCTCCAGCAACCTTGTGTTCCTTTGGCAATGTGATTGTTACTAGTGCGTCTTTGTGGAGATGTCCTCGTGCTTCTGAGCATCAACAACGCACCACCGGAATCGGCGGTAAACGCAGTGGTGTCGTTTTGGAAAGCTGTCCATCATCCTGGTAAAAAAGGCGGGAATTCCTTTACCTACTTCGAGGGTGGACGGGGCGTGGCTCAGCGGGCGGAGCTTACAGGTGCTTTATAAAGGGAGAACATTCTACTTTGTGTCTCCAGGAGTTGAAGATAGAACCCGCGCGTCACAGTCAGATACAGATTACGCTCCAGTACATCATCAGTTCACCTCCAGGAAGGATTCTAGATCTTTTTCTGCTATGGAATCTCTGAGCGCACAGCCTTGCTTTATCTTTGCCAAGCCCAAGAGTTAGGGTGGCTTGTCCTTTTCAGAAACTGAGCTTCAACTGCGGCACCTGCTACGTTTATATGTAAGTGCTTCCTTTGTGGTTTAGTTTCTGTAAAAAGAGCAACGTGGCCTACCAACCGGAGTATTTTCTACGAGTATGTCAGTAGGCGTTACCTAGCATGTTTTATATGCCCCGTTTATATTGTACACTAAGGGTACCTGATGTGCCACGGGGTTAACGTCTCCAGCAATCTTGTGTGCCTTTGGCAATGTTATTGTTACTAGTGCGTCTTTGTGGGGATGTCCTCGTGCTTCTGCACATCAACAACGCACCACCGGAAATCGTCGGTAAATGCAGTGGGGTCGTTTGGAAAGCTGTCCATCATCCTTGTAAAGGGTGGGAATTCCTTTACCTATTGGGAGGGTGGACGGGGCGTGGCTCAGCGGGCGGAGCTTACAGGTGCTTTATAAAGGGAGAACAAGTTAGGGTGGCTTGTCCTTTCCAGAAACTGAGCTTCAACTGGGGCACCTGCTACGTTTATATTTGTAAGTGCTTCCTGTTGAGGTTTAGTTTCTGTAAAATGAGCATCGTGGTCTACCAACCGGAGTATTTTCTACGAGAATATCAATAAGTGTTACCTAGCATGATTTATATGCCCCGTTTATATTGTACACTAAGGGTACCTGATGGGCCACGGGGTTAACGTCTCCAGCAATCTTGTGTGCCTTTGGCAATGTTATTGTTACTAGTGCGTCTTTGTGGGGATGTCCTCGTGCTTCTGCACATCAACAACGCACCACCGGAATCGTTGGTAAATGCAGTGGGGTCGTTTTGGAAAAGCTGTCCATCATCCTGGTAGAAGGCGGGAATTCCTTTACCTACCAGGAGGGTGGATGGGGCGTGGCTCAGCGGGCGGAGCTTACAGGTGCTTTATAAAGGGAGAACATTTTACTTTGTGTCTCCAGGAGTTGAAAGAGAGAAACCGCGCGTCACAGTCAGATACAGATTACGCTCCAGTACATCATCAGTTCACCTCCAGGTAGGATTCTAGATTTTTTTCTGCTATGGGATCTCTGGGCGCACAGCCTTGCTTTTTCTTTGCCAAGCCCGAGAGTTAGGGTGGCTTGTCCTTTCCAGAAAGCTGAGCTTCAAACTGGGGCACCTGCTACGTTTATATATGTATGTAAGTGCTTCCTGTTGAGGTTTAGTTTCTGTAAAATGAGCATCGTGGCCTCCCCAACCGGAGTATTTTCTACGAGTATGTCAGTAAGCGTTACCTATCGTGTTTTATACGCCCCGTTTATATTGTACACTAAGGCTACGTGATGGACCAAGGGAGAAAAACGTCTCCAGCAACCTTGTGTGCCTTTGGCAATGTTATTGTTACTAGCGCGTCTTTGTGGAGATGTCCTCGTGCTTCTGCGTATCAACAACGCAACACTGAATCTGCGGTAAATGTAGTGGGGTCGTTTTGGAAAGCTGTCCATCATCCTGGTAAAGGGCGGGAATTCCTTTACCTACTAGGAGGGTGGACGGGGCGTTGCTCAGCGGGCGGAGCTTACAGGTGCTTTATAAAGGGAGAACATTCTACTTTGTGTCTCCAGGAGTTGAAGATAGAACCCGCGCGTCACAGTCAGATACAGATTACGCTCCAGTACATCATCAGTTCACCTCCAGGTAGGATTCTAGATCTTTTCTGCTATGGGATCTCTGAGCGCACAGCCTTGATTTATCTTTGCCAAGCCCAAGAGTTAGGGTGGCTTGTCCTTTCCAGAAGCTGAGCTTCAACTGGGGCACCTGCTACGTTTATATTTGTAAGTGCTTCCTGTTGAGGTTTAGTTTCTGTAAAATGAGCAACGTGGCCTACCAACCGGAGTATTTTCTACAAGTATGTCAGTAAGCGTTACCTATCATGATTTATATGCCCCGTTTATATTGTACACTAATGGTACCTGATGGGCCACGGGGTTAACGTCTCCAACGATCTTGTGTGCCTTTGGCAATGTTATTGTTACTAGTGCGTCTTTGTGGGGATGTCCTCGTGCTTCTGCACATCAACAACGCACCACCGGAAATCGTCGGTAAACGTAGTGGGGTCGTTTGGAAAGCTGTCCATCATCCTGGTAAAGGGCGGGAATTCCTTTACCTACTAGGAGGGTGGACGGGGCGTGGCTCAGCGGGCCGAGCTTACAGGTGCTATTATGAAGGGAGAACATTCTACTCTGTGTCTCCAGGAGAGGAAGATAGAAACCGCGCGTCACAATCACATACTGATTACGCTCCAGTACATCATCAGTTCACCTCCAGGAAGCATTCTAGAGCTTTTTCTGCTATGGGATCTCTGAGCGCACAGCCTTGCTTTATCTTTGCCAAGCCCAAGAGTTAGGGTGGCTTGTCCTTTCCAGAAGCTGAGCTTCAACTGCGGTACCTGCTACGTTTATATGTAAGTGCTTCCTTTGAGGTTTAGTTTCTGTAAAATGAGCATCGTGGCCTACTCAACCGGATTATTTTCTACGAGTATGCCAGTAAGCGTTACCTAGCATGTTTTATATGCCCCGTTTATATTGTACACTAAGGGTACGTGATGGGCCACGGGGTTAACGTCTCCAGCAATCTTGTGTGCCTTTGGCAATGTTATTGTTACTAGTGCGTCTTTGTGGGGATGTCCTCGTGCTTCTGCACATCAACAACGCACCACCGGAATCGTCGGTAAAACGCAGTGCGGTCGTTTTGGAAAGCTGTCCATCAAACCTGGTAAAAGGCGGGAATTCCTTTACCTGCTTCGAGGGTGGACGGGTCGTGGCTCAGCGGGCGGAGCTTACAAGTGCTTTATAAAGGGAGAATATTCTACTTTGTGTCTTCAGGAGTTGAAGATAGAAACCGCGCGTCACAGTCAGATACAGATTACGCTCCAGTACATCATCAGTTCACCTCCAGGAAGGATTCTAGATCTTTTTCTGCTATGGGATCTCTGAGCGCACAGCCTTGCTTTATCTTTGCCAAGCCCAAGAGTTAGAGTGGCTTGTCCTTTCCAGAAGCTGAGCTTCAACTGCGGCACCTGCTACGATTATATTTGTAAGTGCTTCTTTTGAGGTTTAGTTACTGTAAAAAGAGCATCGTGGCCTCCCCAACCGGAGTATTATCTACGAGTATGTCAGTAAGCGTTACCTAGCATGTTTTGTACGCCTCATTTATATTGTACACTAAGGGTACGTGATGGGCCACGGGGTAAAAACGTCTCCAGCAACCTTGTGTGCCTTTGTGAACATGCTCCCGAGGGACCCGGAAGGGTACTCAAGATCTGGTCCTTGGCAAGTTCCAGATCCTCAAACTATTGTGGCATTGCTGAAGGCCCGGGAAAGTCAGGAGCATGGTTCAAAACTTTTCTATATTCGAGGAACAACTATGCTGCCTGGAGCTCAAGGACAGCCTTGTTTGGACTTTTTTTTTTATTCATTGGGATTCCTCTGAGTGACAGTGGGTCTTCAACTTCTTTTGGAGCTTTGCAACAGTAAGTTTGGCTTCACAGCTGCAGATGGCCTTTGGTTTTATCTTGGTATGTCAGTCAAACAATGCAGAGGCAGACATTGTGGGTGTTGGCCACCAATATCTGGCAATGACAGCCCCTGCTGGGTCTAAACCCTCTATTTTTAGGTGGGGCCATGTCCCATGCACACTGTGGAAATCTGAGTGAGAAGAGTTACGGCAAGCTGACTGGAATTGATGGCACTCCAGATTCATGTCAGAGGAAGCATAAAGAAAGGAACTGATGTTAGCACACATAGGTGGTGCAGATTTATTTGCCCAATGTCACATCTGGATGGGATGGATCGGATGCAGAGCCACATGACACTACCTACAGACGTGCAAGGGAATTGCTATTGAAAATTATCAGGATCCAGTCTGGGGCTGAGAGTATTCACAAGGTGAGGAATATGCAGAAGTCTTAATCAGAAAAAACATTTTGGTACATTGTCTATTTTCTCAGGCACCTGTGGAGAAATAGGAGCCACATTTGTCTTGGATATCATTTGAGGTGTGGGAAAAAAAAGTTAAACCGAAACTGTCCCAAATATCAAAAAAGGGCTCAGCGTACGGGGAATCCAGAACTACTAAGGGTTAATTACAAAGATGGCACTTCACTTTATACTTTTGAAACACCACAATTTCAGAAGTGATCACCACCTAATACAATGATTTTTGTGCTTAATCCACAAACAGTGTCAGAGCTTTTAATGGCTTTAATGCAAGCTCGTGCAAAGGGAGCTAGAGACTTGTGTGGATACACAAAATTTGTGATTTACCAAACTTTATTTTGGTTCTATTTACACAATCAGAGTTTCAATTTTTTTTTAGATGTCTCACTGAAAAGCAATTGTAGATTTATGGATCTGTGAGTTTTGGATGTCTGAATAATCAGCATGAGTTTACATTTTTTTTTTACCCGAGATCACAGTTCCTTTGGCAACTGTGTTATTTATCTTGGGGATAATCAAGATTAAGAAGAGGTGCTGAGGCGAATAGAGAATACAGTTCATTTTTACAGTTTAAAATAAAATGGATTAGCATCATTTTTGATTACACGCAGTTCTAAGTTTTTGACAGTCCACAGTTCTAAATAAAAAGAAAAGGGAGGTGAAACCTAATCTTTAACAAGAAACACTTCAATTTTAAGAAAGACTTTTGATATTAAGAAAATCAATAGGTTTAATTCAAAATTCAATTATTAGCAATCATCTGGATGCAAATAAGGAAAGAACATTTGAGATTTATTTTGTGTTTGACACCTGGATCCCAAAAGTCATCAGTTTCAACGAGATGTAGGGTGACCACCTTACTCCAAGTCACTGCGGACGTTGTTTCCAGTACAAAACTGTTCACCTACAAATCCTTATTTTCAGGAGAGGGTAGTTAGATTAGTCTAATTAGTTAAGTGAAAGCAAATGAAGATTACAACACCAGAAATACTAGAGGGGATCACACTAAAGCATAGAACTGGAAACAGTGTTCCAACGAGACTGCTACAGAAAAAAAGGTAAAATAAGGGATATTTTTCACAAATTCCTTCAAAGAGCCCAATTAAAATAAGATATACAAACAGATACAAGGACGAGGTTATAACAACATATAATAAACTATATATTTAAATATAATAAAACACCGTAGTACTTACAGTGTGAACATCAGCAGCCTTCAATGCCTCAGCAAGTACAGAATGAGAGAGAGGTCCAATTAATCGATATCTCACAATGTCCATGGTCAAGTCACTGATTGTAATGCCAGATAATGTAATGATTAAACTTTTTGTCTTCAGCTCTCCTATTTTCTTTATTTTGTTTTTGTTGGCCTTAGAACTCTGTGCACTCTACTGCTAATCAGTACTAAAGTGCTTGACACATTTAATGTACTCAGAAGTCCCTATAGAAGTGGTTGAAAATGCCCACAGAGCCTGTAAATTAAATGCTACTAGTGGGCTTGCAGCACTTATTGTATCACCCACTTATGTAAGCCTTTAAAACATGTCTCAGCTCTGCCATTACAGCCTTTGAGCAGTTTGTTTTAAACTGCCACATCTAGCTGTCAAAATAAACCTTTTTCTACGCCTAAAGCTCATTTTTTGTACATATGACTCACCAGTGCAAAAATATGACCCTCAGACCCACTCTTCAGTTCACTCTTGGACCGGTGGGGGACCCCCAGAAGGACTGCCTTGTACTTCAGGGGACAGCTCTGCTGCTTGAGGCCCGATTTGTACTTTGGAGGATGCCCTGCTGCTACCACAGGACTGCCCTGCTGCTTGCAGCCTGACTTGAACCCTCAGAGGACGGCCCTGCATCCTGAAGAATGCCTTACTGCTTGAACCCAGGACTACAAGAATGACTCAAAGGACTAGTTTACTGGCCTGTTGTTCTGAGCAATTGGGATAGAAAAAAAACAACAACATGAACCCTGTACCTGGACCCTGTAGGAAGTGGGCCCTACCATCCAGGTGGTGACTTACAAATATTCCATCAAAAAGTGACCTGAGAATAGACAGAGGCCTGGGATCTACCTGCTCGCCGATACACTCAAGATGCATCAATGGTCAGCCTGACTTTGTGAAAACTTCTGCTACGTTCTCCATCAAATTCTGTTCAGCGGCTCCTTTTCAGAAGAGTATCCAGTCTGCTAGAGCCGTTGTACGTTACAGACTGCAGCTTCATCCCACTGGAGATTTTCAACATGCTAAAAATAGACTAGGGGCCTGGTTTAGATATTGGCGGACAGGTTACTCTGTCACAACGGTGACAGACAGCCCTTCTGCTGAAATCTAAATTGCATTATTTGCTATGGGATTTAGATTTTGGCACACGGGATATCCATTACTGTTGTAACAGAGTACCCTGTCCACCAATATCTAAATCAAGCCCTAAGTCCTGACATAGAAATTTTCACCATAACTTCAACCAACTTCTCCCTGATTCTTCTTCCTCAGCTGGCTGCCTTGCCCCACTGAACTTTACCTTCTTGGGCAGTCTAAAGGTAAGCCTGGACCTGGCCCAATGCACTTTGTGTACCCAAACCACGTTCTAGTGCAGTCAATCATACCTTGACTAAATGTCCACAGCTGGCACTCTGATCTTTTAGGCTCTAGTTTTTATAACCACTTTACAAATTCATAACTCTGGTTCCACTGATTGGATTTTCACTGTTCTGATGTCAAACCAACCATTTATTAAAGTTTTCTTTGTATTCTAAATTGGTGTGTGATTTTTTTTTGTGTTGTATCTTCACTTGATTACTGTTTGAGCACTGTATAAATACTTCACACATTGCCTCTAAGTTAAGCCTGATTGTTTTTATGCCAAGCTAACAGAGGATTAAACACTAGCTAATTTAGTGAATTTTGTGGTCTACCCTGACTGAGATTGTTGTTACTGCTTGTGAAGGATTATTACCCCTCAACCAAAAACCCAATTTGCTGCATTAGTTCTGAGTGATAGTCTCTCTCAATAGGATTCAGTACTTGTATTAGTGCAGTGATTTTGTGCAACACCAAATCTCACATAAATGACTTTTCATTGTATTCGATTTTTTTTAATTCTCCATGAGTGACCTATTTTGTTTTCTAGAAATTCACTTCCATTCTACCTGACTGTCTGCCCTTATGACTCTGGCTGTCAGCATGGAGTTCGAGCTCAACAACTTGAAGTGCTGCACTGTGGCTGAGCTCAAGGAATTCTGCAATGAAACAGGGTTCCCTGTAAAAAAGGGGTCTAAGAATCAGGAGGTCCAGAAGGCCCTCAGGGCCTGGGAGGAGACCCACCAGTTACAGTTTTTCAGTGCAGGAGCAGGAGGAGGAGGAAGTGGACCTATAAGAAGCACAGTTATAAAATATAATATTGTGACGAAAGTATAATCAACATGCAGGATGCTTTCTGTATGCTCAAGAACTTGGTGCCTAAGTTCCCAACCCACTACAGTGAATTTGTCTCTTATTGTAGTTTGATAGGCCTGTCCCGCTAGTTCTAGCTTGACTTTTTGTCAAATTCTTGCAGTAAAATAGATACAATATAACTTCCTCTCTGAAATTGTCCATAAAGAAAAACTCCTCAATGAGATCATTCTTCAATTGCCACACTATATTTAAAGGTTAGCAACGGACTGCCTTTGACCATCATTTCTCTCTCAAACGTCAAGACTCAGTCAAACAAGGGAAAAGTAGAAAAAGTTTGTTTATGTTTTTCCAAGGCCAATTGGGCTTCCATCTCATCAAAAAAAGTGAAGAGCTCAGAAAGTGTAGCCACAGCAAGTACTGAAGTGGATGATGGAGAGAGTTGGGAGGATGGAGAGGTTATTTCAACAAAAACAGTGAGAAGACAGGCTGCTCATGCACCCAATCAGGCCATAGCACAACAGAAAGATGTAGGCATCTGTCCAGCTGCAGAGTGCTCCCTTATAGGGTCTGTAACATTAATGCCCTCATTATATACATGGTGGTCGAGACCGCCACGCCCGCGGTAATTACTGCCACCGGCATGGCGGTCTCGACCGCCATATAAATATCAAGGGAAGACTGCCACATGCGGTCCTCCACCACCACCAGGCTGCTGCCATCAGGCAGCCTGACAATGGCGGATTACATGATCCAACATGGCAACCCTGCAAGCAGCGCTGCCCTCCGGATAATGTACCCTGTTTCCCCCAGCCTTTTACTGGCGAGTTACCCTGCCAGGGAAAGGCTGGCGGAAGGGGTGCTCCGGGACCCCCTTGGGGGCCCCTGCACTGCCCATGCACCTGGCATGGGCAGTGAAGGGGCTTTGTGCAGTGGCCTAATGGTGCTAATTGAGTTTAGATTGCTTATCAGGACAGAAGGTACAGCTTTTGCAAGAGATTTCTCACACACTTCTTAACTTTTGACTATCCAAAACATCATTCTATTACTTAATGTCAAAAATGATTTTTATAATTGAACAAGGCATTGAATGGTTCATCTCAATATCTTAAGATATCGAAACATTCAGAGGTTTATTATGATACAGACAAAGGCCCTGATTTATACTTTTTTTGCACTGCATTAGCGTCATTTTCTGACACAAAAGAGGCACAAACGTACAAAGTACAATTGTATTTTGTAAGTTTGTGCTGCTTTTGCATCAAAAAATGATGCTAATGCAGTGCAAAAAAAAGTTTAAATCAGGGCCTAAATGTCTCAGAAAGTCTCAGCAGGCTTTGTGCTTGTCAATTGTATTTATAGAGTTCAAAGATGAGCATTGTAAATTAAGCATTTTGAAAAAGATAACAGTGAATATTTGCCAAGAAAAATAATCTAAATCATTTTATAAATAGGTATTTTCAATTACTGGATTGAATGTATTCTACTAAGACAATTTTGGATAACATCTTCTGATAGTGCAAAATATTTTTGGGGCAGAAAGGTCCACTAATGTATGCTTTGATTCATCACAAAACATTACTTTGCAAGTGTCAGTAAATAGTCTGTCCTTAACACAATGAACGTGAAAGATTTTGTAACTGGCTGTGAAACTGAGTGATAAAGCATCACCTTTTGCCATAATTATGTGTATAATATGAAGTATTTATATTATGTTTAATACATGGCCGCATGCAGTATAAAAGCCCACCTCTAAATTAACCTTCTATTGCAAGCGCACCTTTGCTGCATCTAGTCCACTTGCATTAAGCAAGTGGTGGGGTAGCTGCTCAACTGGTATAAGCTGACATAAGTGATGTCACTGACCATGTCATGAGTGATGTAATATCTTAGCTCATAAACAGTGCATTACTGGGGCACAAGGTATAGTTAGCCGACGAAACTAAAACTGGACAATTTTAGTGGTTTTGTGTGTTTGCAATGTATTTCTAACTGTTACATCACTGTAACCTTTCAGTTTTTTGGTGTGAATTTCTATGTTTTTTTCTAATGCATTTCCTAACTGTAACATCCCTAAAACTTTAGTTTTTTTCTGTAAATGTCAAGGTTTTTTTTCTTATGTTTATATGTCTATAACATTCCATTTCTCTTCAAATTTTCATGATTGTTTTGTATCTTCTGCCAAATGTAATTTTATTTATTTGAAACAAATAAAAGTTGCATGTTTCGCTAATCTTCACGCATAATACGCAACTCCATTGTGATTTCTAAAAGTATAAAATATACATATATGTATATATAATAACATATGTTCAACACATTTCACATAAGTACATTAATAATTGTTTTATGTAAATTTACTAATAATAATTGTATATATGTTGAAATAAGTTTTGATCACTTTTTTAAAACGTCTGCACGTATTTCTGGATTTGCGATTGGTACGTGACTTTCAGGGTTTCCTAAAATCACCTAAAACTTATTTGTACTGTTTTTTAATGTTGCCACTGCATATAGAGGTTTACTACAATATCCTTTAAGGTGCCTATTTTACAGTACCTACATAAGAAGATTTAAATACTTTTTGAGAAGTTGTGCTTCCTTTGTCTGGAAGAGCGATGATGTTGCGATCCCCATGTGGCCAAAAAAATAACTTTTCATTGGCTGAAATCATTTTTACCTTTGAAATTGTGACAGGTCCCACCTATAACAACTGAACTAGGGAGTGGTTGTCTACTTTCACACTTCTGTATGTGAGGCACAGCTATTGCTCCTGTATTTTCCTATTCCTTTTGTTTGAACATCGGAATGTCAGCTTCTCAACAAGAGCAGGAGGTGCAGGATCCAGTTCTCTTGGATGAAGAGGAGGAAGTCCCAAGAAGACGAAAAGAAAGTGTTGCTTGGCTGCGTTTTTCAATACCAGAAGGATGAAAAGAAAGTTAATGCATGAAAGGTTACGTGCATGCTTTGTAACAGGATTTTATCCTGGGGTAGTGAAAAAAGTACTCCTGTGGCACTAGTAGCATGTGCAAGCATTTAGGTGTAATGCATTCTACGAGATTGGCTTGTGCAGAGATGAAGCGCTTAGAAGCAGATGGCAGTGCTACAACTTCTAGACAGCAACCATCTCAAACTTCTGTTGGAGATGTTATTTCAAGCATACCTTTTTCAATATCGGAGATTGCAGAAGCTGGACTTTTTTGCAAGAAGTGTAATAAAGTTCTCAGTATTGGAGAGCAAGTGTGTCCAACATAAAGGACAGTATCAAAATGCATAAATGTTGATTTGTTTTCCTCTCTCGGTTTCTCTGTTTATGCCGAAAAGTGATGTTCTTCCAGTTGCTTTTGGAACCAATGTTATATTTTAACTTTAAAACACAAAAAACTCAAAATTAATTAAACAAACACAAAGAACCCACCAAAAAATAAAGGTCCTTGTTAGGACCACATACTTCTTTTTACAAAACAAACATATTGATATGTTTGAAGATTGACAGTGTATGAGTAGAGATGGGTGAGTGAAAGCATGTATGAATGTCTATATTTTTGAGAGACTGCATGTGTAAGTAACAGTATCGTGCAATTTGTGAGTCTCTATGTGTGTTAGTGGCTGTGCAGATGACAGGGTGACTGTGTCAGTGTCTATATCAGTATCTACATGAATGTGTGAGTGCTGTGTAGATCATTGATTAAGTATATGCATTATTGTGCAGATGAGGAACTGCATGTTTGTGCTGAATAGTGAGTGTCAGGATGCAGAACTGTCTGCAATAGTAAGTGAATGGATTTGTGAGTCCCTGCATTGTTGACTGACTGGACATGTTAATGGATGTACAGGTGAGTGAATGAACACATAATGGTTGTGCGGGTGAGTGAGTGGATTCATCACTGCCTGTAAGGATAAGTGACTGGGCACATCAGTGTTTGTATGGTTTACAAACTGTATGTGTGAGTTGTTGCATAGGTGAGTGTGTCTGTGCACGATTGGCTGCATGATTGAGTAATAGAGTGTGAAGTAGGAGCACAGGTGTTTTGCTGGGTGCATATGTCTCTTTAGACAAGTGGCTGTATGTGAAATGGGTTTATGAATGAGTTACTTGGTCCATCAGTTGCTGCACGAATGAGTGTGTAACTGATTGAGTGATAGAGTGTATGGCTGTGTAAATGGTTGTATGGTTCAGTGGCTGAGTGCATGAATTTCCTCATGGATGAGTGGGGGTATCTGTGACTGTCTGAATGGTTCAATATCTGTCTGCATAAGTGCATGTATGGGTGAGTTATTGTGTGGATTAGAAGAAAAATGAGTGTGTAGGTGTTTGAGTGGATCCGCAAATGGGTGCATGAGACTCTCTCTGACTCTCTGAGTAAGTGCATGAGTCTCTCACTGAGTCTCTGAATAACTATATGAGTGTTTGAGTGAGTCTGCGAGTGGTTCTGTCAGTGGGTGGATGACGGTCTGAGTGGATGTGTGACTGGGTGCATCAGGCTCTCAGTGGTGTGTGAGTGTGTGTGTGAATCTCTGAGAGGGTCTGTGAGTGGCTGCATGAGTGTCTCAGTGAGCATTATCAATGCAAACAACTCTCTGTGTATGTCAGTGGCTGTATGACTCTCTGAGTGGCTCTGTGAGTGAGTGTGTGAGTGTTTGAGTGAGTATCTGGGTGCATTATTCTCTGAGTAGGTCTTCATCTGGGTGCCTGAGTATCTCAGTGGGCCAGAAAGTGCCTACTCTACTATCTGAGTTGGTATGTGAATGGATGCATGAGTTTGTGAATGAGTGTGTGCGTGTTTAAGTAGGCCTGTAAGTGGGTGCAAGAGGCTATGACTAAATCTCTGAGTGACTGCATTAGTCTCTCAATGGGTGTGTGAGTGGGTATGTGAGAGTCTGAGTGAGCCCATGAATTACCGTGCGACTCTTTGAGTGGGTCTGTGACTGGATGTGTTAGCGTCTAACTGAGTCTGTGGGTATGCGTGTAAGTACTTGACTAGTTCTGTGACTGGGTGCGTACGTTTCTATGAGTGGGTGCATGAGGCTCTGAGTGGATATGTGACTGGGTGCATGATTTCTTGAGTAGGTCTGTGGCTCTGTGCATGAGTCTCTCATTGTTCCCGTTGTAGAAGCCTAATTATTCAGCACCCATTCAGATACAAACAAACGTTAGCCAGCTCTTTCTAGATAAACATTTAATAATTCATTAGGGATAGAATAGAAAGACATGTACATGGAGGATGCTCTGTACTAGTGTACACGAACAGCCTAATACAAGGAAGTAATACACGATCTTTTATAGTATTAAACCACAAACATAATTCAACGTCTTATTGGTTCTTTGGCTTTGACGTATGATTGACGTATGACTACTTCTCCATTATGGCTGAGGTAGTTTTTCCTATCATACCATATATAGTAACAAAAAGCATAGAAAAGGATTTTACACAAGGTGGCCTACGTGCCTAATATCACATGGTCCATCTTGTGACAGGACTTGAGAACATCACGTACTCAGACTGGTACTTTCCAGAAGGGAGATTGCTTCAGCTAGCATGCAATGACGATGATATTTCATGATAGCTGTTCAGAGAGCAAGCCTTGCAACATAATGCGTTCCTAGCAGTAGCGAATTACATTTGTAGGACTCTTTACTTAATGATAGGCCTGTGCAGAGATTGTCATTGTGTATCACAGGGGCCACTAGGCATAGCATACCTAAGAACTGTAAAATGCGATTCCACATTCTGCCCTCTGATACTCAATGATAAATCTAAGGGTCATGGTGTATTGCTCTCATTTATACCTCTTGCTCGTCCCTTGTTGTCATCCTTATATCTTTTTCTTTGATAATGTGTGTGTTTCTGGTGACAGTTTTTTTTTTTTTTTTTCAAGGGTAGGACCAGGAAGGATGGACAAACTGGTATGAGCACACATATCGTTATCAGTGCCAAAACCCCTATCGCTAGTACCTCTACCAACCAGATACCCCAACCCCTGAACCATGCTGCTATTCCATCCAGCATTGCTCCAACGTCTGTCCCATCTGCCACTTTCCCAGCTCCTTCTTCTACCTTTTTTATATCCTCTATTTCCTTTCTTATATTCCCCACGCTGGTGTCCTCTTCCGGCGCACCCGCCAAGTGTTCTCTTTCCCCCCTTCTGTAATTCTGTTCTATGCGCCATTTTTGGTAGCACGAATGCTAGGTAGCAGGTACCTTGCCAACCTGCTGGCAATTAAAAAAAATGCAGATGTCCCACATATAATAAATATTCCTTTGGGAGGTGTCAGGCCTATGGACAGGCCTGTTGTGTCATTTCTTTTGTAGTCCAGGCTCAGTGTTGTATTGCAAATACTATGTCCCACATCAATTCCGTTTTTGCTAGTGTCTGCGTTACCTCTTGAGCATTTGATACACCATGGTGCCTTTATTTCTGTATCTATGGCCAGGCATGGTATTTGTTGTTCTGAGCCATGATCCCTTTCAGTGTAACCCTTCCCTCTTTCTGTTGTAAATGCTTTCAATAAATTCTCTTCTTCTTTCTTCGGATCTAATCTCCTACACTTCTTTCTTCTCCTTCTATCTTCTTCCTTCAATTTATTTTACACTCTTTCTACCAATTTTCCTTGCATATCACCTACATAAGGTTCATCTTCCAAACCATAGTCATCCCTTTTTCTCCTCATTTCTCCTTTGTTTATATTTTCTCTTATTCTCTCCTTTTTTCTTTTCCCTGTTCTCATTCCTTTTAAATTTCCCCCTAACATATTATCTAATATGTTACATGCCACAAATTCTGTGAGGGGCATTTAAGTGTAATTTCTTTTCTCCTGGCTAGTGGTCGGTAGGTGGGTACACATATAACAATCAGACACATTTGCTAGTTCTTTCTACATTGATAACATTTGCACAAATGTATTGTCCTTATAATCTTCTCCATCTTCTTTCCATTTTGTATATTTCACCCATTTTGTTTTATCCTCCACCCTCTCATGTTGTCTTGAGATATTGTTGTTCTCAGCACCGGTTGCTACTTCACCTTGGCCACTTTTGGGGATGTAGTGTTCCTGGTCGAGCCATGGAATATGTATGTCGTCTTTATATACTATGAGGATTGTTGTTAGTACTATAGCTGCTACCGGGGTGAGTAATGCTGTGACCACCACGGGCCACTTCTTCTGCTCCTTTTTCTTACGTTGTAATCTGAAATCCATGTCACCTTATAGGGTGTGGTCGGATGTGGCTAGCACTTGAAACCAGTTCTATTGGTATGTAACCTTTGGTACCTCCTTATTCCTGTAGGAGTGCCACACGAGTAGTCTATTCCTTCTGTATATTTCCGGGGCGACGTTGAATGCTATTTGACACTTGTAGTTATGCAGAGTATAAAGGGATGAATCCCAATGTCCAGTTCTAAGGGAGTTGGGTGCGATAGTCCACTGACCTGAGGGATGGCCCTTTTGTCCTATTTTTGCTATATTCCTAATTGGAAGAGGCACCTCCCAATGGGGCTACAAGCCGCACTGATCCTAATGACCAGCCGGTTGCGTAGGACTGGGATCTGTACCTCTTGGCGCAAATTTTTCTAGCGGACTTTTAGTATTCTGTTCATTTATATCCTGATGTCTTTAATACTTAAGTGGCCTTGCTTGACTCTCCGACTCCTGTGGACAGTAGCACGAGCAGTTCTGAAAGAATATCCTGGTGTCTTGAAGGACCCGCTTGCACCCTCCGACTCCTGTGGGGTTGCAGCACGAGCAGTCCAAGAACAATGCTCTGGTGTACTGGGGAACCCGCTTACACTCTCCGACTCCTGTGGAAGTGTAGCACGAGCAGTTCCGTCAGTGTTGGCTGGTGGCGCTTGTTGAACGAAGGTTGTACCGCTGTGGTGAAGGTGGCATTACTCTCATCGGCAACTTTGTTGGCGGCTGGTCGTCCTTTGGTCCAGCGGCCTTCTTGGTGTGTGAGGTATGGACCCAGGATGTGATGCCATCACACTTGACTGCTGTGGCTGTTGTCAACAGGACTTGGTGTGTTCCCTTCCACCGTGGTTGAAGGCAGTGACGTCTGGTGTGGCCTTTACCCACACCCAGTCTCCAGGATGCAGTTGTGTTCCGGTGGTGTACCTTCTTGGTGTAATAGCTGTGGATCCAGGAGGTCAGTCCCTCCTACTTTTCAGGTGACCCAAGTCCAATCTCCCTGTTGGAGATCATGTCCAGGTAGTGTTGTCCAGCCAGGAAGGGCCTGCAGCACCTAATGCTGAAGGTAAGGCAAACTGCTGTCAAAATGTCTTATCAGATAATAACTTCTCAGCACCAGACATGTTCATAGGCCAGTCAAACAGTATCTCAGTCGGTGCTCACTTTGACAACTTTGTCAAGGGTGCCTTTCTTGACCAATGAAGCAAGCGGTAGTGCATCAATCTAGAACCGCTCAGCAGATGCACAAAATCTTATAAAGGGACATATCTGAGTGGTTTATGGGGTAACTAGCACACTCTTAAACTGAAATCAACACTCAAAAAATAAATAACAATTACACTCAGTAACAGTGGAATATTCACACAAACTATTTCACCAAACAAATGGTGATCCAAAGGTCAGGAGAAAACACATGTTACACTGGTATACAGCCAGTATATTTTTTTAACATAGCATTGTATCCTATTATTCTATTTCAACACCCTGAATATCTGCATCAATGCTGGAAGGGTTGGGACTTTGCAGGCATCACCGCCATCAGAAATCACTTCCCCTTCCTCGTACAAGTGTGATGTTCTGAAATGATGATTTTCCTTTCAGATATTATATTTATTTTATTTATTTATATTTGGCACCCTCATCATCAGAGGTATATTACTCATAGCTGTATTGCAGTACTACATAGCACATCCTAAGGTAGTAATAACTTTATCCTAATACAGGTATTTTCAATACCCAAAACCAGTTTGGAGAATATTTAGTTGCAATCTACCAACACATGAAGGCAATCCATGTCACTGTGCACATTAAGATGTACCACGGAAGACTCCCATTAATTATGAAAACATAAAACGTAACATAGACAGACGGATACAGAAACCACATCTTCTCGTCCATGTTCTGAAACCTAGGAAAAAACATGGATTGAAAAATACTCCTCCTGCCGCCAATTATATGCACATATAAATACGTAGATACATACATCCTGCGTCCAGGGTGTATATAAAAAAAAATCCTATAAACTTTAAAATTAACTAACATTCAGCTGTACACTTATTCTACAATTCTACTTGGTCGGTCATGGTAACATATCGCAACAATCCGTGGCTTTGCCCTTGGAGCCATGCCCAGAGTCTGTGGTTTTCAGAAATGGGGAAGGTAATGTTAACTGCCACAATTGAATACAGGAACGGGACCTCGCAGATAAATGTTAAAAATAAAATACAATAAAAATAAAACACATTTGTGACAAATGTGCTGCATTTTTATCCATTCATTGCCCTTTTTACAACCTGGTTGCACTCACATGACTTCAAGATACTACATGTACTGCAGATGTTTAAACATCCACTTGTGTTATTTTCTTTTAGCCTCTTATTAAGTGAAATCGATCAGTCACTAACACGTCATGTGTAATTATTATTACTGCACTAATATATTTATTTTAAATATCAATACACCTTAGTAGAAGTTTGTTATCACATAACTAACTCACTCTACACCCCAACAAGAACCCACATTATTATATATCTATTATTTCCTTATATTATTTACAATTCAGCACATAGTAACTCTTCTGTTCATTTCTATATCTCTTCTGTCATTGAACATGACTAAATTATTAGTATGTACTCTATAGAGCTATGAAGAAATACACAACCACGGGTATGGAATTACCGTAAACAAATGCCCAGCACAATTCTTCCAGAATGCTCTCTCATCAGATGCAAATATCTGCAGAAACTTGAAAGCAAAATTTGCTATTCCCTGCTTTCAAAATATCTTCACAAACAATGTAACTAGGAAAGAAACATTCTGCTAAACTACCATGATATTTTAGGTGTCATTTTTTTGAAGCATTATTTAGTAAAATGTGCGGATGCATGGTGGTATTTCCCAAATTTATATTCATAACAGGAAAAATCAATGTAACCTTTTCATCAAAGTTACACATTGCCATAGTAGTTCCTGGCATGAACAAAACTACTTTGCGCCAAAACTACTTTGTGCCAATATTCTTCGTATGGAAGAGCAGAATGGTGTCACTACCACTGAAGCCAGTCAATAAACAGAGAGACAGAATTCAAATAACAAAAGGTCTGTGATAACCAGTTTATGGCAGAATTCTCAAAGAAAATCACAAAGTGCACCCATGGTATCTGTTCCTGCATTAGTGCAGATTTACAGCTTTTATACATGAGCTAGCATTTAATGAGGCAGACCAGGAAATCAAACTCCTAGACAATATTTGTAAACACCATTTTAGCAGGAGGAAAATATGCATGTGTTTTTACAGGACAAGTAGACTGATGACACAAACTGTCCCATGGACAATTAGACATTTTATAAAATTCCACACTCCTGACAACATATTGTTAACTGCTGCAAATGAATCCTCTGTTCCCTCAAGACTAAATTTGTTCACTGTAAGAATTTTGGCAACCTTTGCATGGGTCAAATATTTTTAAATGTAATCCCTACATAAGAAAGTTCTTATTTGTTGTACACCTGTGGTTCCTAACCTTTTTACTCCTGGGGACCACCAGTGAAACATTACTGGAAGCCAGGTACCCCCAAGCAATTTGCACAATTTAAATTTCAAACATGAAATAATTCTTTTATATTGAAAAAATATGCAAAAATCTAAACATTTTATTGGAAATGCTGGTGCTGCATCTCGGCGACTAACTTTTCAATTTTTTGTTTTATTTAGGAAAGGTGAATCCTTCGGGCAATTTTTTAAAATTATCTCCGGGGCTATTTCTGTTATTATTTTTAGGTACATAAGATCTAAGAAAGCTTTTATACATAAATATGTGGTGGGGAAAGGAAGTAAACCATAAGTGCCTCTTTTCTCTCCCTATCCTTTTTGTCACATGTAATTAATTTTTATTATAGCATCTCTCATACCAGTGTAGGTGTTGGAGCACTTTACAGGGGAGTACAAGGTGTAGGATTCACATGGCATCCACACTGGTAGGCATTTTTCTAAGAGTGCTTGGTCTGGAGAAGCACAAACTCAGCATTCAGAACACTACACAGTTGTTAGCGTTATCTTTAATAATAAGAATGTATTTCTACACAGGCAAACCCTTTTTTTTTCTTTTTTTCTTTTGAGCAGCATAAGGAAAATGAAAGACTGGGAAACAGCTTTCTAATTTGTGATATGCAGTTGGCATGCAGCTCCTTAATTGCAGTTCATAGCTCACTGCGCTAGATTACTATTATGAACTGTACAGTAAGTAAAGAATCTCTGTGACAAAAGCAGTAACCCACTGTGCCATCCACATAAAATACTGTTCTTTTCATGATACACATCCTTTGCAGCCTGCATATTAACCATCTGCACTACCTTTCAGTTAAAAATGCCACTGTCCAAAACTCTCATTCCTCCCCAGCAGGTGCATAAATCACTGGAGTTATCTTGACGCTTTTATTTTCGCTGTACAATGCTCTTTGCAGTGCTTTAAAAGCCATTAACAAGTAATAAAGTCTGTATTTTGTGTCTTATTACCTGTGATAACTTAACAATTAAACTTACATTTTCCAGTGTGTAAGCATGTTACAGCCATCCCTTGTCTACTTGCAAACCTTTCCCATACTCAGTCTAGTGCCAAATGATAGTGTAGTAAATGGAGTAGTAGTCACATATTTCAGGCCAGTGTATCGCCTTCTTACAATCCTCCCACAAATCTCATGGTACAATAATGCTAAACAATGTATCCAGATCCTTCCAAAGCAGCCCTTCCCATTGCTATTATTCTGTTTAACTCTGTACATTTTTATGTACGTCGAGAGACTGTGTCTTGTGATCTCCAGCTGTGTGTTTGTATTGCTGAGCACCTCCTTCCACATCTTGATGTTATGGATTGTGTGATGTGCATACATGGACATATCCCATAGTAAATTGTGTGATCCCTCTCGCCCCTTGCCAATACACCTTTCCATTTCATATGATATCTGTTCGTACTTCTGTTCATGTTTTCTAATTGCGTTAGCCACTTCCTCTTTACCCTGGCTATGGAATAACTGTCTAATTCTTTCACAATGTCTCTTACGTTTTGCTTTTATTTTTCACTTCCTCATCCATCAAACGCCATGCCAGGGTGCGGCTTTCACGTTCCGTCTCTGCCTGCTGTTTTAGAGGCAGCTCAGAGTGTTTGGTCCCTGTTGTGGTGCCCTCAGGCTGTAGTGTATTTCCCAAATGTCTTCAAACAAAATCGATGTTTTGTTCCTGTGACTGTGCACTCGCCACAGGAAGAGAGCTTGACAAGCCCCTATTATCTCTATTTTTTTTTTTTCTTCGTCCTCCCATCTTCTCTGTCCTTGTCACCCCTCCCCACCATGTGGAGGAAACCATTCTTCAGTTCAGTTTTTTTTAATTTATTTTTTATCCTCCACATCCAGGACAGCCCCACATTCAAGGGACATCCCATATGCTACGAGTATGTAGGCGGCATTGTAAAGCACCACACTTGTCCGCAAAGCCACAGAAACACTACTGTCAGTTTCCTTGCAAAGTCAAAGTCTAAGTACAGTAGTGCATATAGGCCTTCTTTCGCCGCTATTTGGTATGCTGGACTGTCCTTGGGGCTATGTTGATTTGTCTCTAGTTTGCCTTTACTAAGGGGGTTCCTCATGACTGTCTTTCCCTAGCCTTTTGTTACATAACACGAAGACAAATACAATCATTCCAGAAAACAGTAGGATGTTGTGTATTTTTTTTACACCGCTCATACCCCATGACACAGAAGGGATAACAATGGGTACATTCACGCATGCAGCCTCACTCTGCCAGCCGCAATTATTTATTAGTAAAAGCAGGAAGCAAGCCGGTCTGCATTCCTGCCACAATTTCAGCCAGCCATGTCCACCTTAGCTCACACAAAGTTTGAAATCAGAGAGTACCCAAGGTGCTAGTGACGGCGTCCACACTAGCGTCCTTTGGGGCGAATCAAGAGATGGCAGAATAGTCAGGAGGGAAAGATGCAAAATATCACACCCTTGCTTTCATGCCCTGGGGCAGGGAGCGGCTGTATGATATTGGAAACTGGACCAGATCCTTGGCCAGTGACACACAGATAATGCAATAGCGGTGAACAAGTCAGGCAACCACATGTGACGGCAGAACCATAGACAAGGGTCACAGTACAACTAGTCCTGTGGGGTGATCCTACTCCCACCCCTTGTATCAAATATGTAGTGAGTGCAGGGCGGTGTTTGTAATGTGTGATGTTTGCAGATTAAATCAGTCAATTGTCCTAAAAATCTGTATTATGTCGCCCAGGAGTCCACCCACCTAGTCTTAAATTTTCAAAAAATTCTTATCCTAAAGCGCAAATGCATGCAGTCAAAATAAATCACAGTACACCACCTTGTGGTGAACCCTTCCTTCATGAATCAAAAACCACTTTCGCACACACACGTATTTATAGCTCAAAAACCACTTTCACACACACACGTATTTATAGCTCAAAAACCACTTTCACACACACACACGTATTTATAGCTCAAAAACCACTTTCACACACACACGTAATTAAACCAGCATCTATAGTTTACACCATTCCACATGAGTAGCCGATAGTTCAATATGCCATAAGCATTGTTCAAAGAGCTGCAATATCACAGGAAACAGATAACATAACAATTGTTTAACACGACAAACAGAGCCTGCCTGCTCCACTGGAATGAACAACTATCATCCAGTTACTGGAATGAACCACTATCATCCTATACACACAAGGACGCTGACAACACCTGCCAGTTCCTCTTAAATGGACACATAGACCCTGGAATGGACCACTACCATTCCATTTCCACATCTGGGCAACGCCCTTTTAACCTGGGGTTGGCTTGGTGCCTACAACACCCTCTCTGGCCAGAGTTATCCTCCCCAGCCCCTCTGGCTGGGGACTGCAAACAGCGACTCGCGCTGTGTTCTGAAGCAACACCGCTAGTTGCATCTATTCCTCGGACTTCGTTTTTAACAGTAACAAGCTACATGAAATACAGGAAGCTATTCTAAGTATACAGCTGCAGCGCAGGTAGGAAGGAAATGGTGTAATACAATGGAAGGACCAAATTAACACAGAATGCTAGCAGCCGGCGGACGGCTATAGTTAACCATCTGAATGTTTTCACGAGGTGCATTATCGGAGCCCGCAACAGAGGACAACAGAGGAAGAAATGCCCTTGGCATGCCACCGGAAACAGAGAACAAAAACTGTCATTATAAAGAACTGGCTAAGGGGTACGGCAAATAGAAATATTAACCATAAATGCATAACCACTCTATGCAGGAAACATATTAACGAAACACCCCAGTTACCTCCCTGTTTCGCAATATTTACACCGAAAATACAGTAGAGAAAACAGCGAGAGCAGGACCACGAAGCAGCAATAGATTCTCACGAAAGCTCCAGCCTCCATCGCAGGGGGGGCCCTGTCCAATGGGTCAGCTGTCGCCCCAACCGAAACAGGAGCCGGGCTGAAGGAAGCCATTCGATGAACGAGACCGCAATTCTTCCACCAAATGTAGAAGCCTAATTATTCAGCACCCATTCAGATACAAACGAACGTTAGCCAGCTCTTTCTAGATAAACATTTAATAATTCATTAGGGATAGAATAGAAAGACATGTACATGGAGGATGCTCTGTACTAGTGTACACGAACAGCCTAATACAAGGAAGTAATACACGATCTTTTATAGTATTAAACCACAAACGTAATTCAACGTCTTATTGGTTCTTTGGCTTTGACGTATGATTGACGTATGACTACTTCTCCATTATGGCTGAGGTAGTTTTTCCTATCATACCATATATAGTAACATAAAGCATAGAAAAGGATTTTACACAAGGTGGCCTACGTGCCTAATATCACATGGTCCATCTTGTGACAGGACTTGAGAACATCACGTACTCAGACTGGTACTTTCCAGAAGGGAGATTTCTTCAGCTAGCATGCAATGACGATGATATTTCATGGTGGCTGTTCAGAGAGCAAGCCTTGCAACATAATGCGTTCCTAGCAGTAGCAAATTACATTTGTAGGCCTTTTTACTTACTGATAGGCCTGTGCAGAGATTGTCATTGTGTATCTCAGGGGCCACTAGGCAAAGCATACCTAAGAACTGTAAAATGCGATTCCACACCGTGAGTGTGTACATGACTATCTAAGTAGGTATGTGAGTCGGTGCATGAGTCTCTGAGTGGCTCTGTGCCTGGGTGCATGACTGCCTGGGTGGACCCATGAGTAAGTGTATGAGTCTCTGAGTGAGTCTGTGAGTGGGTGTGTTTGTGTCTCAGTGTGTCTATGAGAGGGTTTGTGAGTCTCTGAGTGGGTCTGTGAGTAGGTACATGACTGTCTGACTGGGTCTCTGAATGGGTGCCGAGGCTCAAAGTGGCTCTGTACTGGGTACCTGAGGGTCTGGGTGGGTCTGTGAGTGGAAGTGTGATGGTCAGAGTGGGGCTGTGAGTGGGTGTGTCAGTCTCTGAGTGGGTCTATGAGTGGGTATGTCACTGTCTGACTGGGTCCATGAGAGGGTGTGGCGGTGTCTGCAGCAGTATCTATATAAATACTTTTTTTTCTTTAATTGGCAAATTCACAACTCTGTCACAACATTACACAGGGATCCGCGCTGACCACCGCAATGGAATTTTGCATTCAGGATCTAAAACAAAGAAGGTTTTTACCATTTGAAAAAACAAAATCCATCCCCAGGACAATTGCTGGTTGAGAAAATGGTGGCCACAACATTTTGTGGAGCTTGAACCCAGCTAATTAAACTCCTCCATGTGGCTCGCGTATTTGCAGTGCTCCATGGTGGATCTGCAACCGATCCACATCCCTATATATACAAATTAGTTTTCTCCTTTATTTCTCAAAAACTACTGAACGGAATTAAACCAATTTTGTTCAGTAGTTTTGGCGCTATTGCTGTTCAAAATCCCTATGGAAAAATGAATGAGGAAAATGTGTTTTGGGACCCCCCTTTTTCTCAGCCCCCCCTTGACGAATCACCCCAAAACCTTCCAGGCAACAGCTGACGGTAATGGCAATTTCTTTCATGAAGATTCATCAATTGGCGCCAAAGATATAGGCAAGTAAAAGAATGCTTTTTATATAGAAACTAGGTCCTAACTATAACTACCTAGTGGGGACCACCACTAGGTAATTACAAATGAGTTCTAACTTCACAATGCCTGCTGCCAGAGCTGGCAGGCAAGGAAAAAGCCAGGTCATGGAGTTAAAGCAAAAAATACTGAAACTGCCTTTTCCTTCTTCTGATATGTTCTTCTAAAAGGAAAAGAATAAACAGAAGATACTTATGGCAAAGTTTATTATTTCTGCTCTGTAGGCCACTGGAAGAAAGAGAAAATCTCTGCATGTTTCAACACAATTTGTGCCAAAATTTATTTTTTTTAACCTGATTTACATGAAACTGATCATAATATCTTTTGACAAAATGTACTTCTTATTTGTGTTTCATTATTCATTTTGCAGTACAGATTCAGAATTTTATTCTTTATATCTACAATGAACATGAAAGAGTAAGACCTGAAAATTTTTAGTGGTTTGCAGTAATTCAAAAGGTATGACCATGTATTATAAGGAATAAAGGCCCACATGTACAAAGCATTTTTCTAGTCGCAAACGGGCCGATTTGCCGAATCGGCACGTTTGGAACTAGAAAAATGCTTTTGGGATGTACAAGGCCCAAACTGCGATTCAGTAACTTGTTCCCGAATCGCAATTTGGGTTTTGCGATTCGGTATTAGGGAGTGGCGTGTTCAGGGCGTCCCTTCCTAATACCGAATCTAAATGGTATTTATGATTGTTTTGTGACCGTGAATGCGGTCGCAAAACAATTGCAGTTAGCACCAATTTCAAATTGTTGCTAACCCATTTGCAAAAGGGAAAGGGTCCCTTTGTGAATGTATGCGAAAACATTTCATTTTCTTTCTTTTTAAACGGAGCCAGTTTTCCTTTAAGGAAAATGGGCTACATTTTAAAAAATAAGATTGCTTTATTTAAAAGCAGTCACAGACATGTTGATCTGCTGACACCAGCAGGCCAACATCCGTGTGATTTTTGTGATTCCTAGTGGGTCGTAAATGGCGACCTACCTCATTAATATTAATGAGGCGGGTCTATTTGCGACCCACCGGGAATCGCAAAAGAAACTCAATGGAGTTTCTTACATTTGGATTTGCGATTCCCCAATTGTGATTCACGTGGAATCACAATTAATAAATTGTAAATCCAAATATATGTACATGTGGCCCAAAATATCTTCTGGTACACATTAAAATGACGTTGCAAGTCACCTCACATGACCTTAATAAAAAAACTGAACTTTCAGCTTTGCTCCTTTATATGACCATGGAAATTCTCATTGACTTGAAATATCGTTATCATGTATGGCGAGGGGTATTTTATGCCACATATAATACCAATTTGATTGCTTTCTAAATTACAAGTGTTTAGAGCTCAACTCAGTGTTACTGGATATGACCTGAATGTTAGCTTAATTAAATACATGTTACTCGCAATAAAGGCAGGCTTAACTTAGAGGCAATGTGAAAAGTGTTTATGCTGCACTTCAAACAGTAAGAAAGTGAAAACAAAGTGCAAGGAAAATCCTGCACCAACTGAGAGAAAAATAGAGTAATATTTAATGCAATATTTATTTGAGGCTATAATTACAAAACCTCAATTAGTACAACCAGAGATATGCAGTTTTAAAAATCTAAGTAAAAAGAATGCTCAAAAAGCACGAAGCTCCAACTATGTTTATATGGTTGCTTTGGACTGGGACAAAGTAACAAAATTTAAGCTGATCATGATGGATCGTGGGTTGGACACAGTGACCCAGTTAGGCCAACTGAACAAAGTACTTTATGTCCTGGTTGCACAGTCTGCATGACTTTGTGAGGCTTCGCGTCATTAAACATTGGTTCTGATAAAACTGTACAGCGAGGCTTTAAATTACTTGGGTTTTATTCTGATGAGGCTGGCAGCTGTGCAGGAAGGCTTTGTGTGGCTTTGCATTGCTTCACATTGGTTCTGATGGGAACCACACCTGGGCTGGCAGATCACCTTAAGGCCTACTTCCAAGAGTCCAGGACGGGTGCCACCACATGCAGAGCAGGGCTGAGAGCAGGTAGGTTCCAGGTGCAGGGTGCAATGTGGTTAGAGAGTTTTTGGCCCTATTGCTCTGATCAGGAGGCCAGTTAATTAGCCCTTGGAATCACTGTAGTAGTCCTGGGTTCAAGATTCAGGTCCTATTCTGCTCACTCAAACAGCAGGGCAGCAGAGCTGCAGGGTATTAGAGTAGCAGTCAGTTGTTTTGAGTCTTCCACGGGTCTAGCTAGAGGTTTACTGAAGAGTTGGGGCTGAGGGCCCACTATTTATCTTGGGTTTCTATTTTGAAGTAGGAGATATTTCTTGAGGTTTCCACCCAAAAGGTGTTTGCAAGCTCCCTCCTTCCGGCCCTGGCTCCAGCTTGTCTGGAGGCACAAACGACTAGTGTGAAACCCTTTGTGAGTGTGCTCAGGAGCAGTCTTTGCCTTCGCCTCCCTATCAAGTCAAAGATGGCCATCCATGCAAACACCTATCATCTCTTTGTCTCACTGTCTGGAAGTAATACACAAAGACCAACTGCCAGCTACACCTAGCCCTGTTGCCCCGGTTACAGGGGACAGGCACCAAATGGTTAGAACAAAAAAATGGTAACTTTCTAAAAGTGACATTTTCAGAATTGTGAATTAAATTCCAACTTTGCTATTAAAGAGTATTATAAATTGCAATTCTTTAGAGACAAAACTCGCCAGTCCTTCTTGCTCCCAATTGAATGTCATGTAATAAGGTAACCCAATGTTACCCAATGGGAGCGGTAGGCATTGCTATGGTGAAAGACACATTTAAGAGTTTCTCACTACCAAGACATGAAAAAGTTAAAAGTACATGTCCAACTTATTAGTACATGCACTGTGCCCTATGGTATGTGTCATGCCTACGCTAGGGGTTAAAAAAGGTTTACTTTGCCGAGTTGAAAAGGTAGCTTAAAACTGCACACACAGGCTACAATGGCAGGTGTGATGCATCTTTAAAAGACTACTGAAATGGGTGGCTAAAGAATTACAAGTAAATTAAATGTCCAATTTGGTAGAAGCCAACTCTAACATGTTTAAGGGAGAGAGCACTAGAACTTTACCAGTAGTGGTAAAGTGTGCAGAGTGCACAGCTAGCAAAACAAAGTCAGCAAAAACATTAGGATTGAAGGCAAACAGTTGGGGTAAAGCCACTCCAAGGTGGTTGTTCTAATCTCCATCAAGTATAATGTTTTAGTTGTTCTATAAATAACCAACTGATTACTTTCCTTAACCCATGCTCACTATTCAACTCCTTCAGTTTGAATGCCCTCTTTTTAATTTTAATACTTCTCTGTATTATTACTAATATATCTACGACAAGTTTCATTACTATCAATTCTTTGTGGAAAATGAGTTAAGTTCCTACTTGACTAATACGCCACTGTAAATTTCAGTGTTATTTTAGTCTACAATGTTAAGCCATTATATAAAATGTGAGCCTATTTGATTTATTAAGGGGCGAGCCTAAAGTCAATGAATAAATACAGTTTTAATCAATTGTGTATATCAGAATTTTGCACAATGCAATGTTTAGTAACAGTCGATCAATCACAATCAATTAATCAATCAGGATTTTTTAAACATGGCCAATCACCTGACAGGGTATACAGGGGCTTGCAGGTCCTTATGAAAGCAGTGAAAATGAAAGGAACAACAAGGAGAAGGCACACAAAAAACAGGGGAAAAAGCAAGAAGAAAGCAGTGAGAAGAAGGGAAAAGCAAGGAGAAGGCACACAAACAAATGGAGGAAAAAGCAAGAAGAAGGCAATGACAATGAGGGAAAAGCAAGTGGAGGGCCCACACAAAATATTAAGGAAGGAGAGAGCACACAAAAAATGGAGGGAAAGCAAAGAGAAACCAGTGAGAACGAGGGAGAAACAAGAAGAAGGCTCTCAGAAAATGGGGAAAATCAAGGAGAAGACAGGAGCAAGAGTGATGCAGCAGCACGGTGGAAACAGAACCTGGGACCTGGTAACAGTAATTATTAAACAAATGCTTATTAGAGTTTTAGATAATAAAAATACAATCAACATGACTGGCAGTCTTTTTTTAATGTGGTTTTTCTAAATGCATTTTGTGGGATGGAATATGTTAAAAGGGAGACTCACAGACATTTTTCTTTTTTTAAATAAACGCAATAAATATCTAAGTCTTTTTTTCACTTTTAAGCCCAAATATTGCACTCCAGCTGAAGAGCATAGAGCTCCAGCTAGGAGCACTTCTGAGAAATATGGTGATTTCTCCTGGGGTCATTCATTTAATGACCCAGGAGACTTGGGCCCCATTACGAGGCTGGCTGTCGCAAGCCTGTCAGCCTTGTGGTGGCGGTGGCGGTCAGACCACCATGGCCACCACATTACAATTTTGGCAGTCGGACCACTATCCGACTGCCATCTCCGCCAGGATCCTAGATCCTGATGGGATGATGGTGGTTTTGGTTACAATCACCCAGGGTGGTGATGAACGCAGTGCCGTCCTGCTGATTACAACCTTGTTCTCCACAAGCCTTTTCATGGCGGTTTTAACACCATGAAAAGGCTGGCAAAAAACAAATGCAGGGAGCCACAGGAGGGCCCCTGCACTTCCCATGCCCATTGCATGGGCAATTCAAGAGCCCCCTGCCCAGCACCATCGGAATGCGCATCCCGAGGATGCTGGATGCCCCCCTCCTTTAAGGGAGCCGAGTGCTCTCTTGTAGCACTCTTCCAGTTCAAGGTTTCCGCCAGTCAGACAGGTCAGGCTGGCGGAAACCTTGTAATAGGGCCAGGGGACACCACTGTTATGGCGGTGGCATCCTCCATGCGAGTTTGGCTGTCCCATGTTGGGGCCATCAAACTTGTAATGAGCCCTCAACTGTTTTATTTTTATTGTTATGTTGCTGGGGAGTGCTGCTGCTCCTACCCATTACATTATAAAAATGTTTAGTAATTCCCCTGCCCCTTCTAGGGGCATCACCAAGCTAAATAAAATGTGACTAGCCCTCACAGGGCATTTTGAGATGCTCATTCAAGGAACATTGAATAATTGATGAACTTTTCCTGCAGCTCAGTTATTATTCACTTTTTACAACAATAAATCTTCTTGTGGGTGTCTTGGTTAAAGTTAAATATTCAAAATAGTTGATAGTTAATTTCACAACATAACTCAACTTTATTTTTACGCACTTCAGGGTTCTCCAAAAAACTCTGACACAAGCAATTGTTTTTTTGCAAATGGGATTCCTAGTCTATGTAACAAGATCCGGGTTGCAGCAACTTTGTATTATGTTTGCCTAGCAAGGACACCATGAAACACAAGGAAAGGTAAATCTGATAATCCAAGATGGCTGCCATTATGGCAGCCACTGTCTCCAAATTATCTGAGAGCTCAGGGACTATTAGTAAATTTAGTTTGTAATTGCAGCATCAACAGATCATGTGTTCACCACTCATGTGTTGCCTCAGCAAAGACCATGGACTTTCCCTTCTCTAATATGAAAGAGTTTGGAGTATTACTCCTCCATGCCTGCTAAGTCTAAGCAGACTTCCTGATATGTCTCCTGAAAGTAAGTGAATAGCATTTGTAAATAGGTAATGTTGTACTACTACAGTACAGGTTTACCGACTCAAAAATGCTTTTGCGAATAAGCACATTTGTATCATTTTTGATTGTGAATGTAAGTATTGTGAGAACCGTGGTGTGGCAGAAAGCTTGGCTTTGTTGATATGCTGTCAAATGGTAAAATAACTTATTTTTTGATTTTGACAAAGGTAATCTTTTTTTTTTTCATCGTTTTCACTCATTAAACCAAAGTGATTTTTCTTCTTCGGCCCTATGTTAAGATTCACAATTCTCACGGGATTTAACAACATTTATCTTCTTTTGTAAAGATGAACTCTTCCACCTTTAATTCATTTGTTTTTTACGGAGTTTCTCTAGTGTATCTAATTTTTGTCTCAAGCCCTTTGCGACATTTGTGTTATCTTAGCCCAGAAAATTATTTTGATTTTGTTACCATTACAATTAATTTCTTCAGATTCATTAGACTATCAAACAGTTGAACCAACATTAAGTGCCACATAAATGCATATATAAAACATACGTACAAAATACAAATATGGAGTTTAAATAGCTAGACAGTTTAACGATATAGAATATAAAATCATTACAAGCATTAAAACATTGTGGGTAGGTGAGCCTGAAGGAAATGCTGATATGACAACTCTATCAGAAAAGTTAATAGAAGGAATACTTTGAATAATCAAAAGTAATTGAAGGTGAAAAGTACAATTATGCCAAACAACATCTGTGTATATTACAATAAAGAAATTTCAATAAGTGATGGTATAGGATTTTAAAAACTTTGCAAGGCCCTGAAATATTTAACATGAATGAAAGGTGTTTCTGCCTTTAACAGTCTATTGGCAACTTAGGACCTGATTGAGACTTTGGCAGAGAGGGTACTCCATTACAAAGGCAATGTACTCAGGGTACCATCTTTACTATACTGAAATTAGCCCACCTCATTTAGAGATAGGTGAAACTGAAGTATGTCAGAGGCGGAGACTACTTTGTTCCTGACATTGACATACACCTCGAATCACCCGACATACTAAAGGCCATCTGAGGTTTGGTTATTTCACCGCCCACCCAATTTATCCTGAGATTAGGGGCAGTCAAAAATTGTAAATGACCACCACCCCATGGGAGAAATCTTCCATGGTGAGGGGAAAACTGCTTATTTGTATTTTTTTTTTAATCCTGCTTTCAGGACAAATTTTGATTTTGATAATAAATTCACAAATGTGAATGTTTGCCATACAGCTCTATCTTGTTCACAGAGTCACCCATCTCAATTCATTGACGGTACTAACAGATATCTCTAAATGCAACGGGTGAGTATGCCTTTAACCAGTTCTGTGCCTTGGACGAGGTGACCTCGTCCAAGGCTACAGTTCCCGTGTGCCTTGGACGAGGTTACCTCGTCCAAGGAACACGGGAACTTGGGGGAGCGCTAGCGCGCCCCCCCTCCCCCCAAGGCGGGGATGGAAGGGGAAGACCTTCCCCTTCCACCCCCAACCCCCCCACCCCCCCTGTGACGTCAGCGCGCGAGCGCGCGCTGATTAGTCACAGGGGCCTCCCCCAAAGCATTTCTCTTTCAATCACTGGAGGAGACCCGGAGGGGCTTCAAAGGGAAGGAAATGTATTTCCTTCCCTTTGAAGTCTCTCCCAGGGTTTCAAAACCCCACTAGACACCAGGGATTTTTTTTGGGGGGGGGAAATTTACATAAGGGAGCGACCCTTTGGGCAAGGGTCACACCCAGGGGGGGGGCATTTTTCGGGAAGGCCTTTTCTGCCCCCCCTATTATTAGGCTGATCTGCCCCCAGGGGGGGCAGAAACCTCTAGGCACCAGGGATCTTTTTTTTTTTTTTTCTTTTTTTTTTAGGTGGGGAGCGACCCCTTAGGCAAGGGTCGCTCCCCTAGGGGCAAATTATATTTAGGCCATTTCTGCCCTCCTTGGGGGCAGATTGGCCTATTTTGATGAGGCCAATCTGCCCCCCTTGGGGGCAGAAACCCCTAGACACCAGGGAGTTTTTTCTTTGCGTGAATTTCACGCAAGGGGAGCGACCCCTTAGGCAAGGGTCGCTCCCTGGGGGGGGGAATTATTTTAGGCCATTTCTGCCCCCCCTCGGGGCAGATCGGCCTATTATTAGGGCAATTTTTTTGTGTGTTTTTTTTTTTTTTTTGTTTGTTTCTTTAGAGGTGGGGAGCAACACATTAGGCAAGGGTCGCTCCCCTGGGGGGGGTAATTATTTTAGGCCATTTCTGCCCCCCCTCGGGGCAGATCGGCCTATTATTAGGGCAATTTTTTTTGTGTGTTTTTTTTTTTTTTTGTTTGTTTGTTTCTTTAGAGGTGGGGAGCAACACATTAGGCAAGGGTCGCTCCCCTGGGGGGCAAATTGTATTTAGACCATTTCTGCCCCCATTGGGGGCAGATTGGCCGATTTTAGGTCAATCTGCCCCAAAGGGGGCAGAAACCACTAGCCACCGGCGATTTGTTTTTTGGCGCCAATGTCACGCATGGGGAGCGACCCCGTAGGCAAGGGTCGCTCCAGGGGGGTGGGGGGGTAAATTTATTTTAGGCCATTTCTGCCCCCGGGGGGCAGAAACCTCTAGGCGCCAGGGCAAATTTTTTTTTCTGTTTTTTTTTGTTTGTTTGTTTGTTTTTTTAGAGATGGGGAGCGACCCATCAGGCAAGGGTCGCTGCACTGGGGGCAGAAACCACTAGGCACCAGGGATTTGTTTTTTGGTGCCAATGTCACACAGGGGGAGCGACCCCGTAGGCATGGGTCGCTCCCGGGGGCAAATTTATTTTAGGCCATTTCTGCCCCCCCGGGGGCAGAAACCTCTAGGCGCCAGGGCAATATTTTTTTTTTTTGTTTTTTTTTTGTTTGTTTGTTTTTTTAGAAATGGGGAGCGACCCATCAGGCAAGGGTCGCTGCCCTGTGGTGCAAATTGTATTTAGACCATTTCTGCCCCCCTTGGGGCCAGATTGGTCGATTTTAGGTCAATCTGCCCCCAAGGGGGCAGAAACCACTAGGCACCAGGGATTTGTTTTTTGGCGCCAATGGCACGCAGGGGGAGCGACCCCGTAGGCAAGGGTCGCTTCCGGGCATTTCTGCCCCCCCCCCCGGGCCGGCTGAGCTAGAGGCCAAAATCCACAGGTAGGAACTTTGCAAAAAACACCTCTGTTTTCTGTGAAAAAATATGCTGTGTCCACGTTGTGTTTTGGGCCATTTCCTTTCGTGGGCGCTAGGCCTACCCACAGAAGTGAGGTACCATTTTTATCGAGAGACTTAGGGGAACACTGGGTGGAAGGAAATTTGTGGCTCCTCTCAGATTCCAGAACTTTCTGTCACCAAAATGTGAGGAAAATGTGTTTTTTTAGCTAAATTTTGAGGTTTGCAACCGATTCTGGGTAACAAAACCTGGTCAGAGCCTCACGAGTCACCCCATATTGGATTTCCCTGGGTTTCTAGTTTTCAAAAATGCACTGGTTTGCTAGGTTTCCCCAGGTGCCCTGGCGCCTAGAGGTTTCTGCCCCCCCCCTAGGGCAGAAATGGCCTGAAATAAATTTGCCAGCCCCCCCCCCGGGAGCGACCCTTGCCTACGGGGTCGCTCCCCCTGCGTGACATTGGCGCCAAAAAACAAATCCCTGGTGCCTAGTGGTTTCTGCCCTAAGATCTGACCTAAGATCGGTCAATCTGCCCCCAAGGGGGGGCAGAAATGGCCTAAATACAATTTGCCCCCCAGGGGAGTGACCCTTGCCTGATGGGTCGCTCCCCATCTCTAAAAAAACAAACAAACCAAAAAAAAACACACAAAAAAAAAATCACCTGGCACCTAAAGGTTTCTGCCCCCCCTGGGAGCGACCCTTGCCTAAGGGGTCGCTCCCCTTGCATGAAATTCACGCAAAGAAAAAACTCCCTGGTGTCTAGTGGTTTCTGCCCCCCTTGGGGGCAGATTGGCCTCATCTAAAAAAAAAAAAAAAAAACATACAAAAAAAAAAAGATCCCTGGTGCCTATAGATTTCTGCCCCCCCTGGGGGGGCAGAAAAGGCCTTCCCGAAAAAATGCCCCCCCTGGGAGCGACCCTTGCCCAAGGGGTCGCTCCCTTATGTCAATATCACACAAAAAAAAAAAATCCCTGGTGTCTAGTGGGGTTTAAAAAGCCGGATTGCAAGCAATCCGGCTTTTGAAACCCTAGGAGAGACTTCAAAGGGAAGGAAATACATTTCCTTCCCTTTGAAGCCCCTCCGGGCCTCCCCCATATGATTGAAAGAGAAATGCTTAGCATTTCTTTCCAGCGCGATGGGGGAGGCCCCTGTGACTAATCAGCGCGCGCTCGCGCGCTGATGTCACAGGGGGGGTGGGGGGGTCGGGGTGGAAGTGGAAGGTCTTCCCCTTCCATCCCTGCCTTGGGGGGGGAGGGGGGTGCACGGGGGTGGAAGTGGAAGGTCTTCCCCTTCCATCCCCGCCTGGGGGGGCAGGGGGGTGCACAGGGGCGCGCTAGCACTCCCCCAAGTTCCCCTGTGCCTTGGACGAGGTGATCTCGTCCAAGGCACAGGGGAACTGTAGCCTTGGACGAGATCATCTCGTCCAAGGCACAGAAGCGGTTAAATATGTCAGTGGGGCCTATTCCCTTGAGGCTAATACCATGTCAGGGGTGTTGGTGGGTATCAGTTTCACTACACAATGTAGTGCAATTCTTTCCAAATTAGGAGATCCCCCGATGGGCGGCCCGCCTTGCTGGGAGCGGCAGGTATATGGTAGGTTGCATAGCCAGGTTTATAGGCAGGTTCAATTAACCAGGTCTCCTGGAAGATACATATATCGTATTGGTTGATGAAAAGGTTCCAGTGCGGCAACGGAAGCTTGGATTTTATGCCTGCCACATTCCATGAGACAATCTTTACTTTCTGGCCAGTGGTTGTGAGTTGGATAGTGGGAGCAGGTTTACCTGGAGATCTGAGGTGACTAGTGTGGTGACGCTGGGGGAAGCAGTGGAGACCGTCTTGTGTGTCTGGTCAGCGATGACCGCTGGGTGACTATCTGTGCGGGCACAATTGTTGGAGCTTGTGCTACTATCAGGTCTAACGTGGGGAGCCTGCACCTCAATCTTGGATAGTCAATTAATCATGGAACATACAGTGTCTTGGTCTAGAGCCACTCGAGAGGATGGTACACAAAGTGGAGTGGGTGGCTCGAGTTTATACTGTATGGTGGACCCACCCAGGAGGTTAGTTCTTTGATCTAAGGCTACTAAGTCGTAGGCTAGCTGCCCGTTTACTAGGAGGAGCTTGATACAATCGAACAGTGAGCTCTGGGACTGGTGTCATCTGGCCCTAAGAATATCTTTCCTAATTACTGAAAGACATCCTCTGCTGTCAGGCGCCTAATTCCACTGGATCTGCACGTTGCTAATCAAGGGGCCCACCTCCAGGCAACACCAACTCAGATGCCTTTGTGGCGCTGAGGATTGAAGGGGCCAGGCTGGGAGAAGGGAAAGCAGGAAGGGAACAGCCAGGAAGGAGATCTGGAAATGAAGCGGTTAAATGCAAAACATATATCAACTGTAATCACGCACAGGTCATGTTATTCAAAGGAAGCTTTTAACGTGCAATTCATGAACTCACAGCAGCACAAAAAACAGTCTCCAAAGCAGCTTAACCTCAGCTGAGAGAGAATTTACACCGAAGACACTGCGCTTTGCCAGCACTGAATTCTACATGTGTGCGCCACGCTAGGAGAACAAAGATTACCAACACAAACCTTCCTGCCGAGTATGTTGCAGACCGGTGACACAAAACGTCAATAGCATGAGAAAGTCTCTCCTTAGATAATTACCGGCCTTCACAATATATAGGAATAAATTGTAACACAGTATTCCCTTAAGGCATAACAAATGCCGAGCTCGACAATTAGTAAAACATCAACATTGCATAGCTCTTGTTCTTTCTCGAATACCATTCAGAAAAACGATATATCAAAGATAGTCGCTCTGGAGAAAGTCAGCGTCTCTAATAACTTGTAACTGTAGGCAAGGACCGCTCCGCCCCCCAAGAGAACCTGGGGAAGAGCGGAAACAATGTATCAACTCAGAACAAGGAATCCAAAAGCAGCCGGGGGGGAAGCCTGTCAGAACGAACTCACTGCAAGCGAGTCCGACCACTCGCTAGAGGAAAAACCTCCTGTTCAGGGTTCCATGAACAGCACACAGAGCCAAGCGGAGACCTCTACTCCAGGGAAATTTCAGAATAGTAAGAACCGGTACTGGGATGTGGCTGGCATTTATAGAAAGGCCACAACCTAAGATGGCCGCCGCCCAAGGATGCTGGGGGTTGTAGTCCCAGTTGGAAATGAGGGTCCATAGTGAGGGCATTGTAACGACCATTGAGCGCTCCCCCCAGGAAGATGAGTTTTGCCACAGGGATAGCGAGAGGAGCGTGTCCTGCTGCAGGAAAGGACTGCCAGTGCGTGCAGGCGTAGTGCGTAACAGATGCGCATAGCATCAGGAAGTTCATCGTGGGGGACGCGTTTGAGACCGCGCGGCCCTGAAATCCTGACACTGCTATGATGAATCCAATAGGTGACTTTGTTAATCAGGGAATCCTCCCCTTCCCTCCTCCACTGAGAGTTAGATCTAGGTACGTTGGTCATAAATAATTTCTGGGGAGGGAGAGTTGTAGTCTTAGGAGAATATGTACTCCCAGAGAGACGGCCCTCCCCTAAAGTGAGGGGTGTGGAGTTGAAACTTGTGTTCTCGGGGTTAGTGGGGGGATAGTCTGTTTGTGCACCTGCTGGTGTGTGGGAACCCAATATACGGGCTCCGACCAAAGTCCTAGTGTCGGGGTCCACAAGCAGAGAACCTGGGGGGCCTCGAAGGTGTTTGGCGTGATGGAGCATGGTGAGAACAGGTAGAGTCAGAGTGGTAGTGTTTGTCTGGGCCGGGGTGGCAGGACTTTCCATAGATGTTCTCCCTCTCTCTTCAATGACACGCCCCACTGTGACCGTGAGGTCGCCTATTGTGCACTTAAGGGCTGCTATTTCAGCCCTGAGTGTTTGTATGCAACCTGCCAAGTCGTCGTTTGGGGGAGGGAGGGATGACTGGATATTAGCGAAGCTTTCTGTCCTGCCCTGGGCAGGTGAAACTGCGAGATCCTGAATTGTAGGTGGATCGGAGGGACATGATAACAGATGAAAATGATTGGTACAAGAGACAGGTGACGGAGGGGGCTCTATAGCTGGGTCGTGAAGGAAACAGGAGCTGGGGACATAACACAGACACATTTACCTCATGCAAATATTTCATGAAAAAGGTACAGTCAATGCAATGGTGCAACACGTACAGCAACTGCTCCTCTGTTAAGGCAGAGGAGCGTATCCTTACTTCCTTAACACAATGTTATTATAATTTTTTTTTTCGTCAGGAGCCACGTTAGGGCAGGGCTGGGCTGGAGGAGGAGTGGAGTGCACCATAAGTGCTCATGACCGTTTGGCCAGCCTTGTTGGGCTGACCAAACTGTAGTGTAGCCATTTTTAACATATCTTTATGCACGTTAGTTTAACATACTAGGCCGCTGTGCACTTTGCCCTAGATACATTTTATTCAGCTTCGCACTGTTATTTTACAATAACCAGTTTTACGGTCTTGTTTTAATTTCTTCTATCACACTGTTTAGCTTATTTCAGCACTGTGTTCTCAAATAATGCATTCTTGATCGCCCTGTGCTTCAGTCAAGGCTACAGTTTGGTACATTGCTGGTAAACGTGGTAGAAGTTTAGTCTCCAGTATTTGTAGAAAATACACATCCTTATGTAGGGACATTTTTTTAGAACATCTGCGTGTTAGTTATAAAAACACTTCCTTATCCTGGAAAATGTCAAGAGGGAGATTCCAGCCAGGAACATACAAATAGATGCTGAATGCCCGTTGCAGATGCTGATGCAGATTACAGGCCTTTGCTCAGGTATGAGGGTTGATGTCCTCCCGGGGCTACCTGAAAGTCAGGCTTAGAGCTTCACATGCTGTGCTCGAACTATAATTTAGAGAGAAAATAATCTAGCGGCAGTATGATAGCCTTATTCTTGTGCTTCACTCTCATTGTTACTATTTTAGTTCTGGGTATTGCAGCTCACGCTTTGCTATTTAAAATGCAGTTGTTTTATTAAACCAATCTTTAAAACTTAAACTGCCTTTGTGATTTTTATCTGAGACTGCACTGTGTATGAGAGAACCGGTTGTGACCTGAGTGACCACGACTTCCCTGGGAAGGACTAAGATGTCATGAGCTCGGCTGCCCAACTGTCTCTTCCATTTGGGAGAGATGAGGCACTGCTAGTTAGCCGGAGCAAAACCCGGACGATCTTGACGTTCAAAATCCAGTAATCTCATTAGGATAACGAGAGCCTACGTGACAAAACGGTCACTTAGCATTTCTCCACCAGGCTGTATTGCACAGAACATGCACAGGCTCCCACTCTCTCTCTGAGCATTGAACCAAGCTGCTCAGACCAATCACAATGCTGCTGCCATGCTTGTGACAGCAGCATCGGAATTGGTTTAGTTGAGTCTGAGAGCCTGTGTGCTTCCGTGCTACTGGGATTCGGCGAAGAGAAGAGGACGAGAGATATGGAACCATCGCTACCTACGGAAAAGGTAAAAAGTATTTTTTATTTAAAAAAATGTATGGCCCCCCCCACCCTGCCACCCACATTGAGTAGCAGCTGCCACTGAACAAGTATATTCTATGGCTGGAACACAATATTGGTCCTCAAGGTCCGCCTGCATTTCTCAATAAACCAAAGCTCGGTAACACATTTTGAGATGTTAACGGCCAGACCCACTGTGGCTGTACCATAAATCTGACTAATTTCAGAGCATATATGATTTTAAAACAATTAGGTTCTGTGCATGGTGGATACGCCATCTTTGATTCACATGGCACAGTTAGATTTCACTGGCATAAAAACATTAATGGTTGCATTCTTTGATAAAAATCTACAAGCAGCCTTTAATGGTGGCAATAAAAATATTCTTTTTACGATTTCATGTTGCAATGAATAGATATCTGCATGCTCAGACGAAATCTGAAAGGTTCTGTAACTCAAAATATGAGCTAAAAGCTCTGCTATTCACATGCATAATAATTCGTTAAAATACTATATTGTGCATCACGTTAGCTTTCTATTTCTACCATAATATTCTTTATTTAAACGTGGATACTGTTTGCATGCATGTTCTGCATAGTGCAACTCACTACGTTGTGTGGAGACTTTCTAGCCCACCTTGAGATCCGTATGCAAGGCCTGCAAAAATAACAAATCACACTTTACTCATCTAGTCCTCTATTGAACACCTTAAATTTAATTATTATAGCTATACATTGTTTAAGGAAAAAAGATTCAGTTGTTAAACTTAATATAGTAGTAGTACATTGAAACATGTGGCTAGTGGTTCAAAGATTCAAGTGTGGTGCTAACACCCCCTAACAAAGGGGAAATATGTTAATTATGGAAGAAGAGAAACATTAGAAAGACTTGGAAAATCTTGCAGGAAGGCATATCCCCTTGCAATAACTTACTTCTAGAACGCGTGTGAGAATTAAATGAAAAAAACTGTTAGCACCATTCCTTAAAATATGCCTCCTGTATACAGGATATTTGAAGATTTTGCATTGGAAACAAGAAGTGCCCTGAAAAATGGGCAGGTGAATCGAGACAGAGGGAGCAGGGTATAATAACGTGGGTATTTATAGAAGAAAATGCAATATACTAACACATATAGAGAGGTCAATTTAACCCAGTTGTGGGTGATATGATAATCAATTGGGTTCCATGACCAGAACAGACAATATGAGTAAAATAGTGCCTATTCTATAAACAGGAACTGAAGAACGGAGCATGGAGTTTGATTTCACCCCAAACTACACCACAGGTCCTTCACACCATAGTATATATGACCACCATAAAAGTTATCCCTTCACCTCCACCACCCATTACCTGCCAAATTGACTAACCTTGTCACAATTCACAGATATATTTCTGGTCATACCTCACCAGGTAACCTTAAATTAATAATGAATCATCTCACTGAGAGCCTGTTACTTTGGATAAACTGTTGAAAAAAGGACAGAATCTCAATCAAGCACTCAAGGGCAAATGGCAAGGTGGTATAAAAGCTGTTTATTCAGCCAGAGCAGTTAGTGACAAGACCAGAAAAGCTATTTTGGTGAGAAGAGGATAGTAGTATGTTGACGGATTTGCGAATTTTATTTTTCATCTACTATTCAATAGATCGCCCTATTAAAATGTAACCTCTCCTTATCCTTCAGCAAATGTCAGCCGTGTAATTTCCGTTTACAGTTGAATGGATTTTGATCTTGAAATGTTTAGTCTTGACGTATGTTTCTATAAAATAAAGAGACTTCCTCAAATAGCTTAGTGTAGGTATGAAGTATCTGAATTTCCATTCAGAGATCTGTCTGGGCAGAAAGCATTCAGAGGGAGCGAGTCGCTGCGTGTGATTGCTTTGCTAGAACCAGAGCCTTCACTTTGTATTTTCATGAGATTAAATGCGAGTGGCAGTGGAGGATAAATACAGCAGTCATCAAGATAAGACGGAACAATCGTCTCTTTGAAATCAAATTGTGTCTTTTCGTCTACATCTCTCTTTAATTGGAATGGTGACATCCGCGTAAACCTTCCGCTTTCAGGCAAATAACACGATTTGCACTGGGTCTTGCGTGATCCACTTTCAACATATTTTACAAATATTCAGAGGGAAATGTACTCTTTGCTATAGATTTGTAAGCCTCGTCGGCAGCCTGTTGGTACTATATGGTTGGCTTTCTTGACTTGAGCACCAAGCCTTTATATGCAATATATTTAGAAGCGATATATATTCTTGTAGGCTTGGATTTATGAGAAAACACAGAAAAGATAGGTTCAAATGTCCGCCAACTAAACATTATTCATACTTAAAGAACATACACGATTCGATTTAAAAAGGTTCCGTAAATACAAGTAATAGCTAAATCCTTTTATCTTAAGAACAATAGGGAAAACACTAACCTGACAAACTAAGGCTGGCGAAAAGCGATTTTGATTAATTTCCATAAGGAAGAAGCACACTTTTTTTAGTTAAAAAATGAGGAAAATCTAAGAAAATACCATACAAAGTGACCAAGAAAAGAGCCAAAAACAGATAGAACAAATACTGGCAATGATTTATGAATTAAAGTGCCTCTTGTATCTCTGATGGGTTTAGGCACTCAATAGGTCATCATAATTGTACTCCTTCAGTCAACTATGCAACTATGTATCCATTCATCTCTCCACTAACTCATTCTTGCATTCACCCTCTGAGACAATCATAAAAGATAGCAACACAGCAGCCAGAGTCCATCTTGCAGAACTATTGTAAATAGTCTATATTTTAAAGACACAGCATGGCCACTGCCTTTAGAACCAAGGTGTTGCCTCTCTGGGAATGGTATAACAATAATACGCTTTGCACAACAGCAATCCATCATTGTATTCTGGTTTAGAGGAAGTGACCACCTGGATGTGGCATGCTGTAGATGAAACGAGCTGCAAAAGTGACCCATTACCCCATGCAGTTTGCTGACTAGGCATAGAAGGAGCATGGAAGGAGTTTGACTCCACGGAATTCCACTATGTTTTAAAAAAACTAGGTGAAATTCCATGGTGTTCTGTGCGCAGGCAGAGTATTGACATTTCATTGATACTGCCGGAGTAGTGCTACTATAACTTAGGTGCACTGGAATTCTGCCTGCTTAAACAATGTAAGAAAGTGAAACCTGGCCCTCTGAAACAATTAATAATTTCTAAAACATTTTGCTAATGCCTTGCTATCATCAGAAGCTACAGAATAAACATAATCTCCTATACCGACGACACCCAACTCATCCTCTCCCTCTCCAACGAACCTGACAAGGCCAGACACAACTTCCACAAAGGCATGGAGGCAGTCGCCAACTGGATGAGAAACAGCTGCCTTCAACTCAACACAAACAAGACATAAGTACTCATCATGGGCCCTCAACCAAACGTATGGAGCAACTCCTGGTGGCCACTCACCCTAGAAAACGCACCCACCCCCGTCAGCCAAGACCGCAACCTCAAAATCATCCTGGACCCCGACCTCAGCATGAACCATCAAATCAACTCAGTTACCTCCACCTGCTGCCTTACCCTCTGCCTCCTACGCAAGTCCTTCAAATGGATCCCCCTCGAGCATAGAAAGACCGTCACACATACCCTCTTCACCAGCAGACTAGACTATGACAACGCACTCTACACCAGAATCAACGAAAACTCACCCGCAAATTGCAAAACATCCAGAACTCCACCGCCATGCCTCACCCAAGCACACAAAGCCCTCCACAACACCAGACCAGCCTACCTGAACCGGCTGCGCAACTTCCACGTACCTCACAGGGCCCTACGTTCAGCCCAGCTCTCTCTCGCAGAAGTATCCCGCATCAGGAAAACCAGAACAGGAGGACGCTCCTTCTACCTTGCAGCCACCACCTGGAACGCCATACCTATCCACATCAGACAAACCACCTCCCTCCATAGCTTCAGGAAGGAACTGAAGACATAGATTTTTTAAACCACCTCACCGGTATACGCTACACTCCCCCCCAAGCACCTTGAGACCCAAACGGGTGAGTAGCTGCGCTTTACAAGCACGATTGATTGATTGCTACGTGCTTAGTGCAGGCAGCGCATGCCTGTTCTACATTACCATTGCAAAGGACGCCCCATGGCCATACTGCTCTCTAGGGACGCGCATACCTGTCCCTCCAATGTGTCAAGGACACACTGCCTTCATGTCTACTGTTTTGGACTTGAACATGCCACTGCCCCTTCTCTGGATCAATCTCTTAAACAACAAGTTTAGTTACTTAAAGGCGAATATGCAGGTTTTTGTTCTCCATTATGGAAACCAACCTTGCCCCGAAGGAGGACCATTAAAAATCATAGATTAATCAGTAGTACTGCTTTGGGCCTCCCTTGACAATACGGTGCTGTTGAATCTTCATTTTAATAGTTACTTCTGGAATCACTGAAGGGCTGTCAAGTTTCATAACATTTTTATCATTCAGATACTTTTATTATACAGTTTCCCAAAACTAATAAGACCGCCTGTTAGACTTTTCATCTTTGGCGTGGTATCCCTTAAATTTTTGCCTCTGTTCCCCAGGTTGTTGATGTGTGCTGGACTCTGATTTTGCTGTTTTTATTACTCTGGGCACTTTACCACCACTAACCAGTGCTAAAGTGCAAGTGCTCCTGTTTAAAATGTGTATGTAATTGGTTCTCCATGATTGGCATATTTGTTTTACTGTTGAGTCCCTAGTAAAGTGCACTAGAGGTGCCCAGGGCCTGTAAATCAAATGTTACTAGTGGGCCTGCAGCACTGGTTGTGCCACCCACATAAGTAACCCTGTAATCATGTCTCAGACCTGCCACTGCAGTGTCTGTGTGTGTATTTTTACACTATAAATTCGACTTGGCAAGTGTACCCACTTGCCAGGCCTAAACCTTCCCTTTTCTTACATGTAAGGCACCCCTAAGGTAGGCCCTAGGTAGTCCCAAGGGCAGGGTGCAGTGTATGGATAAGGTAGGACATATAGTAATGTGGTTTATATGTCCTGACAGTGAAATACTGCCAACTTCGTTTTTCATTGTCGCAAGGCCTGTCTCTCTCATAGGATAACATGGGGGCTACCTTTAAATATGATGAAAGTGTAGATTCCCCTAGAGAGTAGATGGACATGTGGAGTTTGGGGTCCCTGAACTCACTATTTAAAAATACATCTTTTAGTAAAGTTGATTTTGAGATTGTGCGTTTGAAAATGCCACTTTTAGAAAGTGAGCATTTTCTTGCTTAAACCATTCTGTGACTCTGCCTTGTTTGTGGATTCCCTGTCTGGGTCGGTTTGACAGTTGGGTTGTTTTTCACCTCGCACTAGACAGTGACACAAAGGGAGCTGGGGTGTAACCTGCATTTCCTGATTAGCCATCTCTGCTAGGAGGGAGGGGTGGAGTGGTCACTCTCATCTGAAAGGACTGTGCCTGCCTCTGACAATGCAGACTCCAACCCCCTGGTGTGTGTCTGAGGCCTTACCCGGGCAAGGCAGGATTTCACAAGTAGGTGTCAGTCTCCTTTGAAGAAAGGTGACTTCAAAGACTAAAATGGGTATAAGAAGGGCACCCAAATCTACAGACTGGAGAAACACTTCTGGAACCAAGAGGAACCTCTGCCTGGAGAAGACCTGATAGCTGAGGAAGAAGTGCTGCCCTGCCTGTGACTGTGCTTTGTGGAGCTTTCCTGCAGTGCTGCTTCTGCCAGAGTACGAGGGCAAAGACTGGACTTTGTGTGCCTTCCATCTTGTGAAGAAATCTCCAAGGGCTTGATTTAGATCTTGCCTCCTGTTGTTTGAAGTCTCAGGGACAGCAAAGACTTCTCTCTGCCAGCACCTGGATTCTCTGGAGGGACTCCTGCTCTGACAAGTGGTGCCCTATCCAGTCCCTGGGCCCTTGAAAGGAAAGCTGGTGGATATCCAAGGAAATCGACTTCGGACGACTCCGGACTGACGCCGCTGCTGAATCCGGTAACGCCGCCTGCACCCGACGCCGTGACCTTCGCTGGAACGCGACGCTCTTCGCAGGCCCGACGCCGCTGCAGCCCCGGTGAAGACTGCGACTCCGTGGAAGTCGCGCACCACGTCGTGACCGACGCCGCTCGAAGTGCACGGATTCAACGTTTCGCACAGACGCCGCGATCCCCGACTTCACCCATCGGCTTGTTTTCACTCTTCACCAAAGGTACTGTACTTGGGGGTCTACACGACTCCGTGTCCGGCGTCGCTGGTGTCGGCTTATTGGGAACGACTCCGTCACGACGCCGTGTTAACATCTCATCGAAGCATTTTTATTTCTAAGCTCTATTTTTGAGTTTAATCTTTAAAAATTCACAACTTGACTTGTGTATGTCGGATGTTTGTCATTTTTGTCTTGTTTTGTTTAGATAAATATTTCCTATTTTTCTAAACTGGTGTTGTGTAATTTTGTAGTGTTTTCATTAAGTTACTGTGTGTGTTGGTACAAATACTTTACACCTAGCGCTCTGAAGTTAAGCCTACTGCTCTGCCAAGGTACCAAGGGGGTAAGCAGGGGTTAGCTGAGGGTGATTCTCTTTTACCCTGACTAGAGTGAGGGTCCTTGCTTGAACAGGGGATAACCTTACTGTCAACCAAAGACCCCATTTCTAACACCGCCTTTGACTTTCAGTCATATATGAAGATACTTATGTTGATTTAAGACCTCTTTGCCAACATCCTGCTCACAGGGTTAGGCGAATACATAGCATGAGCCATATCAGTGAAAGCAAGGCATTTTAAATCGTGTTAACATAACTCACGTATTCAAAAACATAGCTAAATTCAAATAACAAATGTACTGTTTAACCTGTTTGTTCTAAAATAGGTTAGCAAGATATTCTGCATCTCTTAAAGTTAAAAGTGAAGATGCTAATGGCATGGAGCTACTTCTGCTCTCTATATGAACTGAAGCAGTGCCTGGGATATCTGGAAGACAGCTTTCTTAAAAAGTGTTTTCCTTTCTCAATGACATTAACAGAGTCAGCTTATATATTGTTATTAGAGAAGGCCTCAGGGGTTTGTTTTGTCAACAATATCTAAAAATGAACTGCCCAGACTGAAAACGTAAATGCACTAATCCATTCTCTCCAGCAAAGCATCTGTGTGACCCAGAAACTTCCCTAGCCTGTTGTGGCCGGAGTTCTGAGTTTAGCAGCACTTAGTGTAGAGAGCCACCCGGGCTCTACCCTACAATATTTCCTTCTCCGTGACACCATATGGTGTCCGGAGCGGAAGGTATAAAATAAAGCGGTGCCCAGCCCGTGAGGTCCTGGCGATGCAGTTAAGCACACAACAGGCTGCTGTGTGATATTTGGCAAGCACGTAGGCCACGCAACCACTGTCCGTGCTATGCACCCCACTGCGCTACATTGGCGATGAGGCAGTGCGCTACTGTGGTATCTTAACCCACGCTCAGAGGAGCCCCAGCGCCCATCAGCTGTCTAGGAGGCGCGGCCTCATTGGAGGTCTGGAGGCACCGAACGGTGCGTGTTTTCCTATGCCCAGGAGAACACTAGGAGACAGGGAGGTCGAGGTGCCCCGCCCTGCAGGGGGTTGTCGTGAGCGCGGCTCGTAGCAGCATCAAAAAAATTGTCTCAACAGCACACTGGAGCACAAGGACCCCACGGCTGCCCAGGATCATGCCTGCCTGGAATAGGCAGCAGCGGTGCCAGTTTTCAGCCTGTCATCTGATTGAGGAGTAAGTTTGTTTGTGGCCTGCACATGGGACAATAGAAATAAATAGTGACCCAACATAGTGGAGGATAACATGTGCGACAGGTCACATTTCAGGAGCTAAGGGTCGGGCACAGAGGCACTGTGGATGATGGTGGTATCTTCATTTTATTTGTCCTCAACACTGACATTAATCTTGCAGTGATGACAACTTCGAACAGGCTGTGGACGCCCTCATTAGGTACTTTGACCCACAGCTTAACCCGTACTATGAAAGGTTCAAGCTGGGGCAAGCCCAGCAAACTGACACGGAGTTGGTGGACATGTTCTACATGTGTCTCCGCAAAATGGCGAGCACCTGCACTGGCATCAACCAACATGAGGAGATTAGAGCACAGATAATACAAGGGTGCCGTTCCAAGGTACTGCGCAAACTAATCTTGTGGCAGCCTGGTATATTGCTGAATGGCGTATTTATCCTTGCAAGGTCGCATGAACTGTCCAATAGTCACGCAGAGGACATGCAGGCTGCTCTAGCAAGGTCTGCTATAGCGCCAGGCCACGCAAAATTGGGCCTGGTAAAAGAAGAACAGGGTGACTTCATCCAAGGATGCTACAATCAGCTGGGGTGACTCGGCCACCAAGACTGGAGGAAAAAGGGTGCGGGAGCTGCAGCTTACCACATAGGACACAAGGTGTATGACCTGCCAAGAGCATGAACTGCTTCATATGTGGTAAGCCCAACCATTTTGCCAACGTTTGCCGAGGGGGCGGCCCAGATCTGGGACTGCGTCTGCCAGGAGGGCGGCAATAAAGCAATTCACGCCAGATGACAGTGCTGGGATGGTGCTAACAGACACGTACTTAGGCAATAGCCCCTACGAGGATAATAAGGACAAGAAGATATTTGTTGTCTCAATTGCTGACAGGCTGGTTCAGAGGCAGAGGCCACCACCCATGTGTACCATAACGGTAAATGGCACCCGGTGACTGTAAATGTTATGGACATGGAACAATACAGCAAATGATCTCCCACACCAGAGCTTGCACCGTGCTGGACCAAGATGTATGCCTATGGGGGCATGGACCAGCTGCCCCTGCGAGCGGTGATGGTAGTTACCGTGGGCAATGACCAACACTCCACACATGAAAATTCCATGTGGTAGAAGGCAAGAAAGGAACCCTTCTCGGATGCCACACAGCGGAAGACCTGGAGCTGGTGTTTTTCGTCTGGCAAATCCACGACTCCCACGCTGAGGTGTTGCTAGCCCATTTCCCTAAGTTGTTTCAGGGGCTAGGAAATCTGAAAGGGAAGCAATTCCAGCTGCATGTCGATCCGGCAGTAAGACCCACCGACTTAAGGCACCGGCGGGTGCCTTTCCACTTACAACCCCAGTTGGAGCGTGAACTCCAGACCCTGGAGGAGCAGGGGGTAATAGAGAAGGTGACCGGCCCGATGCCCTGGGTGTCGCCTCTTGTATTCTGGCACTATTCGCCTGTGAGTGGGCAGGCGCCTTCCCAAAAGTGCCATAAAGCGAGAGCGCCACATCACGCCCAGCATTGAATACATCATTGTGGATCTCAACGGGGCCCAATGGTTCTTGAAGTTGGACTTATACTAGTGGTACCATCAGCTGGAGTTAACACCCGAAAGCCGGAATATCACCACCTTCTTGACCCATGTAGGGGTGCAACGTTACAGGCACCTTAGCTATGGGGACTCTTCAGCTGAGGGGATTTTCCAAAACGCATACTGGAGACACTGTCTAGTTTGGCTGGTGTCATTAACCTAAGTGACAACATGTTTATTTTCTCCAACATGTTAGAGGAACACCACAAACATTTGAGAGCCACTCTCCAGAGGCTGTCAGAAGCGGGTCTAACTTTGGCACAGGAAGAAGTGTGCCTTCTACTGCAACTCCATTGACTTTATCGGTTACGTTTTCTCAAGAGAAGGTCTGAAGGTTGACCCCAAGAAAGTAGAGGCCATCAGAGGAGCAGCTGTACCACGCAGCGCCACTGAAGTTAGAAGCATCCTCGGTATGGCAACATACTGCGAGAGATTAATTCCCAATTTGGCCATGCTTGCCAAACCTTCTTCGACAGCTAACGAAGGCCAGCACCCCCTGGGAGTGGGGCGTAGAAGCAGACAAGACATTCCGGGCAGTCAAGAGTGCTCTATTAGACTCTGAGGTCATGGCATATTTACATTGACACAATAAAACAGAAGTAGTGGTGGGTGCTAGCCCGGTTGGGCTAGGAGCCATGTTGTTGCAGGAACAGAGCCACCAGCAGTGGACACCGGTGGTTTATGCCAGCAGGGCCCTCTCGGCAACAGAAGACCGGTATGCACAATTTGAGAGGGAATCACTGGCCATCCGATGGGCCTGCCAGCATTTCCACCTGCATCAGTGTGGGCATGAATTTACCATGGTTACTGACCACAAACCACTGGTATCTCTCTTTGCAGGCTCAGCTCGGCTTGCCCTGCCTAGGATTGAAAGGTGGGGGGTGCTGCTTCAGCCCTACTGCTTTGATGTTTTATACCGGCCAGGGGTCAACAATCCTGCGGACTACTTGTCACGCCATCCGTTGCGACTATGCCAACAGGGAGAAGAAGAGGAGGAGGATGGGCAGACAGAGAACTTCATAAGCATGGTAGTGAACCTAGAATGTCCAGCGGCACTGACGGTGGCAGAGATCGCTGATGTCTCCAGCCAAGATGTAGTCATTGGCTAAGCCAAGGAAGCTCTAGTCAATCGGGTATGGAAAAGTTTCCTTGACAAGACGCACGTTTTGACCTGGAGGAAAGCAGGGCAATGCAGTGGATCTGGAAGGTGAGGCTGGAACTCTCAGTGAATCCGGAAGGTCTTCTTCTCCGGGGTCAGCATTTAGTGATACCCCACAGTCTACACCGCAGAGTAGTAGAATTGGCACACTAACGGCATCAGGGGACAGCGAAGACTAAGGCTTGTCTGCGTGAGAAGGTATGGTTACCCAGGATGGACGCCATGGTGGACGTCCTGATACTAACATGTCATCCCTGCACGATCACCGCTCAGAATCGCATCCGTGCTCCATTGATGACCGAACTGCCCAGCACACGACCATGGTCCAGGGTCAGCCTGGATTTTGGTAGTTTTCCAGATGGATGGCTGTTATGATTGACTCATGCAGCCGGTTCTCGGTGGGGGAACTGGTGATGTCCATGGCATTTGAGCACGTCCATCCTCTCTTGGAGAAAGTTTTCACTCTCCTGGGTCTGCCTGAAGACATAAGAACAGACAATAGGCCTCCATTTCACGGCAAGGAGTTTCAGGACTACTTTCGCTCGTTAGCCATATCACACCGTGAATCACCCCTCAATGGCCCCAGGCAAATGGGGATGTCAAGTGATTCATGCGGACTCTGAATCGCGCTTATTGATTGGAGTGAGTCAACAGGAGATCACCGAGATATGCCTGCATGCGTTTCTGAGGGCATACCGGCAGACACCCTATAGCACGACGGGGTGTGCCCAAGTGACATTGATGTTTCGTTCACCGCCACAAGACTGCATACCCGCTGATGAGCAGTGGCAACCCCCTGAGTTGGATGTAATGAAGACACAGGAGAAGTGACCACAAACCAATGTCCAGGCCAGCGAGAAGAGAAGGGTGAAATATTCCAAAGTGAAATTGGGGGAATGCATCATTCTAAAGGATCGACATCCAGGGTGGAATTTCTGTATCCCTTTTGAACCTGACGTCTGGATGGTGGAGAAGATTGATGGGACCATGGTTACCACCAGAAAAGGGGTGCATCAGGTGACCAGGAACTTGTCATGGGTCCGGAGGGTGGAGCATCAGGACAGCGATTCAGGATCTGGCCTGGTGGATGACAGTCGTGCGGAGCTGGAAGGAGGCTACGCTTTGAGCCGAGACCTCCGTAGGAATGCCAACCACAGAGTGAAGGAGATCCCAGTAGAGATCTCAATGGGTCCTGCTCCATGGAGCGGAAACCTGTGCGAGGGTCTAAGCAGAGTGAGAGAAGTGAAAGGTATCACCTGCGGCCCAACCCTGAGCCCAGCCAAAGGCTGAGAGACTTCATGTGTTAGCAGGAGAAAGAAAAGTGACCAGTGCCCGTGCACAGGCAAGGACTCTTGCTATTGTTATATCTCTCTCTTTTCTTTCTTTCTTTCTTTCTTTCTTTCTTTCTTTCTTTCTTTCTTTCTTACATTCTTTCTTTCTTTCTTTGTTTTTTCTTTCTTTCTTTCTTTCTTTCTTTCTTTCTTTCTTTCTTTCTTTCTTTCTTTCTTTCTCCCTCTTTCTTTTTTTTCTTTCTTTCTCTCTATCTCCCTATGTTTGTGTATCACGGTTTGATACTATTGTTACTTTGCCGCGTTTGAAGGTGACAGTTTGTAATAATTCACTAAAACATAGGGGGATGTAGAGAGCCACCCGGACTCTCCCCTACAATGTTGCCTGCTCCGTGACGCCATACGGTGTCCGGAGCGGAAGGTATAAAATAAAGAGGCACCTGGCCTGCGAGGTCTTGGCACCACAGTTAAGCACACAACAGGCTGCTGTGTTATACTGGCCAGCGGGTAGGCTGCGCAACCCGCTGTCCGTGCTACCCACCCCGCCGTGGCTACCCACCCCGCCGTGCTACACTTAGCAGCAGCTTAAGCTTGCCGGAGCAGACTCAGGGCCCCTGAACAGGTGTTCCTGCCTACTGAGAAGAGATTTTCTCTCAGCGGCTACTACGTCCTGTTCCCGGAGATTCATTGGGACTGAGGTAAAAGGGGGCCTGGCTTCTTGGCAGCTGGGTGCACAGAGGACATGAGAGGCTGCGGTACAGTGCACATGGATGTTGTCTCTACACATGTCCTCTTGATAAGTATCTTGAGTGTAGTGCAGGTGCTCTAGAATGTTATTGGCCACAGGCCAATAGCACACATCTATTTTTCCTTCATTTTCCAGTTGATCCTGTCTTTATTAGAACTCCACTCTGCTGGTGGTTGGAGGTGTTGCTGCCGAACTCCTAGCAGAGAGCGGAGTATCAACACTCTGCAAACTCCTCCAGTAGAGCAAACTTCACCACCCGGCCTACTGCTGACATGGATGGAACAAGAGTGTAAATGATATTCAGACAGACCAATAGCAGAGTAGAGCAGACCTCTAAGTACCTATATGTATGTATATCTATACATCAAGATGTATGTATTTTTTAAATAATTTTTCTTTTGTTATAAGATCCTGTCAGACAGCTAAGAAGGGATTCGAGCAAGAATGAGTGCAGTGCAAATCTAACCTCCTTAGAGTTTGGCATAGGTGATGTGGGAAATGGGATTACTGGTTGAGGTGGGGTGAAACTCTATTCAAGCAGCAATTACAGTCTGTCAGGGTGACACACAAGCAAACCGCAAATTACCTTGTGCTTAACCCTCTGGTAGCATGGCACCAAAGCAGGGAGGCTGAACTTAGAGGCCTTGTGTAAAGTATTTACACAGTTCTTCAAGCAGTAATAAAGTGGAAACACAACACAAAACAAATCTCACACCAATTAAAAAAAAATAGACTGAACTTGAATAATGTATTTGAGATCAAAATGTTAAAAATCCAATTAGTAGAACCAGAGAAGTGGAGTTTTAAATGTTAAGTAAACACAGTGCCTAGATACACAAAGCACCAACTGTGGGTATCTGGTCGCACTGGACTGGGACAAAGTCACAAGTACAAGCTGACCTCAATGGAGTGTGGGTCGAATACAGGGACCAAGTTAGGCTCACTGAACAACAGTACCTCAAATCCTGGTTGTGGAGCATTGCGAGATTAGCAACATAGAAGGATGAAGGATGAAATGTTGAAACTTTTGAAACACTCACTGCCAGTCACAGATCTGGGTTAAATCCATCAGTCTTTTGCTCACCATGTCAACCCAGATGTCAACCCAGTTTGGATCCAGCCATATGCAAATCAGTATGTGTTGCAAAGTTCTGCGTAGAAGGTGTATTATGCACCGGCTGCTTCCGAAGAAGTTGCAGGACTTGCCATGCGGAGTCCAGCATTGTAGTCAAGAGTGGCGTTGACAAGGGTCTTCCGATGCGAAGGCCTGCGCTGAGGATGTATCCCGCAACAGTGTTTCCGAGGAGATTGCGGACTGCGATGCAAGGTCCTGCAGCAGGGATATATCTCGCAACAAACTGAGGGCCTGCTTTAGATCTTACCGAAGGGAATTCTCCGTCACAAATGTGACAGATATCCTGTCTGCTGTATTACGATCCCATTATCTCGTACGGAGATTGTAATATGGTGGATGGGATATCTGGTACGTTTGTGATGGAGTATTCCCTCGACCCAGATGTAAATCAGGCCCTGAGTGAAGGTGCTGGTTCAATGTGGTTGGAGCCTGTTCTGTCCTGAGGCATCTGATCAGGAGGCTAGCCAACAGGTACTTGGACTCACTCTAGAGGTTCTTGTATCAAGATGCAGGTCTACACCTTTACTCAGGCAGCAGGTCAGAAGGGCAACAGAGTAGCAGTCCTTCTTGCAGACCAGCACAGCAGTTCTCCACAGATCCAGAGATGTACTGAAGAGATGGGTTGAAGCTCCAAAATGTATTACTGGTGCCCACCTAGAAATAGTAGAAGATTCTGGAGGTTTCTGCCTGCCTGCCCTGGCCCCAGATAGTCTGGGGGTCACAATAGGCTAGTGTCAAACGCTTTGTGAGTGTGCCCAGGTATAGGCTTTGTGATGTGCAACTGTGGTAGGTGACAACTCCTCCCCCTCAAACTGAAAGCTGTCACTTAATGTTAGACGTATATGTTACACTTTTTAACTACACTACACCCTGTCCTCTGGGCTGATTAGGCCTGCCCTAGCGGTGACTTCTATGTATTAAAAAAGAAGGTTTAGGCCTAGCAAAAGGTTTGTTTTGCCATGTCAAAATGTCAGGTTAATCTGCAGTGCCAGGCCTGAGACATGCTTAAAGGGCCATGTAAGTGGGTGGCACAATTAATACTGCAGGCCCACCAGTAGCATTTAATTTACAGGCCCTGGGTACATGTACCTTAGTAGGGACTTACAAGGAAATTAAATGTGCCAGTTGGGTGTAAGCCAATGTTACCATGTTTAAAGAAGAGAGCACAAGCACTTAGCACTGGTTAGCAGTGGTAAAAAGGCAAAATCCTAAAGCCAGCAAAAACAAAGTCAGAAAAATCAGGAGGCTGGAAGGCGAAATGTTTGGGAAACACAATTCAAGGATGTCAGGTCCGACAGTGGTAACCAACACTAAACCCCTTCCCTAGAAAGATAATTTGTGTCATTCCAATTTACAGAATCCCTATCTGTAGGCTTTAATACAGAAAAATAAAGATCCACTCTTAACCACTTCGCTGCCAGGCCTTTTCCCCCTCAGGTACCAAGCCTTTTTTCTGCTATTTGGGGTAGTTTGTGCTTAGGCACTCATAACATTTTGTCCACATAAGTTATCTACGCCAAATTTGCATCCTTTTTTACCGAAATCCTAGGGATGCTAAAGGTATTCAGACTATGTGAGTTCCCCTGGAGGAGACCAAGAAATTAGCCAAAATACAGCTAAAATATACTTTTTTCTCTCACAAATATGGGAAAAAAGTGCTGCAAAGAAAGCATGTGCTTTTTTCCCTGAAAATGGTGTCAACAAACGGTTTGCAGTGCTAAATTCACCATCTTCCCAGCTTTCAGGAACAGACAGACTTGAATCAGAAAAACACATTTTGCAATACAATTTTGGCATTTTACTGGGACATACCCCATTTTTACTATTATTTGCGCCTTCAGCTTCCTTCCTATTAGTGACAGAAATGGGTGTGAAACCAATGCTGGATACCGGACAGCTAAATATTTTTGAAAAGTAGACAACATTCTGAATTCAGCAAGGGGTAATTTCTGTAGACCCTTCAAGGTTTTCCTACAGAAAATAACAGCTAAAAAAAAAATAGAGGTAAAAACAGGAGCCATTTATGTCCACGTCTTCTTTTATAACTTTTTCCATCTATGGCAGATTTTTTAAAGCAATACATCGTTACGTCTGCTGGACTCTTCTGGTTGCAGGGATACATAGAGCTTGTAGGTTCATCAAGAATCCAAGGTACCCAGAGCCAATAAATGAGCTGCACCTTGCAATGGGTTTCCATCGTATACAGGGTATACAGGGATATAAAGAGTGAAAAATAGTTATCAAGGAAACCTTTATATTTCCAAAATGGGCACAAGATAAGGTGTTGAGAAGCACTGGTTATTTGCACATCTCTGAATTTCGGGGTCCCCATACTAGCATGTGAATTACAGGGCATTTCTCAAATAGGCTTCTTTTGGAAGGAAAAAATTTAAAGCAAGACAAGGTGTAATAACACTTGTTCTTCTATTCCGTGTTCCCCCAAGTCTCCTGATAAAAATTGTACCTCACTTGTGTGGGTAGGCTTAGTGCTCGCAACAGGAAACACAACATGGACACATCACATTTTTACAATGAAATCGGACTTTTTTTTGGAAAGTGTCTTGTTGTGGATTTTGGCCTCTAGCTCAGCCGGCACCCAGGGAAACCTAGCAAACCTGTGCATTTTTTGAATCTAGACAACTAGTGATATCCAGGATGTGGTGACTTATGGGTCTCTCACCAGGTCTGTAACCCAGAATCCTTTGCAAACATCTCAAAGTTTTCCTCATATTTCGGTGATGGAAAGTTCTGGAATGTGAGAGGAGCCACAAACTTCCTTCCACCCAACATTCCCCCAAGTTTCCTAATAAAAATGGTACCTCACTTGTGTGCGCAGGCCTAGTGCCCGCAACAAGAAATGCCCCAAAACACAACATGGAAGCATCACATTTTCCCAAGAAAACTGACCTGTTTTATGCAAAGTGCCTAGCTGTGGATTTTGGCCTCTAGCTCCGCAGGCACCTAGGGAAACGTAGGAAACCTTTACATTTTTTAAAACTAGACACCTAGGAGAATTAAGAATGGGATGACTTCTGGGGGTCTCACCAGGTTCTGGCACCCATAATCCTTTGCAAACCTCAAAATTACCTAACAAAACACTTTTCCCTCACATTTCGGTGCTGCAAAGTTCTGGAATCTGAGAGAAGCCACATACTTCCTTCTACCCAGCATTCCCCCCAAGACCCCTGATATTAATGGTACCTCACTTGTGTTCTTAGGCCTAGTGGCCGTGACAGGAAACACCCCAAAACGCAACATGGACACATCAAGTTTTTTGCCTTGAAATCTGACGTGTTTTTTGGAAAGTGCCTAGCTGTGGATTTTGGTCTCTAGCTCAGCCGGCAGATAGGAAAATCTACCAAACCTGTTCATTTTTTTAAACTAGACACATACGGGAATCCAGGATGGGGTACCTTATGGTGCTCTCATCAGGTTCTGTTACCCAGAATCCTTTGCAAACCTCAACATTTGCCCAAAAAAAAAACTTTTTCCTAAACTGTCGGTGATAGAAAATTCTGGAATCTGATAAGCCACATATTTCCTTCCATCCAGCATTCCCATAAGTCTTGCGATACAAATGGTACCTCACTTGTGTGGGTAGGACTAGTGCCCGTGACAGGAAGTGCCCCAAAGCACAACATGGACACATCAAAATTATCTATTACAAAACAACCTGTTTTTGCAAGGGGGCACCTGCATTTTTGGTCCTTGACTCAGCAGCCATCTCTGAAACCTGCCAAACCCAGACATTTCTGAAAACTAGACACCTCAGGGAGTTCAGGGAAATGTGGCTTGCATGGATCCCCTAGTGTTTTCTTACCCAGAATCCTCACCAAACCTCAAATTTAGCAAAAACAAATCAAATTTTTTTCACATTACTGTGTGGGATCACCGCACCGGCACAAATTCCCTACCACTCAACTTTCCCCTCAGTCTCTCGAACAAAATGAAACCTCACTTGTGTGGGTGGGCCAAGTGCCTGTGACATGGTTGGGCCACAAACGTGTCGAAATTGAGCGGAAACCAAAGGAGTCCAGAAGGGTAGTTTGAAAAAAACATGTTTAGGCAGACAAGTGGGGCAGAATTTTTATCGGTATGGATGCAGCTATGCTGGGTGGTAGGAATTTTGTGGTTTCCTGCAGATTCTGGAAGGTTCCATCACAAAAATGTAAGAAAACTGCATGATTTCAAGCAAAGCTGGAGGTTTTCAAGGCATTGTGGGTAACAAAATGGCATGGGTTGATGTGAAGCACACCACCCGGGACTCACCCAGATGGTTAGTTTTCAGATGTGTGTAGGTCTGGTAGATTGTTCTAGGTGGCAGTGTCCCAAAGTCTTTGCAACTGCTCACCATTCCAAGTGAGATGATATTGAGAGTTAGACATGCTCCTGTGGCCCAAGTGTAAAATCAAAACCCAAAATAATCAAATGTCCTCTTCCTTGCTGTTGGTATATTAGTTTGCAGGGGGAGGGCTGAAAGATTGTTATCCCCTACAATTGTGGTGGGGGCCAAAACCATGCCCACCCCTCTTTTTTTTTTAAATTCCCTGGCATTTAGTAGACTTTCTGCCCCCCCGGGGAGTGGATTGGGAGAAATTACCCCATTTGTCCACCGGTGGGTAGAACAAATTTGTCTGTATTTATTTGGGGTGGAGGTATGGCCATACCCCCACCCTCTTTTTTTTAAACAAATTCTTCCTTGGTGTCTAGTTGGATTTCTGCCCCCATTGGGGGCAGAAGGGCCTAATCAACATAGGCCAATCTGCCCCCAAGGGGGTCAGAAATGGCCAACAGTAATGTGCCCCCATTGAGAGTGACCCTTGCCCAAGGGCCACCCCGCCCAAAAAAAACACACACACACACAACAATCCCTGGTGCCTACGGGGGGTAGAAATGGTCTAAAATAAATGTGTCCCCAGGGTACAGACCGTTGCCTAAAGAGCCCCTCCCCTCCTGAAAAAAAGGAAAAAAATTATAATTATCGCTGGTGTCGACTGTTTTCTGCCCCCCTTAGGGCCTAAGAAGCCATGTTTCCAGTGCAATGGGGGTGACCTCCCTGACCTGGTCAGTGAACCACTCTGCCTCCGCATAGCTCCACCTGTAAGTGAAATTCCTTCCTGACTTGAACTCTGACCTCTGACAGAAGTTTGAGGCCATCCTCCACCTGTAGGCTTCTGCCTGCACCTCATCCATGGTGCCTAGTGGGAGAGCTCTGCCCTTCTGCTGGGCTGCTTTCTCCCTCTTTCTCTTTTCTCCTCCTTATCTTCAGTGTGCTGTTTTTGGTGCCTTTTGCTTCAGCGCTTTCCTCCTTCGCTGCCTCTTTCCCTTTTTTCTTTTAGTGTGCTGTTTCTGTGCCTTTTCTGTTTCTGTGCTCTTTTCCTAATGTTTCCCCTTACTCCTCTCATTCTCTCTCTCTCTCTCTCTCTCTCTCTCTCTCTCCTCTATCGCATTCTCCCTGCCGCTGCTGCCCCTGTTGCCCCACCCCCTCCTCTCTCACATTCTCCCTGCGGCTGCCGCCCCCGCGGCTCGCCCCTCTTTTTTGCACCGTTCCCGCTCCTGCCTCTCAGCTACTTAATGGCAGGCGTGCGCAGCAGGTGCCCCACTGGAGTGCCGAAGGCGTACCTAAGGCAAGCCTGCCTGCACCCGTCCGTGACCTGACTTGGACCTGCGGCAGGACCCCTGGACCTCTCACCCACCACCACTACACACCAGCAGCACTCATCGCACTCAACCCAGGACACGACAACAACTGTAAGCAGGCATCTCCAAGCAACACCAAGGGACCCTTCACCTGTCGCCACTGCAAATTTACCAGCCTTCGTCACTCAAGGCCACCCCTGAGGACCCACAGAGCAGAACACAGCCTCAGATGTATCCTGATCAACAGTCGCTCCATCTCCAGGCACGCCACCGAACTCTGGAACCTCATCGACATCACATCCCTGGACGTTGCCTTCCTCACAGAAAGATAGCTTAACCCCTCCTCAGCTCCAGACATCGCCATCGCTTTCCCAGACAGCTACAAGATCATCCGGAGAGACCACATGACCGCCCTGGGGGAGGAATCGCCATCGTCCACAAAGAGTCCCTACCCCTATCCACCAGCACCGAAGACTCCGGAACTAACATGGAACTTCTCCGCTTCCAGATTAGAACCACCCCTAACACCACTCTGCGGGGTACCCTCATCTACAGGTTGCCGGACCCCCACCCCCCATTCTGCGACACCATTGCTGACCTAGCCACCACCCACACTCTTACATCCAAGGACTACATCCTACTGGGGGACCCCAGCTTTCACCTGGAAAACACAAATGACAACAACTCCACCACCCTGATCGAAAACCTCGCCAACCTTGGTCTCAAGCAACTCATCACCATACCCATTCACTCAGCGAGTCACACTCTGGACCCAATTTCTCCACCAGCAACCACGTCTCCGTCAGCCACAACTCCAAACTCCAACGGATCGATCACCACTGCATTCACTTCACCTTCAACAAACCCATCGGTCGACACCACACTGTCCAATTTTCCTGTAAAAAAATTGAAACAATGTCACTGAAGCCCAGCTCACCACCAGCCTCAACGTAACACCAAACCGACGACGATGCCAACACTGCTCTACACAACCTCCACGAATGGATCATCGACTGCACCAACACCCTCAAGACATCCCACTATAGGAGCACAGCCAAGAAAGCAAACTGGTTCACCCCGCACTCAAAGAATCAAAGCAGGTCTGCAGACGTCTAGAGCGGAAATGGCGCACCAACAAGACCCCCGCAAAACCTTCAAAAATGCTGTCACACATCACCACCAGCTCATTAGGACCACCAAAAGAGTTGCCCTGCAACAACGCATCAATAAAAATGCCCACAACAGCAAAGAACTTTTCACCATCATCAAAGAGTTCACCAATCCCAACTCCAACTCCCCCGACATCCCCCCGTCGCAAGAACTCTGTGAAAACCTCGCCAACTACTTCCACTGCAAGATCGTAGATATTTATGTCAGCTTCATCACCCAGGGCCCCCATCACGACTCTCACACCAGCCCGTCGACCAAAGCATCATTACGCCCCCTCACCCTCCTTCGCTGGAACAACATCACCAACACAGAGACCCGTGACATCATGGCAACCGCCCTCTCAGGAGCTCCCACCGACCCCTACCCTCACCACATCTTCAACAAAGGCAGCAAAATCATCACATTCAAACTCCAGCATACCATCTACCGCTCCTTCAAAACTGCTACCTTCCCAGAGAGTTGGAATCACATGGAGATCAAACCTCTACTGAAGAAACCCACCGACGACCCGACAGACCTCAAGAACTACCGGCCCATCTCCCTGCTCCCCTTTCCGGCCAAAGTAATTGAGAACGCAGTCAACAAACAACTCACAGACTTCCAGGAAGCCAACAACATTCAGGATTCAGAAGCAACCATAGCACTGAGACCACCCTCCTCATCGCCAAAGACAACATCCGCACCCTCCTCGACCGAGGCGCGACAGTTAACGTCATTCTCCTGGACATTTCTGCCACCTTCGACACAGTTTTACATGACACACTATGCACCCGCCTCCACGACGCCGGAATCCGAGACTCAGCACTACAATGGCTCTCCTCGTTCCTCACAGGCAGAGCGCAGAGGGTCCGACTCCCCCTCTTTCTCTCGGAAGCCACCAAGATCAGCTGTGTTGTCCCACAAGGATCCTCGCTCTGTCCCACCCTCTTCAATCTCTACATGACCCCACTTGCCGCCATTGTCAGAAGCCATGCACTCAACATCATCTCCTACGCTGACGACAACCAACTGATAGTCTCCCTCACCAACAACCCAACCACTGCCAAAAACAATTTCCACGATGGAATGTAAGCAGTCGTTGCTTGGATGAAAGATAGTTGCCTCAAACTGAACTTGGACAAAACAGAAGTCCTCATCCTCGGCTCCACGCCTCCATCTGGAACGAGTTCTGGTGGCCCGCAACCCTCAGAAATACCCCCTGCTGACCGCGTCAGGAACCTTGGAGTCATCTTAGACACATCGCTCCCAATGGACTGACAGGTGAGCGCAGTCTCATCAGGTTGCTTCCACACCCTGCGCATGCTTCAAAAAATCTAAACGTGGACCCCACCGAAGCCAGGACAGTCACCAAGACCCTTGACAGCAGCTGCCTCGACTATGACAATGCTCTCTATGCTGGAACCACCACCAATACCTGGAAAAGACTACAACACATCCAGAAAGCCTCCGCCTGTCTCATCAAGATCGCCCCACGACACAGCCACACTTTCGCCCTCCTGGGATACCTTCACTAGTTTCCCATCAACAAAAGAATCACCTAAAAGCTCCTGATTCATACCTACAAGGCCCAACACGACGCCGGACCAGCCTACCTCAACCACAGACTCTCCTTCTACACTCCCACAGGACAACTCCGCTCCACTAACCAGGCCCTCGCCAAGGTCCCCCGCATCCGGAAAACCACAGTCAGAGGAAGATCCTTCTCCCACATCGCCGCCAAGACCAGGAACACCCTCACATCCACCTCAGGCAGTCCCCCACCCTGTCGAAGTTGCAGGAACTCAAGACCTGGCTCTTTGACTGGTCCTCATCACTCCCTCCCTTCTTCCCCCAGTGTCTTGAGACCGTCATGGGTGAATAGCAGTGCTCTACAAATCCCTGAATGAGTAATTGATTGATTGACCTCTTATGAGGTCAGTGCACGATCGCACCATGACATCATCATATGTCATTGGTGGGGGTTGGGGGGGGTTGGGGGGGTTGGGGTGGTAGGGGAAGCAATTCCCCTTCCATTCCTGCCCAGGGGAGGGTGCCATATGCAGGACATAATGGTTAAATCCTCAGCACAATAGATCTGTGACCGAGGACGTAACCGTTACGTCCATGGCATCCAAGGGGTTAATTAAATACCTATTGACTTTAACATATGTGTTTTACAATCGATATACCAGGCCTACTGCTTCTATCACAAACTTTCATAATAAAGGGATTGGGTCTATGGCATTGGGAATGTCTTTTCCTAGTGAAAATATCAGGCCTGTAGCTGTCACCATTGCCTTGTCATCAAAGCCAACTCAGATCCCCTATGTTGGTTATACGCCTTCCCAAAGAAAACCATCAGATATATCATAGTATAATTACAAATATGTAGAAGATGCATTGAGTAAAACAATGTCAAATCCTAGTAACTAAGCCTATAAAGATTACCACAGTGCAAATTATCTATCACCAGGGCTTGTTCGGTGGGTCATTAGAGACCAAAACCCTTGCCTACTAAAGTAATCTGTAAGATTCAATGTAACGAAATATCTGTCTTCAGGTTTCAGCACAGAGTAATAACAAATCACCCATAAAAGCCTATTGCCTTTAACATATGCTCTTCACAATAAGTATGGCCTAATTGCTTTGTTATAATGTTTCCTTATAACCAGACAATACCTTGGATACTGACATATTTCCCAGCGAACCAAAAAGGCCTCTAGCTTTTTCCAATGGTTTGAGATTATATACTACAAAGGCATGCGGAAGAGTGAATAAATTTGCAACTATCATACATACAGCTGTAAAACTGAAAGTATGTACAAAATTACAGTTGGAAAAACAATATACAATAGGGCCTAATAAGAAGCCACACAGTGCAATTCTGCTACCTGGGGTTGTCTGAGTGTGTAACTAACACCAAAATTCTTGCCTACTCTGGTAATCTGTGAGATTATATGTAACCAAAGGCTTTTTACTGACTGTAACTTAATGTGACAACAATCCATTTTTAGATGCCTATTAGATTTACCATAAGATTTTCAAATAAATTAATCCAGGCCTACTGTCCTTATACCTTTTCACATTACACAGGCATTACCTATGACAGTTGGCATAACATTTCCCTTCACACCAATTAAGCCTATTGCTGTTATCATTGACTTGTCACTGTAACCAACTCAGACCTACTGTACTGAGCGCAAGCTTTCCCACAAGGGAATTATCAGGTGTACAATCATGAAATTGCAAATGTATACAAAATTACAATTGGCAGAACTAAATATGTTAGTTGTAAGGATAAAAAAGGATTCTCAGAGTGTACATTTTATATTTCCACGGTTTGTCAGCAAGGGTAACCAACAATAAACCCATGTCTACTCATATAGGCGGTCATTCTGACCCTGGCGGTCAGAGACCGCCAGGGCGGAGGACCGCGGGAGCACCGCCGACAGGCCGGCGGTGCTCCAATGGGGATTCCGACCGCGGCGGTAAAGCCGCGGTCGGACCGGCACCACTGGCGGTCTCCCGCCAGTGTACCGCCGCCCCATTGAATCCTCCAAGGCGGCGCAGCTTGCTGCGCCGCCGAGGGGATTCCGACCCCCCCTACCGTCATCCAGATCCCGGCGGTCCGACCGCCGGGAACCGGATGGCGGTAGGGGGGGTCGCGGGGCCCCTGGGGGCCCCTGCAGTGCCCATGCCACTGGCATGGGCATTGCAGGGGCCCCCGTAAGAGGGCCCCTAAATGTATTTCACTGTCTGCTGCGCAGACAGTGAAATACGCGACGGGTGCAACTGCACCCGTCGCACAGCTTCCACTCCGCCGGCTCGATTCCGAGCCGGCTTCATCGTGGAAGCCTCTTTCCCGCTGGGCTGGCGGGCGGCCTGAAGGCGACCGCCCGCCAGCCCAGCGGGAAAGTCAGAATTACCGCCGCGGTCTTTCGACCGCGGAACGGTAACCTGACGGCGGGACTTTGGCGGGCGGCCTCCGCCGCCCGCCAAGGTCAGAATGAGGGCCATAATCTGTGAGATTATGTGTAATAGAAAAACTGTGGCTTTAAATTTAGATTCATAACAACACACCCGTAAATGTCTATTGATTTTAACATATGCTTTTTACAATCAATATGCCAGGCCTGCTACCTTTATCATACATTTTCATAAAAAAGAACTAGGCATATACCTTTATTATTGGCATGTCATCAGAACCCAATGAAGCTGTACTGTATTAAGCATACGCTTTCTCTAATGTAACCATCTGGCATACAGTTATAAAAGTAAAAATGTATATAAAATGACAGTTGGCAAAGCTAAATGTCATCTCTACAAAGAGAGCCTAAAAAGGATCATTGTAGTGCACATCTTCTGTCCCCAAGGTTTATTCCGGTAAATCCCCATGATCATACCTCTTATCTAGTACAGTGGGCAGTGAAATTCCATATAACAAAATGCCTGCCTACAAACTTCACATAGTGTATTAACAATCAATCTTTAAAGGCCTATTGTCTTTAACACATGTTTTTCACAATAACAAGGTCAGGTCAACTGTTTTTTTACAATGTTTAATAATAAACAGATCAAATCCAAGTCCTTGGAGAAACATTTCAAGCAGGAACATACCACAAAGTCCAGTCTTTGTCCCCTTTCACAGGCTGTCTTTTCACAAACAATTGCTACCAAACACATTAACAACTACATACATTTGATAACTTGCACTCACCTAAGTGCTTCGAGTTAACTGCCTTGAAGAAACATTCTTCCTTAATGCGGAATATCATACACAGTCTTCAGAAAATATAAGAAGGGTACCCTGGTGTCATCTCAGGGACCCATAGAGAAGGCTCATATTTCCTTTATGTCACTTTGGGGGTGATTTTAACCTTGGCGGACGGCGGAGGCCGTCCGCCAAGGTACCGCCGTGAAATGACCGCACCGCGGTCAAAAGACCGCGGCGGCCTTTTAAACATTTCCTCTGGGCCGGCGGGCGCTCTCCGAAAGAGCGCCCGCCGGCCCAGAGGAAATGCCCCTGCAACGAGGACGCCGGCTCAGAATTGAGCCGGCGTAGTTGCAGGGGTGCGACGGGTGCAGTTGCACCCGTTGCGTATTTCAGTGTCTGCAAGGCAGACACTGAAATACTTTGCGGGGCCCTCTTATGGGGGCCCCTGCCGTGCCCATGCCATTGGCATGGGCACGGCAGGGGCCCCCAGGGGCCCCGCGGCACCCCCTACCGCCATCCTGTTCATGGCGGGTTTCCCGCCATGAACAGGATGGCGGTAGGGGCTGTCAGAATCCTCATGGCGGCGGAGCGCGCTCCGCCGCCATGGAGGATTCCCCCGAGCAGCGGTAAGTCGGCGGGAGCCCGCCGACTTGCCGCTTCTGACTGCGGCTGAACCGCCGCGGTCAGAATGCTCGTGGGAGCACCGCCAGCCTGTTGGCGGTGCTCCCGTGGTCGGTGGCCCTGGCGGCCACCGGCCGCCAGGGTCAGAATGACCCCCTTTTTTGTGTTCATTCGATCACAAAAACACCTCTAGAGAAAGGGACTGATTTAGAGTTTGGTAGATAGGTTACTCCGTCACAAACATGACGGATATCCTGTACGCTGTATTATGATCTCCATAGGCTAAAATGTGATCATAATATGGTGGACAGAATATCCGTCACATTGGTGACAGAGTAACCCACTCTGTCAAACTCTAAAACAGGCCCAAAACTGAAAACAATCCTTAACAGGCGCGATATCCAACAATAATATCCTTTTGGATCAGTGCACTGACCTTTACAGTATGGTATGCTATTAACTTCAACAAGTATCCATAGTCATAATCCTTTGCTTTGTCCTCAGGCATTTAATGGCATGCGATAACTACCAGCATTGGATCTGGAGAGACACTGCAGAAACAGGTAAGGGGATTGATAATGGAAAGGGCTGAGGTGGGAGTGGAGAAGAGAGTGGGTTTAAGCTTGGGTACCACAACAAGAGCAGGCTTGTAAGCCAGAGTGAGGCGGTCTATGTGAGCCAGAGCAGGAGCAGATTTGTGTCCAGAGCAAGAACGGGCTCACAAGTGGGGACTTAGCTAGAGAGCGAGAACAGTGACACGTGTGGGAAGAAAAAGAACAGCTGCGGCAGTAAGCCCAGCATCAATCAAGGCAACGGGCGTGGTCTTTGAAGACCACGTCCATGGATTATTCCCAAACATGGTAGCCGCTTGAGTTCTTGAAAGATCTCGAGCGATGCCCAACAGTGTGTCCAAAGGAAGCTGAATCCAAGGATGTGTACAGGTAAAGGAATACTCAGGGGACTCACTGTGCGTATCAGGAGATTCCTCACATAAATAGGGCGGATGGTCTAAAGTCCTTCCTCTGATGGCCCCTGATCCATTGAACTGTTGGAGGGTTTATTCTGTAGATGTAGCCAAGGGGTCTCATTCAACATAACATTTATAGTCTGACTGACTCTCAATGATGCAGGTAGAACATTGGTTTGGTGGGCAGGGTACTCAATTGCCTTTGTAACAGAGTACCCTGCCTGCCAAACTCTAAATCAGCCCCACTGTGCAATATGCAAATTTGCTCTGCACAATTGTTAGGTGTGTATCAACCTGAAAGGCAAAACTCTACTATCAGAAGCTGCACTATGAATGTGTTGCCAAAGCAGCCAGAATCCATCTACATATTAAATGGTTATTCATCAAGTTTACAAATTCCTGTCCATTGAATAACCTTACAGCTGTCTGTCAATTGTGGTTATCTCACTGGTTGTGGCTACCTTATTTAATGCATCTGTGTCAGCATGAAGCCAGCCACATCTATTGCTCTGCTTTGACTATTAACATAATAGTTCACTATACTTTATTCAACAGTTATTCATGAGGAATTATACCTCTTAACAATGAAGCTTTGGACCCAGATACAGCTCTGGGACTGCTTTATTCAGGTAGTGACTAATACATTTCACTTCACTGACAGAGGCATTCCTACCTCCTTGTCTCTGGTTATTGAGAGTTGTATCACACTAGCAGTAGCACTTAAAACTCTGCAAAGCAACTATTAAATCCACTGCCAACAAAACTCTCACACTGGTCACAGAAGTGAAGTCTCCCACCACCAGAAGCATTTTCACAACCTTTTGAATCTCACAGAGCTGGCATGGATCACATACTCTTAACAAACTTGTATCCAATACCAGACACATTATTACTATCCTCTGAGTCAGAGTCTGACTCTACTGACCCACCCCTCCCAGACTTGCAATCATACACTACCTTCACCATTCTCACTATCACTCACACTATAGACAGTACTGTCAGACTTGGCAGTCACAGCTTAACATGAACACGACCTAAGGATATCAGAAGCTTTATATAAAAATGTTGTAAATAGAAGAGCAAGAATTGAATGAAATATAGCAAAATGGGGATAAAAATAGAAGGGGGGGCTATAGGGTAGCCTTGGGTCAATGTTCCGGAAACTCTGTCCTAAAAAAGGAGAAAGGACATTCATCTCAATGGCAAAAATCAGTTATGAATTCACATTTATATTAATAACACACTCAAATACGGTTGGAGCTCCTGGTGCAGAATAGCTTAGAACAGGTTATAGCCAGAAGAATATTAGCTTTTTGATGTACGATTTGCATGGGAGACAAAAAATGGCATAAGGATCTCAGCATAAAGGGATATGGAGGAGGCATTGGAAAAGTATGATTTGTTCACTTTTCTTCTAAATGATTTGTTAAAGGTGCTCATTCTTGTGTTTGACAGGCTGGAGTTCCCTGATTCACTGTGCCAGTCCTGAGATTGCTTTGGCTTTCTTCATTTTTATTTGATTCAGGTAACAGTTTTTACTCTTCTCCTTTGGTGATGCCTTCCAGAGATACATAGGACCTCATTATGAATTTGGCAATCTTAGGACCGCAGTGACGGTTGGACCGGCACACTCCTGGCAGTTTGTCCACCAGATTACAACCCTGGCGGTCAGACCACCAGGGGACCACTGCCACTGCACTGCCTGGATCATGGATTCTGATGGGGTAGTGGCGGTCGGAACTGTAGTCAGGCAGGGGAACCCTGCACTGCCCATAGAGTCGGGCAGTAAAGGGGTCCCCTTGCCAGCACCCTCGGAAAATGCACACTGTCTGCTCTTCAGACAGTGTGAATTCCGAGGGGACTGTTGTGCAATGACATTGGGCGAAACCCTTAAAACACGGCGGAAACAGTCATTTCAAAGGGAAAATGCTCACCTCTACACACTCCACGAGGAAGGAGGGGACCATGGAGCCAGAACTCCATATTCTGCCAGCGCTAGTCTTCCTGCTCCTATACAAGGATCATCAACACCGGCGGCGAAGACCACAGTGAGTACTGCACCTACGACATAGGGGAGGGGGGAGGCAAAAACACCGGGACACACACACGCAACACCCCGACCCCCCCCAACCCTCATCCACTACAACACACAGACCAATGCATATCTATACATTACAGTACCATCCCCCAAACCCCCCGGAAGAATGCAAAGACAAAAGGAAATGAGTTGAACCATTGTAATATATCAAAATACAGTAAGCAAATATATACATATATATATACACAATAAACAAAATATACACCACGATTAGTAGTGCAGGTATTGCACCATTCATAGTCCGTGGACCACTGGGCCCAAAATGCATGGGTGAGGCCCACACAAGATACCCGATCAAAACAGAGAGAGCACGGCAGGGGCATCAGATCGAAATACAACAGGCACTTCAGGGGGAAGGGAAGGGGGGGCACCTCAGCCGGATGAGTGCACCACGCCAGATCCATGAGGGGTCTCCATGCCCATTGATGTATCCTGGGGAGTGCAAAGCCACAGTCTCTCAAGTCTCTACAGTGGGTGGCTTGCCCACTGCCATATCCTGGGAGTGCAAAGCCACAGTCTCTCAAGTCACTACAGTGGGTGGCTTGCCCACTGCCATATCCTGGGGAGTGCAAAGCCACAGTCTCTCAAGTCTCTACAGTGGGTGGCTTGCCCACTGCCATATCCTGGGGAGTGCAAAGCCGAAGTCTCTCAAGTCTCTACAGTGGGTGGCTTGCCCACTGCCATATCCTGGGGAGTGCAAAGCCACAGTCTCTCAAGTCTCTACAGTGGGTGGCTTGCCCACTGCCATATCCTGGGGAGTGCAAAGCCACAGTCTCTCAAGTGGATGCTGTTCTCCACTGGTTCTGGAGGGGGACCGGTGCCCAGAGTGCAGCACACACCCCATGATGGTCCCAGTTGCGTCACTGCCCCTGCCGCAAATGGGCTAGCGGTGCATTCCATGGCGGTCTTTGCCCTGTTCAGCAGTCCTTGGCATGTTCAGCGGTGCTTGAGTTGCCAGTGTCAGACCTGTTCAGCGGTGCATTCCATGGCAGTCTTTGCCCTGTTCAGCGGTCCTTGGCCTCTTCAGCGGTGCTTGAGTTGCCATTGTCAACCTGTTCAGCGGTGCATTCCATGGCGGTCTTTGCCCTGTTCAGCGGTCCTTGGCCTGTTCAGCGGTGCTTGAGTTGCCAGTCTCAGACCTGTTCAGCTGTGTATTCCATGGCAGTCTTTGCCCTGTTCAGCGGTCCTTGGACTGTTCAGCGGTCCTTGCCAAGGCAGTCCTTCATTTCCCAGCAGGGCTGTGGCTGGCGGTCCTTCATGGGTCAGCTGGGCTGAGGCTTGCTGGGCCCTCCTGGCCAGCTGGGCTGTGGCTGGCGGTGGCCCCCTGGCCAGTGACGATGGGGCTGGCGGTGGCCTCCTGGCCAGTGACGATGGGGGTGGCGGTGGCCTCCTGGCCAGTGACGATGGGGCTGGCGGGGGCCTCCTGGGCAGTGACTCTGGCGGTGGCCTCCTGGCCAGTGACGATGGGGCTGGCCTCCTGGGCAGTGACTCTGGCGGTGGCCTCCTGGCCAGTGACAATGGGGCTGGCCTCCTGGGCAGTGACTCTGGCGGTGGCCTCCTGGCCAGTGACGATGGGGCTGGCGGGGGCCTCCTGGGCAGTGACTCTGGGGCTGGCAGGGGCCTCCTGGGCAGTGACTCTGGCGGTGGCCTCCTGTCCAGTGACAATGGGGCTGGCAGGGGCCTCCTGGGCAGTGACTCTGGCAGTGGCCTCCTGGGCAGTGACGATGGGGCTGGCCTCCTGGGCAGTGACTCTGGCGGTGGCCTCCTGGCCAGTGACTCTGGGGCTGGCGGTGGCCTCCTGGGCAGTGGGGATGATGGCGGTCTTCTCCGCCGTGCTGCTCCTTCCAGACTTTGGAGTTTTTTTCTGCCCCTTCCCCACCTTGGGAGGAGTCACAGCTGAGTCGACACTCCCCCCGGGACCCTTGTGAGCGGCTTTGCTGGCTGGAGTCTTCCCCCTCTCCCACCGGGCAGTGTCCAACTTCTGGTGCTTCACAGGGGAGGGACTGGCTGTGCTGGGGCTCTGTGCCACACAGGCTGGCCTGGTGGCCGGTGCACTCCACATACCTGTAACAACAGGCACCACTGGTCCCGGAGATTTTTTGGCTGAGGTGCTAGTACGGGACCTATGAGTTGGAGGGGGGGTGGTGGGAAATAGGTTAAGGCTGAACAGGAAGAGTTTTTTGGAGACACTGGGACGGGTAGCTGGAGGGGGTTTGGGAGTGGAGGAAGAGGTGGTGGTTGTAGGAGGTGTAACTTTTGTGGATTTGGGTGCAGGTGCATGGGCTGGAGGCTGTCGTGAGGTGGATGGCTGTTGGGTGGGTGTGTGCCTGCGTTTGTGTATCTTCGAAGGGGGCGTCAAAGACATACTGGGAGAGGACACAGGGGACGTGGAAATGGTAGTGGGGTGGTGAGTACACGTGAGTGGGGTGTGGTGGTAGGTGTGCTGGTGTGGGACGTAGTGGCTGTAGTGGTAGTGCATGCAGGTGTGAGTGTAGACAAGACAGGGAGGGAGACGAGGAGGAGGGGAACACAGTGGAGGCAGTGGATGTTGGTGTGTCTGTATGTGTGTGATGCTTGCGTGAGTGCCTGTGGGAAGCTTCCCTTGTGTGGTGAGGTGTGTGCAGGCTGGTCTGATGGTGTGCTGGGGATAGGCTGGGGTACAGGGGATTGGGTCTGGGTGGAGGAAGTTGGAGGGGGGAGGCTAGACACAGGGACAATGGCTGCCATCAGTGCTGAGGCCAGAGTTTGTAGGGTTCGAAGAAGGGCAGCCTGACCAGAATGAATGCCCTGCAGGAATGCATTTGTGTGTTGCAATTCCCTTTCTACACCCTGGATGGCATTCAAAATGTTAGACTGCCCAACAGTGAGGGACCTGAGGAGGTCAATGGCTTCCTCACTGAGGGCAGCAGAGGTTACAGGGGCAGGGGCTGAGGTGCCTGGGGTGAAGGTGATGCCCACCCTCCTGGGTGAGTGGGCACGGGGCGAAGGCTGAGGGGCTGCTGGGAGGGCAGTGCTGGTAGGGGGGCTGGCGGCTGGACCTGTAGAAGTGAGGGGCACAGATTTTGCCACCACCACAAGAGAGCTCCCATTGGAGGATGAGTCCGTGTCACTGGTTGCAGGTCCTGTGACCGCCGTGGTGCTCCCCTTGCCCTCCGTCCAACTGGTGTATTCTGAGTCTGTGATGTGGCCCTCCATGGCCATGTGGGATGCAGCTCCCTCGTGCTCCGGTACCACTGTACCTCCGCCTGATGATGCTGATGTACACAAGTACAGGGAGACCACAAAACTACAGAAGAACGACAGGTTGAGTGCATGGCTTACAGCTACCGTTGGCGGACAATACAGACACAGCAGCCCCCTGCACTACGTCACGCTGTTGGGCTCTACAGATGCAATTCCTGGGATATGGCCTACATGGCTATGGACGACATCTGCACACATAGATGACTCAGGGGCATGAATACCTGTGCTTGGCACTCTATAGAGGTGGGGTGGCGTGCCACAAATTTCCTGCATTACGGAGGGGCCTAGCCTACGGAAGTCGCCCTGGCCTAGGGAAACCCACAGCCCTCCTCCCCCACCCAGACACCTTCACTGCACGCAAAGTCCGCTGAATGATGTTGTTCTCACCCCGTTGTGTCTGCTGTGATGCCCTCAAGCGCCCATCCAACTCAGGGTAGGCCACTGCCAGGATCCGGAACATCAGGGGGGTCATGGTTCGACGGGCACCCCTCCCACGTTGGGAGGCCATCCCCAGCTGAGCCTCCGCCGTCTTCTTGCTCCAGCGGCGAATGTCCTCCCATCTTTTCCGGTAGTGGGTGCTCCGTCTGTGGTGGACCCCCAGGGTCCGGACGTCCTTGTCGATGGCATGCCAAATATCCTTCTTCTGGTGGGCGCTGACCTACATGACATGTACAGGGGAAGAAGAGAAGTCATTAACAACTGCACCGTCTAAGTGAGTGGCCCAAATCCCTACCCTTGCCATGTGGGACATGCATTCACAGTCCTTCATGCACGCAGAACTGTGCCCCCTTCATTCTTACAACCAGCCCTCTCCGCACAGGCATAACCCATACAACGTGCTCCCTGTGTACTTACCTGTTGATCTGGAGGACCGTAGAGTAGCGTGTCCTTGGGGAGGACCCCGTACACGAGCTTCTCCAACTCCTCTGCAGTGAAGGCAGGGGCCCTTTCCCCAGACACACGAGCCATTATCGCTTCCAGACCGAGGTCACAGCAGCACTTGCAGTGTAGGTCCTCTCCTGTCGAAGATCAGGTATCGAGTGATTGAACAGCTAGAAAATGGCGGTCACGTCCACGGCGGTGCGTACCATCATCGCCGGCGTACATCGTCATTGGCTCCTGGGACCCATAGGGTCCAATGTTAACCAATGCAGCATTGCGCCGCGGTCTTCTACCGCCTACCGCGACGGTGTACAACGCCAGCGCAGTTACCTCACATCCCATTGACCCAGTTTAGAGGTCAGGCAGCTGCCATTTCAGGGGCCCACATGGCCTAATTACCAACTGCATCACACATACCTAGGCCTTGTCTCACAACACAAATACAGGCCACATTTTGTGTATGAATGGTGTTCTGTGTAGACTATGGGTACATACCTCTGAGTTGTTTGACTCTGTGGAAAAAGCATTTTGTCACTGTCATTGCTAATACACATTTTCTAAATCACAGACTGACTCCAGATTGTTTTGTGCTTCAAGGGTGTTTATTGAAGTGCTCAATATTGGAGGGGGGTTGTAAAATGGTGAGGGGTGATGGTGGAGGAATGTCCATGGCAGAGTCCAGTCTATTAGTCTCACAGGTGCATAGGAAGTGGAGATGGGGCAGTTCCAATATGGACAGGGTTACAAAGTGGGACAGTGGTTTGACAATCAGGGTGGTCTCATTTCTTGGCGGGGGTCTTGGCATTGTGCTCTGTCTTGTTCCTGGATCTCAGGGACCACTTGCGGGGTGGTTCTCCGTCTGCAAGGGGTGGGGTGCTGGTGTGGTGGTCCTGTGGTTGTGCCTCCTGTCCACTAGCGCCGACGTAGGTGGTGGGCAGTTCATCGTCCATGCTAGTGTCAGGGGCCCCTTGGAGTGCCGCAGTGTCCCTCCTAGTGTTAAGTATTTCCTTCAGCACCCCTACGATGGTGCCCAGGGCGGAGATGATGGTTCTGAGTTCCTCCCTGAACCCCAAATACTGTTCCTCCTGCATGCGCTGGGTCTTTAAACTTGGCCAGGACCGTTGCCATCGTCTCCTGGGAGTGGTGGTATGCTCCCATGATGGATGAGAGGGCCTCGTGGAGAGTGTGTTCCCTTGGCCTGTCCGCCCCCTGTCGCACAGCAGCCCTCCCAGTTCCCCTGTGTTCCTGTGCCTCTGTCCCCTGGACCATGTGCCCACTGCCACTGCCCCCAGGTCCCTGTTGTTGTTGGGGTGGTGGGTTATCCTGGGTTCCCTGTAGTGGTGGACACACAGCTGATTGACGTGTCCTGGGGACGGAGGTATGGGCCCACTGGGTGGGTGCTGTGCTGGTGTTACCAGAGGGTGGAAGGTCTGTGGTGGGCTGTGCCTGTGTGAGGGGAACCGACTGTCCCGAGGCCCACGATGGTCCGGGCTGGTCATCTGGATCCAGTTGGACAGAGCTGCTGTCATCACTGTGGGCCTCTTCTGTGGGTGGGGTGGAGATGTCTGGACCCTCCTGTCTGGTGACGTTGGGTAGTGGTCCTGCAGGGGTGTAAAAGCATGATTATTGCATCTGTGTGTGTCATGGTGTGCAATGGGTGGGTGACCGTGTACCCCAGTGCTAGCATTCCTGTGTGTGGGCTTGTGTGATGATGGTTGAGGGGGGTGTTATGGGTATGTTCAGTGGGCATGCTTTAGTGAAGGATGTCCATGCTTTGTTGGGTCATGCAAGGCTTGGTGTTGGGATGTGTGGTTTGTGTTATTAGTACATTTGTGAGGAGTTGGAGTGATAGGGGAGGGGGTGGGGGCCTGTGATAGCATGCAGGTAGGGTGGGGGATATGATAGTTAAAGGTTTGACTTACCAGAGTCCATTCCTCCACCGACTCCTGCGAGGCCCTCCGGATGCAGAATCGCCAAGACCTGCTCCTCCCATGTTGTTAGTTGTGGGGGAGGAGGTGGGGGTCGGCCGCCAGTCCGCTTTACCGCCAGGTGGTGTCTTGGGACCACGGAACGCACCTTCCCCCGTAGGTCGTTCCACCTCTTCCTGATGTCGTCCCTATTTCTTGGGTGCTGACCCACTGCGTTGACCCTGTCGACTATTCTTCGCCATAGCTCCATCTTCCTAGCTATGGAGGTGTGCTGCATCTGTGCTCCAAATAGCTGTGGTTCTACCTGGATGATTTCCTCCACCATGACCCTCAGCTCCTCCTCCGAGAACCTGGGGTGTCTTTGCCGTGCCATGGGGTGGTGTAGGTGATGTGTGGGGTGGTGTGTGTGGTGATCTGTAGTGGTGTGTGGTGTTTTGTGCATGGAAGTTGTGTGGGTGATGGTGTTGAGTGCCTGTGGCTGCTAGTTTGTGGATGGTGGTGTCTCTCCCCGGACTTCTTTTGGAAAATGTTTGGTAGTAGGGGTTTGTGGGTGATGCAGGTGTGTGTTTTATATTGTATTAGATGTGTGGGTGTGGTGTGTGTATGTGTATCAGGTGTGTGTATTTCGAATTGTCCAATGTGGCGGTGTTTTGTATGTGTGTGTGTATTTTGAGCGCGGCTGTGGGTACCGCCAATGGAATACCGCAGTTGAAAGACCGCCACGTGGATTCGTGGGCCGTGATAGCATGGGCGTATTTCTGTTGGCGTGACGGTGGAGGTTTTGTTTTCACCAGTTTATCACTGACCTTTGGTGTGGAGGACTTGTGTGGGTGTCTAGATTTTGTCGGATTTTGAGATGTGGGTCGTAATAGCTGTGGCGGATTTCCGTGGCCGCTGCGGTGTGTTGATGGTCTTCTGAATGGCGGAAAGCGGCTTTTACCGCCAATGTTGTAATGACCCCCTAAGTGATAGAAGCTTTAATGAATCGGATGAATATTATGTACTTTGGCCCGTGTAATTATCTGTCATGTGTCTTCAATATAGTTGAATGTTCAATTTTGTTAAACATGTACACAATTATTTCGATGTATATAGTTTTAACATTACAGTCATATTTATATTTGGCTTTTTAAATATTTTGATATGAATTTCCCTTTCTGACTGGATTGACATTTAGGATTGAACATGGGCAGTTTTCTGCAGTGACTTATCCTGGATAACTTCAATGCATTGGAACTTCGGGTTATTAACCTTGCCAGTACGTTGTGGTGCTTATGGGTTAATTTGATTTGTATAAAGGTTACTAGTTCATTCTGACAGCCATCTTTTATTGTGAATGGGACTAAACGCTGGGTACACCAATCTTAATATGCTTGACATTATAGGCTATTAGTGCTTAATATCTTAAATAATAAAAGCTGAGGACTGTCTGTTGGTGGGAAAATATTATAAAACAATACAATTCTAGATGGCTGCCTCGACTGGTGTTACAGTGGAGCATGGGTACTCGCAAACATTTTCCCAGGGGCCAAAAAGTTTGGTCTGTGACGTGCCTGGGGGCCGCATTGATGTCAGGGCAGTGGCGCTCGGCTGGAGTAGCTGAGGGGATTGGTGGCAAGGTAGGTGTAAGAGAAGCAAATGATATACATCTAGTGGCTGAAAAAAAACAATGGGAAACCAGAAAACCTGGAATTAATCCTGGCTTACCCACTTTTCCAAATTGTATGATCTTAGGCAATTGTTTAGTCTCACTTTCCCTCCTTTTTTCTACATGATCACATTTAAGATGACCTCGAAATACATGATTCATGGTGTGCGCTGCACAAAACCTGATTCTATGTTTGAATTATTAAACTATAATATTGTTAATGTATGATAGGAACCTAGGCCACCCATAAAGTGCACATACCAAGTGGCTTGCCTCTTTACTATTGATGGTGTTCTCAGGGTAGAGGAAAGAATTTATGTTTCCAAATTTATGTATGAAAACTATCACTTTTAAATGAATACATCTCAATGCACTGATAAAATAAATTGTACTAAGGCAAAAATGTTCTGAATGTTAACTAAATACACTTTTTTAATTTTGAAGAGACTCTTAGTTTTACACTTGTGCTGCAAGATGTCTTTAAAAATTAAGGCATTTCTAAAGTTAAGTGCAGGAGTCCCTAGTTACTTCTTTTCTTTAACACCAAATACGTTTGAAATAAATGACTGTGTGTCTATTTAATATTTTTATTGTTAGTGCGGAGTCGAGCAAACAGCTGCCCAGTGCTCCTGTTGCCCAAGGGGCCGCATGTTAAGGTCAGAGGGACCACATGAGGCCCGCGGGCCGTACTTTGAGTATCCATGCCGTGGAGGAACGATGCTTTAGAAAATAGGTACTCTCTGTCCCTTGATATAATGTACAAATTCATAAATACTCAGTCGGCGCTTGTGTGTATTTATTGTATGGAACATGTGGACTTATGGGAATCATCATATTATACGACCTTGCCGATAAATGATTTTTAATTAATCCGTATATTGAGTGATACTCATGTTCCTCTACACTCTAAGATGGCCGCCGCGATTACTATTGATCCCTTGGTTTAGTGTACAAAGTTACTAATACTCAGTGGGTGCACTTATGTATTTATTGTAAGGAACATGTGGACTTGTGGGAATCATCATATGGTATGACCTTGGCGATAAACGATTTTTAATTTGTCCGTATATTGAGTAATACTCATTTTTTTATACACTCTAAGATGGCAGCTGCGATTATTACCAATCCCGATGCGGCATGTCTTTCGACCTACAGGACTTAGGGCCAGATGTAGCAATATTGCAAATTGCGAGTTGCAATTTGCGAGTCCAAGCGACTCGCAAATTGCAACTCGCAATTTGCAATGCAGAATGGTGTCTCAGACACCGTCTGCGAGTCGCTATGGGGTCGCAAAGACCCACCTCATTAATATTAATGAGGTGGGTCGCAAATTGCAGCCCCATAGCGACTATGGGCACTCGCTAACATGGAGGCCTGCTGTAGTCAGCAGACCTCCATGTTCGTGACTGCTTTATCAATGAAGCAGTTTTTTTTTTTTTTTTTAAGTGTAGCCCGTTTGACTTAAAGGAAAACGAGCTGCACTTAAAAAAAAATGCGAAACCTTTAGTTTCGGAATTTTTTCAGGGTAGGTAGTGATCCCTTGGACCACTACCTGCCCTGAAAAAATATTTTATGGTCCATTCACAAAGGGGAAGGGGTCCCATGGGGACCCCTTCCAATTTGCGAGTGGGTTACCATCCACTTCAAGTGGATGGTAACTGCGACTCCATTTGCGACCGCATACGGGGTCGCAAATGGAATTGCATACCACTGCGAATCGCAAATAGGAAGGGAACACCCCTTCCTATTTGCGATTCGGACATGCATTTTGCGAGTCGGTCCCGACTCGCAAAATGCATTTCTGCATAGGAAACTCCGGTTTGCGACTCGAGTCGCAAACAGTTTCCTGCATCTGGCCCTTAGTTTCCAGGTCGAGATGGCTTGCGTAGTGATTGCTTGCACCTGAATAAGAGGAAACTGGCGGTATATTTAAATTCTGCCTGCCCCTGTGGAATTTGGTTTGTTTGATCACTGTGCCGATCCACGAATTGGGGCAACCACAAGACTTCGTCAATGACAGGAGCTTTTGTACCAATTGCACAACTTTGGGAAATTACAGAAGGTACTCTTGTAACCTCTATGTGTGATTGCCATATAAAGGAGTGTATGGACTTTAAAAAATTGTTTTGCAATAGGGTTTTAAGTTGGTATGGGTTGATTTTGATGAATAAATCAGGTTTGCATAATCAAGACTTTATATTAATATGGAGAACAAGAGTGTAATTTTGACTAAGCATTTTTAAATTGGATGAACTCAAATAGTTCAAACTATAGATATATACTTTCTTTCATGGATGAATTGAAGAATCAGTTTAATTTGGTGATTTCATCGTGGAATATTGTCTACTGTTGAGGTATAATATGGAGGATGTGGCACTCACTAATGAGTTTACTAGATGACCTTTTGTGATCTCAGCACTCTTTCTAAGCAAATATTCTAAAAGTCGTTAAGTGGTGCTGTTTTCTTTTTATACTAGATGTGGTACGGGTGACTCCAAGGGTATGAGGGAAAAATAAGAGATGACAAACCAGTCCGAAATTGATTAGGTATGTCTAAAATGGCATATATGGGGTTTACACATATTGTTTTTATATAGGTCACTTTCTATGTAGATGAGGTAACTTATTAGCTGGTCACGCTGGGTATCCTTTGTGATTATATAATATTGATTATTATTTTAGAGATTATCTGATGAATTCCCTTGCCAGTCTTTCTTGTTGTTCTGCTTTTATCTGTCCGTTTGTATAGCTGTATATAGCTATCTATATTTATATTTGTTCATATGTGTAGATAAATTATACTTTTTGAATATGTAATATGTGGGTATTTGTCTATTGTTGTTTGTGCTTTCAATGTGCACTATATGTGTTATGTTACAGCCCTGAAGAAGTCCTATGTTGAAGGTCGAAACGCGTTGGCTGTTGTTACCATAATTTTATACATTATTGAGAAAAAGAGGAAGAAAATAAAGAAAAGACTTATCACAATCTCACTTCAAAAGGATTAGACTTTTTAATACAGAATTTGTTTACTTGGAAAGTGGTGCACTACCATTATTATTCTTTATGAATGTGTTCTCTTCCCCCCTTGTTTTATAAAAGGTTTACACCTTAGCAGCAGGTGTTTGGTTTAAATGCACACAGAGAATAATATAAAATTTGCTCAGAACTTTTTTGTATATATATTGGGACAGGTGCACGTTTTATGAGCTTGCTGGATTTCAGGTTTGGGAGATTATATATACATATATTTGTTATATTCTTAACAGCACTCTCTCACCCCTCAGATCCTAGCCGTCTCACATTACCAAAGCAAAGCACTAGCCACCAGACTAGCAGGAATATACTACTGTTGTCAGGGCTTTCCAACTCTTTACTACTGACTGAACTCTCATACCACCTCACAGATTAGCTGTTATACATTCCTGGAAAAACTCTCACACTGTACCAAAAACACTCTCACACTACTCACATACTAGTGGTCACCCACTACTGAAAACACTCTCATACTGCTTGCAGAGTAGCAATCTCACTGTAACAGCCTCCTGACATCCATCACAAACTAAAATTAAAACAGTACTCACAGCATTTGCATATCTTTCCACACACTATAGGAAACATACACTACCGGAAACACTCTCATAACTCTCACAAAGGAAGCAGTCTCAAACTATAACATACACTACCAGAAGTACTTTCATAACTCTCACAAAGGAAGCAGTCTCAAAGTACTGACAGTCCCTACACTATCACATACTATTAACCTCTTCACTGTCAGGCAATCACTACTACTGAGAACATTATCTAATTCCTCACAGAGTATCAGTCACACAATACCAGACATGCTTGTGAACCCCTCACAGATTATTAGTTGCACACTACCAAAGCACTCTCACTTTCCTAACAGACAAGCAGCCAGGTGCTGCCAGAAGCATATAAGCACACTCCCCAGACAAGGAACAAATTCAACAGATCTGGCCTATGAATTAAAGTGCCTTTTGTTTTTTACGGTGTATGGTACTGTGATGCACAAGTGGGTGAATGTGATAATATGTAAATCAATGAATAGATACATGAGTGAAAGGATGAATGACCGAGTATATGGATGATGAGTGATTGAATGCCTGGGTGGCTGGGTCATTGACTGTAGGGATGGGTGCATCCATGCACCTTTAATTAAAAGTCAGACCTATTGACTTGGCCAATGCTCATTTCTCGGGTGTTTCCCTATGAAACAATGTAAGGGATATGAATTGGTTAGCACACTGTTACAGTACTGGGGTATTTAATGTGTGCAATTTAAGTAATTTGTGTAAAATCTATGACTTTTTTAGTCAGTATATTGGAAAGCCAAGCTAATGCACAACTTGACCAAAAGCTTCAACATTGTGTCAGAGGGAACAACCCTCTCAAGCACTATCCCTAGAAACCATGCACCATAATTATGCTTTAAACACTCACTAAATTATACATACGTTTTGAGTGAACCCTCCTCATCCTTGGGAGGATCAGACTTGCTTAGCACCACAAAGTACATTGCAATGGTTCACGAGTTACCCTTCAGAAATGCTGGGGAAGCCTATGGTTTGTATATTTGAAACATAGTACTGTAAAATACCATTTTGGACATCACACTTTTGCAAATTTTACTCAGGGGAGGATTTACCTGAGATGCCCATAATTTTTGTACAAACTTTCTAGTGTTTATTTTGACTTGAACTGTAGCTCCTTCAATTTAAATTTGACTACCAAATAATCAGCTGATCTATCGCTGAATGGAGCCTCTCCTTGCAGCTCAGCCCAGCCCTGATGTGATCGTGCCCACTCACCCACTTCTGCTTCCTCTGGCCCCGGGGTGCAAAGCTGCAAAGCCCTAGTAACACAGAGCTCAGCTAAAACAGCCTGACCAAATGTTCTGGTCCCCTCATTTCTTCTTTTGGAGTCGCCACAACACCAGCTTTTCTGCGGCGCCGGGACCACCCACTCTTCTTCAGCGACAGGACGTCAGTTCTCCTGTGGATCGAGGGTGCTGAGGGTAAATGGTAAGCTTTCCTCCTCTTTGTGAGCCACCCAAGGCGATTAGTGAGTGTTGCTTGGTCCAAGCTGGCTGTGAAGAAGGGCACCTCTGAGGACTTTGGCTTTGGGAGAGTTGGTGGGTACTATTGACACCCTTCCTCCACTGCATTCTAGTCCCTTAGGGAGCCAGGGGCTTAGATGTGTGGCAGGGTGGGTCTTTCGCCCCTAGCCAGTCCCATGGTCCCTAAGTGAAGTCTAGTGTGCTAAAGCTCTGCAGCACCTCCGATCCTCTCCATCAGGCCTCCACTAACATTTCAATCTGGGAATCTCCTGGAAGAATTTGACTCCCCTGCTGCCTCCTGGCTTTATTGGCTATGAAGTAGCTTTGGGCAGTGCTTGGTGTGGTTTGGTGCTGGCGGCAGCAATGGGTATTCGGAGGCGTGCTTAAGGAGGTGGTACCTTTTTCTTTGTTTTGTTCTCTCGCTTGTCTGGGGTGGTTTTCATCTTCCTTGTTATTGCCTACAACAAATACCTCCTTTCATGTCTGCCCCTCATGCTTCACCAAAAGAGAGCCCTCCCTGGTGTCTCAAAAGGGGGAGCTCAAGGGAGACCCTGTAAAAGGAGAAAGGTAGGAGGGGAAAAGGCGACCTCACAGCCTGACTTAAGCTCCCTATCAAATGGGAATGTTCCCTGTTGCCCCTTGCCATGTCAATAAGCAATTTTGTTTCCAATCTTTTCAATATTAGCTCACTTTCCCCATTAGGTGGGAGGTGTGAGATGTTCAGTGTCCTCTGTCCAGCAACTGAGGAGATGACCTGGGCAGCTGATTTTGCCCAACTATCCAATCCAATGGAGGCTTCTCTGCAGGCCATGGGTGAGAACCCAAGACTGCCATCTTCACCTCCCTTAACATTTCCCTAACCCCTTTGTCATTGGAAGGGCTTGGGTCCCGTTAGTTGGATCATATTGCAGGCTCCCTGAATCAGAGTGCTCTTTTCTCTCAGAAGGCCTCCACGTCTGGGGCCTAATGCAACTCTTTACTCTCTGAGAGGGTCCATCAATATTCAGCCGACCGGCTCCTCGTCCCTGCTGGGCATAATGCTGCTTATGAAAAAGACTCTACACTGCATCTTGTAAACTCTTGTGGCCATCAGATTAAATCAGCTGGACCAACCAAAGGTTTTGAAAGATATACAATAGCATGTTAGATGTATGTGAAGGCATCCAAAGTCCCCCCCCAGAACCTCGGGGGTCAGAGGCTAGTAAGCTCCAAAGGACTCAGTCTATGGTGGTCATTATGAACATGACAGTAAAAACCACCCCGGTGGCGATAACTACCGCCAACATGCTGGCGGTCTGGACCGCCAAATAATGAAGGAAATGAAAAACAAGTAGCGGTCCATCCATACACCGCCATCTTTGTAGTCCAGACGAAGACGCAGGAGGACGCCCACAGGCCGGCGGAAAGGTCCTATCCGCCCATCAAATAATGAAACACAAGACTGCCATCAGTTGTGGGGTGGGAACCACCGCCAGGCAAAGCGTGGCAGAAACGAACAATATATAAGGACACACTTACCACAGGCACACAGAACACGCAGACATGGAGAGAGAGTTGGAAATAATGCCAGTGCTGCTTCTTGGCATATACCTCCAGGACCATGACCGCCGACGAAGACGACAACGGTAAGTACCGCGGCCTAGTACACATGGGAAGAAAGGGCACAGTTCCACACCCACCTCACCCACCCTGCAACCCACTCCCAACCCCTCCCACATCCCAAGCCAAACATACTATAACAAAATGTAATTGCCAGACACAAACCAACAAAGACCTGCACCAAAGAATACACATATGCACATCACCCCTCCATAGTGAAATGCTGTACAACGTCACCATATTGTGCCAACAGCACTACTGGGCACTGAAACTTTATTTACAAAGACATTACATCATGTCCAAATATGGCCAATGGCCAGTCCATTACAAACAGTCTGAAGAGCCAAAATATGCCGGACTTAACTTCCACATGTGCAAAGGGTACTCTACTTGAAAGGGGCATCATTGGGGTAGCCAGGCACCTCAGGGAACAGGAGCAGAGGGTGGTGGGGGTGTGGACTTATGTCTGGAAGGGGGGGCTTGGGCTTAGGTGTGGGAGGTGGAGGGGGTTTGGGCTTGCCCTTGGAAGGAGGGGGAGTGGGCTTGGACCGGGGGTGGCAGAGGGAGCTTGGGCAACACAAGGCTTCTTCCTTCTTGGGGAAGGGGCACAGGAAAGGGAAGTGCGGACTGGGGCAGACTTGGACGTGAAGGAGTGGACTGGGCAAGGAGATGGGCACGTTTAGGGACAAGACGGGGTGGGCCAGTGGGTTTGAACAGGTCAACATGGGAGAGGAAAAGCATCTTAGGGGCAGTTGGAGGGGATTTGGAGGCAGGTCTGGAAGTGGAGGTTGAGGGAGTGCTTGTACCAGGTGTAGATGTGCCGGATATGGATGCAGGTGCCTGTAAAGTATGCTGATGTGTGGTGAATGTGTGTGGTGTGGATGTGTGCGAATGTTTGAATGTTTTGGGAGGAGGAGGGTGGGCACAGTGGGAGAAGACAGTCTTCCAGTGTACATGGATGTTGTCTGGGTGTCTGCAGGTATGGTGACTGTGCTGCAAGTGTCTGTCAATGTGGTTGTGGTGAGTGCAGGTGTGGTGTCTGGGGTGCATGTCTGGATGTCAGATGTTGTGGTGACTGTATGAATGGGGGCAGCAGCAGTGGCTGAGGGTGCAGTGCTTGTGGATGTGCATGGTGAGGTGACAGACAGGGTGGCCGGGGAGGTCGACACACTGAGGGATGTGGATGTTGTTGTTTCTGCTTTGGTATGTTGGGTATGTGCCTGCCTGTGGTGGGAAGTGTAGTGCTTGTGTTCGTCTGTGTGCATGGCTGTCTGTACATGTGCTTGGGATGGGTGAAGGGAGTGGGGTGCTGGAAGGGGTAGAGGTGGTGGGAGGGGTACTGAAAGACCAGGGACACTGGCGGCCGTCAAAGACCAGAGCCTGAAAAGATCTCTGTAGGCCAGACATGGCACCGTGAATGCCTTCCAGGTAGGAATTGCATTGCTGCATCTGGGATGCTAGCCCTGGATGGCATTCATGATGGTTTTCTGCCCTACAGAGGTGGTTCTCAGGAGGTCAATAGCCTCCTCCGTGAGGACAGCAAGGCTGACTGGGGCAGGGGATGAGGTGCCTGGGGCGAAGGAGACGCCCACCCTCCAGGGTGAGCGGGCACGGGCAACTGGGTGGGAGCAACTGGGAGGGCGGTGATGGCATGGAGGTGGCAGAAGATGGTATAGAATGGGTGTGCCCAGTAGGGTCTGACACCACCAGGGAGCTGCCGTCTGAGGAGGTATCAGAGTCACTACCTCCAATGGTAGTTGCCTCCCCCGTGGTACTCACCTCACCCTCCTACAGATGACATGCCATTCCCTATGGAACGGCCATTGTTGACACGTATGTTTTCAACTCACATACAGTACATGCCAGATAGTCTACGGCTGGGCAGTTACACATCAAACACACATGCATACAGGCATCTGACACAATCACATACATCTAAGGATGACAAATGCCAACTCACCTGCTCCTCTGGTCGCCCATACAACTTCCCATACAGGGGTAGGACCTCGTCCACCAGCTTCTCCAGCTCCTCCACGGTGAAGGCTGGGGCCCATTCACCTGTAACCCGTGCCATCTCAGGGACCAGAGTCAGGACACAGCAGCACATGCAATGGAATACTACCCTGCATGGGAATCGGAAGTCAAGTGTCAAGGGTCAGACAAAATGGCGTAGCTACTGCTGGTGTGTGCACCATCACCGCCGGCGGCAATCATGATTGGCCCAGGTTCCCCATTGACAACCACTGAGCGCACACTATAGGTCTCCTGAACCAAGTAATCCAATGATCAGGTTCACGCTGGTGAACACCGCCTTCCGCCATGACGACTAACGCCAGCCAAATGAAGTCACTTCCACTCCATCATACCTGGATGGCAGAAGGCTGCCATTTTGCTACCACCACGTCACCATAGACTGGCCAGGGGCCTCATCCAGGGCCTCAAACTCTCTGCCCATAGTTGCTTGCTGACATGAGTCTATGATCCTCACATGTACCCATCTTTGGAAGTGTGTCCACACTCGGTTGCCATTCTGACAGAGTTAACTCAGCGCACTTTTGCCTGACGGTGTACTTCATACTTTGCGTATGTGTGTGTTACCTACGTGTCGCACTTACAAAAATACAGTGACATCATGGGATGCAAGTGTAAGTTGACACTCAGATTGTGTTCTTTCCTCCCCATAGGTACAGACCCATGTGGTGAGGGAGGGCCTCATCTGTATACAGACCCCTGGTTGATCTGGAAACTATGGAGGAACGTCACGTCATTATCACCTACAGACTCAATAGATCTACTATCCATGACCTCCGTGCATTACTGGATCCTGTACTGAAGCCGGCAAATCGAAATCAGCATGTCATCCCTACAACTGTGAAAGTGATATCTGTACTCCATTTTTTGGCTACGGGCTCATTTCAGGTGACAATGGGCATGGGTGCAGGGGTCTTACAGCCAATGTTCAGCCTCATCCTGTCCAAATTCCTATATGCATTCGTTCAACACTTGCAAACATATGTCCAATTTCCCCAAAGGGCTGAACTTCCCACCACCAAATCTGGATATTATGCCTTTGCTAATATCCCCCACGTGATAGGTGCCATTGATGGAACCCACTTAGCTCTCATACCCCCAAGAGTGAATGAGCAAGTGTACAGAAATTGTAAGAACTATCACTCCATGAATGTACAATGGTTTGTACTGCTGACCAGTACATATCACATGCCAATACCAGGTTCCCCTGCTCAGTCCATCATTCATTTGTCCTGAGAAACAGCAGTTTACCACACATGATAGAACAACTACAAGGGGACAGAGGATGGGTCATAGGTGAGTGTGTATGACACTGAATCTGTACATAGCTGACATCCAGGCTATATGCAAGTAAAGTCAGTTTGTTCAGGTCCTGCTTCGCCCACTTTTGCAGGTGATTCTGGCTACCCCAACTTGCAATGGCTCCTGACACCTGTGAGGAATCCCAGGACAGATGCAGAGAGGAATTATAATGAGGCCCATGGATGTACTAGGAGGGTGATTGAGCGCACACTATAGGTCTCCTGAAGGCTAGATTTTGTTGCCTCCTGCTCTCTGGGGGATCCCTGTGCTATGTCCTTGACATGGTGTGTAAGCAGGAAGTGGCCTGCTGCACGCTGCACACCTTGGGTGTGATGAAAGCTATCCCACCTTCTGGAACAGGAAGGTGCTGTCCAACCAGCCCGCGCAACCTCAGAGAGGGGAGGAGAGTGATGGTGAAGAAGAAGAGGGGGAAGATCTCAACTTGAGGACCCAGCTAATCTGTCCTATACTTCCAATGACGCTAAGGTACTGTTCAATGTTGCTGATGTATTCACTGCATAGTTTCAGTCTGACTCATGTAATTGGTAATGTCTTGTCTATAGTCAGTCACAATGCTAACTGATGGCTGAAGTGGCATGTGCCAGGGAACCCAATAAAATGTACAGTGTGACATACTTCAGACACTACAGTCCGTTGGATCCCCTCCTGCAATAAAGGTATGATTATGAAATTGACTGGCTAATGCATACACACTCACAATTCATATCTCATATTGACGAGGGACATACGATTTGAGTGCATAGGTGTATTTATTGAATGGCCAAATATACATAAGTCATGGGACAGTGAAAGGGAGGGCACACATGGTGCATATCCATACTCAGGTACATATTCTCAGCTGTTGGTAGCACTGGGTTTTGGTCCATGTGGACATTGGAAGTTGGTGTGATGGCAGAGGCATGTCAATAAGGTAGCACAGTGGCACACAAGGGAGACAGTTCAGGGCAGAGTCACTTCCTAGTGCTGATCTTGGTCTTGGTGCGGTTTCCTGTGTGTCCTCTGCCAGTTCCACCAGTCCAGTAGCTGCTGCAGATGTAGAGGGCATTGTAGTGTCCTGGCGAGTGGTCGGGCCTTGCAGGTGGGTGGAGGACTCAGGCTGGCTGTGGTACTGGTGCTACAGCAACCCTGCAATGAAGGCCATGGTGGCATTGAGCTGTTTCCATTGCTCCATGGCCTCCTAGTGGTGTGCTACCTGCAGCCTCTGATTCTGCTCCAAGGTGGCCATGATCTGGCCCATCCTTTCCTGGGTGTGGTGGTATGCTCCCAGGACCTCAGATATCATCTCCTGGAATGCTGCATCTATCCTTTGGCCACCCCCCTGGGCCACTGATGCCCTCCCACTGGCCCTAGTCCCCTGTGCCTATGTCCCCTGCACAGGTCTGGCAGTACCACTTGCAGTTGGTCCTTCATCATCCTCCCTGTTGGTAGGTGGAGACTGTGGCCTCTGTACATGTGGCCCGCCAGTCTGTGACCGGGAGACACTGGTGTGTGATCGTTTGGCCAGGGCTGATGATGGTGGCTGGGTGGTAGGCTGTCAGTGGTATCCTGGGTGGGGCTGCTGGAGGGTGACAGTCCAGGACTGTGTCATGGGCCAGGAAGTTCTTCTATTTCCAGACATCCCTCTGCTGAGTGGGGCTTCTGTGTTCAGGTTGGGTGCTGGCACTCCTTGGCGTTTCCGTCCAGATGGCATGGGTCGTGGTGCCTGTGATGGGGGAATGCGCATGTGGGTGTCAGGTACTTTTTGGCAATTGGTGCACTGCTCTGCCCCATTTGATGGGTATATTTCCCTGTTGTGGCATGCAAGGTCCCTTTGTGTACATTTCTTTGCATTTTATGTGGGGGGTGGAGGTGCACTGTGGGTGCTGTATTGCTACTGGGAATACAGGCAGGGGTACGTGACTGTGCATGGGGGGCTGGATGGAGGTCTGTTTGTGGGATAGTGGGCATGCAGGGGAGTTGCATGTGGGTGTTGTGGACTGGGAAGGGATAGGGTCCTGGTGGTAGTGACAGAGGTGGGGTGATACATGCATTACAGATGTGGTGACTGTTAAGGTATTGTAGTAGACTTACCCGAGTCCAGTCCTCCTGTGAGTCCAGTGAGTCCCTCTGGGTACAGGATAGCCAGGACCTTCTCCCCCCAATTGGTGTATTCGGGGGGTAGAAGGACGACCGCCACCAGTCTTCTGTATGGCGATGTTGTGCCTGGATGCCATTGACCGAACCTTCCTGCGCAGGTCGTTCCATCTCTTCCGGGTGCCATCTCTTGTGCGTTGATGGTTTCCCACTGCGTTGACCTTGTTGACGATCCTCTGCCATAGCTCCATCTTCTTGGCCACGGGTGTCTGCTGCACCTGTGCCCCGAATAGTTTTGGCTCAACCCTGAGTATTTCGTCCACCATGGTCTTTAGCTCCCTATCTGTGAAGCGGGGGTGCTCAGGGGTGCCATGGTGTTTGTTGTGGGTGCTGTGGCTGTATTGGTGAGGGTGCTGTTGTGTGGTTGTGTGTATGGCTTGCAAAGGTGTTTGGTATTTCTATGTGTTTTGGTGGTGTATTTGTGAGTGAGACTTCTGTGATGTTGTGTTCAGTGTATGCGTGTTGTGTTGTCAATCTCTGTTGTGCTATTGGCGATGCAAAGGATTGTGGGGTATGTGTGTGAGTGTTTTATAGTGTTGTGGATGTGTATCAGGTGTGTGGGTTTCAAAGTTGCCAATGTGTGCTTTTGTTGTTGGCGGGTCCCATTGCTGGCCGTGGCGGTCCGTACCGCCAATGGACGTTCACCATTCACTATCCGCCGTGCTGATTTGTGCATCATTATTTGGTAGGCGGAGGATTTGTCTGCATGGCGGTGGCGGGGTGGGGTGCCAAGTTCATTATGAGGGCCTATATCTCCAAATGTCCAGTGCTTGTTAGGAAACTGCAATATCTTTTTGCCCCCCCTTAAATTCTCCTCAAGCTATTATCTTTCCCAGAGGTCTAGAGGCTTGAGTGAACAGCAAGACCCCAAAATCCATGTGTCCGTAAAATAAAATGTCCAAGGTTGAAGGCAAGGTCTGTATCTCCTCATCAGGAGGTCCCCTATCTAGAACAGCATTTAAGGTCCCACATACCACCTAGTGGCACTGTAGCAGCCTGATCTACCCATACGCAGTCCGTGACAGAAGCTTGTGCTAAATTTCACCCAGCTACAATCTATCAACCTCCAAATGACCTCTCCATGTTAAGTCAAAAGCCTCCAGCGTCTGCAAGTGGTAAGGTGGTCAAGACTTCGGACTCTAAAAAGTCTTGTAAATAATCCTCCATCGGTCCCAAGACTCTATCTAAGTTCAATCCGGGGACCTCTGAACTGCTGATGGATATTATTCACTGGGGAAAAAAGCAAGTAATATACAACCCTTAAATCGTTCAAAAATCCTTCATATATTCCATCAAATCCCCTCACTCTTGGGTATATCCACAGACGATTTAACCTCTGTGGGGTTCCAGAGTAGGGATCAAGGAAGGGAAGTTTCAAGAGTCTCTTTTATCCCCCTCTGCATCGCCAAGTTGGTGCTCAACGTGGGAGATGATTTGGCCATGGCAGGATTCCAAGCCACCTGTCCCCATGAAAGAATCCTCATTCCTCCTGCCCCTCGGTCTGAGCCCATCCCCTCTTCTTTTTTAAGCATTCATGGTGGAAGAACTGCCAGCTAGTGGGAGTGGCTTACACCGTATTCTTACGATAGGCCACTTTCAAGGCTTAGGAGAACATGGCAAGATAGTCAGTCGCCTAAGAATCTGAGGGTGGTATTAGTAAATGATAGGCTGTCTGAGCAGAGAAAGGCCACTGACTTGGGGCAGGGTAATAGATTTGCCTCACTGCTACTACTCCCTAATGCCCTAGGACGGGATGACTGACTCAATTCACCATAGAGCCAGGAATCTTCTCCAAATCTGAGAATCCTGAGTTGGAATATTCACAGGTATGAGCATTTCATGAATAGCGTTGAATTGGAAGGAAGGATCATTGAAATCCTACCATGCGGTGTTCCTTCAGGAGTCTTGGTTGAGAGAGGAAAAGTCCATAGAAGGCTTTGTGGCATTGATTAGTAAAGGGTCAAGACAAGGAAAGGAGAGAGCCGCTTCGGGGGTCTTAATGCTAATATCCACTAAGGTGATTAAGAAACTGTTGCAAGTTATAAATGTGTCTAGTGGTTTACAGCTCTCTGTGGTTCAACTTGGCCTGCGTCACAATATTGTAGGTGTTTTCTCTTTATAAATGCTTATATCCATAAAGAAGAATACCAGAGAATGAAGGACTGGCAGGAATCTCTTGAGTAACCTTTCCAGAACTTGGAAGCAAACTTTCCAGAAGCAATTACAATTGTGGCAGGGGATTTCAATGCTCGTCTTTTTCCTTCCCAGGTGGACTTACAGATGGAAGAGGGTCTGTATTTTTATAATGTCTCCCGAGTTTTGTTTCCTTCAGGTACCATCAAATGGGAGGCCAAAGCGCTGAGCCAATGGTTGGTGATTAATGATTTGGTCTAATTAAATGGTTGTGTTAATACGTTAATAATGATATGCCTGCAGTTGCAACATTTTGAATATATGTTTACACCCCCCTGGCACTTTGATCTCTTTACAGATTTTAAAGTGGCGAAGTATGAAGGCAGTGACCACTTCGGAAGCTCTTAGCTTTTGTGAGCCGGAGGCTGTAAAAAGGGTTCTTCGTTTGGAAATATCCTACCCATGGAGGCTCCCAAATCATCTAGATCATGTCCATCTCCAGGTTCTGTGTACCGATCAACTGAAAACCCTGAGGTTTTCTCTGTGTGTTCTGAGAACAGAACTGTTTGGTTTAATGAAATTGTGTCCAGTGGGCTGCGTAGCCATAAATGTAAGAAAGTGTGGATGACAGGCAACCCATTATAGTGAGGACCTCATTTGCGTGCTGCAAACTTTACACACTGACAACTGGGCCCAGATGGAGCTAGATAAATCGGGCCAGCTATTCCAGAAAATCCTCATCAAGAATGGCCTTTGGCAGCGGTGAGTCTTGCCCCCTGCTTTTTAGTTTATGCCTAGCTGATCCCCTGCTTCCATATCCCAAGTAAGGCCCTTCTCTCCTAAGTCAGGAATCATCATATTGCCTGTCTGCTTTGTGCAGATGATCTGGCGCCACAGGACTGCACCCCGATTGGTTTGCATGGGAAAGTTATCCTCCCTCAAAGCTTATAATAATTAGAATCAGTTGAAAATCTAGGGAAGACTAAGGTTGGTCTTTGGTAAAAAAAAGTTAACAAATTTAGATAGAGCCTATATGCCCAGGAGGTGGAATTAGTTGATCTCTACAAATATTTAGGTTTTACTTTTAAAAGAAGTTTAAAATGGGACACACATTGGGATAGTATTAGGCAGACTGTTGCTGCAAGCTAGTTGTTTATCTAGATTCAATTGGAAACATGGAGGGCTGCCCCTTACTCCTTTGTTGAAGGCCTGTAAAGGGAAAATACCCCCCTGGGACTGTACGGCACCGAGGTGTTCTCTTGTCCCCTCCTGTGAGTGGGATCGGTTGGAGGGGGCGGTTCTTAGAAGGCCTCTGTCTCTCTCACCAGGCACCATGGTCCAGGGCATACGGAGAGGAATGAATCTTACCACCTGGAATCTGTTGCCATTTTCCAGGGCTTTAAGATTTTTTAACAGGCTCTTGGAGGGTTCTGAAGTGATAAATGTCTCCAAACACTGCTGAGTTGAAATCCAAAGTAGCAAAAGAAGGTAGGCAAAGGAAGCAAGGAATAGATTAAGAGATATTTAAATCCTACATTCTGAGTGTGGTACAATTATGACCTTGTCCCTTTTTCCAAGTAAAAAAGCCTTGAAAGAGTCTGCAGCAAAGGACTTTTGATCTGGCTTACCTGAGTCAGAAACCTTCAATTCGTTTCTCAATTCCCACTCTAGGCCTGGCCCGGTTTTCCCCTACCTGGGACAGTTACCCTACCCCAGCCTGTGGAATAAAGGGTGAAAATAGGATGCAATCCAATTTATTCATCCTGTTCCCGTTCAGCCATGATCAAGGATTATAGCAGTCTTTACCCCTGCGTGGGTCAGATGGGTTCTAAGCCAATGTTAAATTTAAGGTAGTTTTATGTATTGTTAGTATGTTTAATGGACAATTGTCCTAATAAAGTTGTTTTCTACCTAGCAAATAATACATAGGTCTTAATCAGAATCACAAGAAAACACTGTCCTATAACTCTGCTCCGTACTGGAGATAACTTTCTAACCTAATTAGCATGTTCTTGAAATCCTCAACTCTCTCCTTCTTCCCTAGTTTATAATGACAAAATGCGCTACTCAATTCTTGATGGACCAGTTGAAACAAAGGCTATCACTCTTGACCTAAAACTCATCTCCCCTATATGCAAAGTAAACGTAAGGGTTTGAGAATAGCAAGAAAGCAAGCCAAGGAAACGAAGTATCTTGCAACAATTATTATTGCATTCAGATATTCAGTGCAGAGCCAAGGTTGATTGAAAAGGATGGCTACCAGTTTGAGACATAATCTCACCTGAGAGCTGGCAATGCATCCCTGACAGAAGCTCAACATTGAGTCTACACTTTTCCCATTTGGCCTTATTTAAATGCCATCCACAATTAAGCGGGGTAAAGGGGATACATACTATTCATAGTGCAAATTTTAGGGGGGATTCCTATGTAAATTGGAGGTGGAATGCTGGGAACATTCCTTCCGAAAATTGTAGCCAAGTATTCTATTACTTTTCTGTGTGAATTCTGATATGTTTTAATGTTACGTGTTTTAAAATATACTTGTCTTCCAGCTTTGTCCCTACAGTGTAAATTAATTAACTTTTGGGAGAATAATTTTACTAGCACTGAGAAAGTCTACTAACCCACAATGAGGGGCATCTGTTCCTGACACTGCAGAGCTGTTTTAAATACTATTCCGTCATTTTACCTAGCCTGTTCCCTTTCACAACCTTTGCTAACTCTGCAAGTCACAGCTCCATTAAGAATGCATCAGCCCGGCAAAATACCATATGTGGCATTAATTCATGTCATTAAAGGAATATGGTTTAAATAATGTAAAATCTTTGATATGAAAAATAACTGAAGATTCATCATTTATTGATTGAGTTATAAAAGGAAACGAGGTTGTTTTAACAAAGTTTCTAACTCAAACTGTTTCTTCCGGCAACTGAATGCACAGCATTGTTTTATCGACATCAATTTGTATCGTAAGGGGCAAATTTACAGGAAATAGCGGAAAACTGCACTATTGTTATTTTGCGCCAAAAAATGTAAAGTCGTGCTGATATTTACTAGCGCCATGCATGAGCCATATTTACAGTATGGTGCAACCTGGCGGTAAGGAAAGCTGAGCGCCACAAAAAATGGCGCTAATCATTGCAATGTGTCACGAAAGAAAATGGAGCTATTGCCGGAAAGAGGTGCTAACCTGATTTGCGTCATGTTACGTGATGCAAATCGTAATTGTTTCACTTTTTGGCTAAAAGCATCTAGTAAAATCCAGCAAAAATGGAAATAAAAAAAAAAGAGAATTCTGGAGAGGAGAGATCCCAATGAGCCAGGTACCAGCCAGGATGCCCATGCAGAATCTGAGGAGAAGGGGAAAAGGAAGCAGAAGTGTTGCTTCAGTCATCAGGAAAGTAACATCTTGATCACAGAGGCGACAGAGCACCAACACCAGCTCTTTGTCACCTCTAAATTGCCATTAGGGAGAAAAGAGGCCAACTGGCAGTCCATAGTAGATAAAGTCAACAGTATGGCAGAGGTTAGAAGAACAGCAGTGGAACCGAAGAGAAACGGACCCCCAACCAAAAGGCAGCACTGCAGACCGGAGGTGGAATTCCCACACCCCAGGAGCAGCTGGATGAGCTCAAGGAGATGGTGGAAGTGGTCATCCCGGATGAGCTGGTGTAAGGAGCAACAACAAACACAGGGTAAATTGTAGTGGGAGGTAATGTTTAGTTCACAAATGACCCAAGGGGGAGGCACATTAGAAGCACTATATGCATGCTAATGGGTTATATGGGGGCACACTAACAGTGAAACACAAAACACATGTAATGTCCACTGTCCCCCTAATATGCACAGAGCAGTTCACTACCTTCCCACCACTACCTTCACTGTGTCAACTGTATAATCTAGCCATGTCTAACTCAAAATGGACAACACGTACCAGGCATGTTGCACATTGGGGGCTCCAAGGGCAGGGAAAGGCCTTTCTGTACCACTGGGAAAGGGCTCTATTGCAATGTACTCACACCAAATGGTGCTTAACTGTCATCACCATCTGTGCTGCTGCACATTTTTCTGCAATGTGCCTATGCAGGCACATCTGTATCATACTGCTGATTGCTATTGTGCATGAAGGGGCACCTTCCTGCATAACAGAAGGTACCTGTGCTGTGTTTGTCCCACCATGTGTGATGCACATAGCAACACACATGGAAATGTAAAAACACTAGAACCAACAATAATGTCATAAGCTCCCCTGTCATATACACATATCACGGCGTCCGCTACGTGGAGCCCTGTGTGACCCCCTGACCTGCTTTTGGCCAGGAGTCCACTTTGGCTCCACCAGCCTGCCTCCGTGCCCCTGACCCCACCGTTTGCCGCTAGAAGGAAGTTCGAGGCCCTCCTCCACCCGCAGGCACCCGTCTGTGCCTCATCCCTGGTGCCTAGTGGTAGGCATATTTAATGTACTCTGCACTTTGTATTTCGCTTAGTATTTCGTTTTTTGTATATCGTTTTTTTGTTACATGCACTGTTTCTGACTGTATTTGTGCCCTTTTTCCATTCCATTTCGTTATGCCCTCTGTGTTTACCGCTCGTTTTCCAGCTGGCTCTTGCCGGTTCTCCCGATCCCTGCCGCTGCATCCCCTGCGGCCCGCCCCCCTCGCACCTCCATTGGTCTTTCCCTCCCGCCTCCTAGCTGCTCCTCCCTCCCACCGCCCGTTCTTAATGGCAGCCGCTGCGCGGCCGCTCGCAGTGGGCGTGCTGCAGGTGTGCCGGAGGCATGCCAGAGGCAAGCCCGTCTGCCCTGTTCGCACCTGGACCGCGCCCAGCACCCATCCCCGTGGTCCACGCTGCTCCGAGCCCCTGAAGCAGCACTACTCCTCCACAGAACTTCATGCCCTCAACCCAGGCCAGCACTCCACCTGCGCCCAGGCCAACCCCAAGCACACACATGGACCATTCACATGCCATTCATGCCATTTTTCCTGCACTCACACTAACACCAACAACACCAACACACACCGCAATAACACTAACCCCCGCAACCACCTTAAATGCATCCTCCTTAACACCCGCTCCGTCCACAAACACGTCATCGAGCTTTGGGACCTGCTCATAACATACTCCCCTGACATCGCCTTCCTCACAGAAACATAGATGAACCCCTCATCAGAACCCGACATAGCCACAGCCATCCCAGAAGGTTACAAAATCACCCGTAGAGACCACATAAACAAACCAGGAGGAGGTATTGTCATAATACATGAAAACACCATCAAAATCTCCACCAACACCAACGATACCCTAGACAACGCAGAACACCTACACTTTCTAATACACATCAATGTTAACACCACCCTTAGAGGAACCCTCATTTACAGACCACCAGGACCCCACCCCCATTTTGCGACGCCATCGCAGATACCATCAGCTCCCACGCCCTCACCTCCACAGACTACATACTCCTTGGTGACCTCAACTTTCAGCTGGAAAGCACCCACGACTGCAACTCCACAGCCCTGCTGGACAACCTCACGAACCTCAGCCTCAAGCAACTGGTCACCTCACCCACTCAATCAGCAGGACACACGCGTGACACCATTTTCACCTCCAGCAGCCACATCACCTTCACTCAGACCACCGAACTCCACTGGACTGACCACCACTGCGTCCACTTCTCCTTCATGAAACCCCCCAGCCTCCACCAACAACACGTTACACCCTACTGCAAGTGGAACAAGATCTCCAAAGAACACCTGATCGCCAACCTCACACAAGCTCCACCTCCCATCACCAATGACCCCAACACTGCCGCCCACAACCTCACACAATGGCTAACAACCTGCGCAGACTCCCTCGCCCCATTGAAAAGAAACAACAACACCCGCATCGTCAAGACCGCCCCCTGGTTCACCACAGAACTCCAAGCTTCCAAACGAGAATGCAGTAAAATTGAGAAAGCTTGGCGCCAAGACCCCCCAACGAGCAACTTCTCCGCCCTCAAAACAGCCATGTGCAAACACCACCAACTCATCCGGACCTCCAAACAGTCCTTCTACAAATAACGCATATGCAACAATACACACAACAGCAAGAAACTCTTTGCCATCGTCAGAGAACTCACCAAACCCAAACCCAGCACCATCAACCCTCCACACTCCCAAAAACTCTGCAACTCCCTTGCCAACTATTTTCACCTCAAAATCGCAGACATGCACAACAGCTTCACAGCATCAGCACCCACCATCACCACCACCGACACAACCAACAACACAACGCCCTCCAACACCAACCAACTACACACCTGGACCCCCAACAACGACAAGAAATTGACAAAACCATGAACTCCATCCACTCAGGCTCTCCCACTGACCCCTGCCCCCACCACAATTTCAACAAGGCCAGCCAAATCATAGCTCCCCAGCTCTGTGCCGTCATCAACAGTTCCTTCGACACCGCAACCTTCCCAGACGTTAGGAAGCACGACGAAGTCAACGTGCTCCTCAAAAAACCCAAGGCAGGCCCGTAAGTCCTCATGAACTACAGTCCCATCTCTCTTCTCCCCTTCCCCGCAAAGGTCACTGAGAAGATAGTCAATGCCCAACTGTCTCACTTCTTAGAAGAAAACAACATGCTTGACGCCGCTCAGTCTGGATTCTGCAAGAACCACAGCACTGAGACGGCCCTCATCACCTGCACAGACGATATCAGGACCAGAGTGGACAAGGGCGAGACCACCACCTTCATTCTCCTAGACCTCTCTGCAGCTTTCAACACTGTATGGCACCAGACCCTCCACACACAACTTTTTGAATTCAACACAAGGCACTGGACTGGCTCACCTCCTTCCTCGCCAAAAGAACCCAAAGCGTCCGCCTCCCTCCCTTTCAGTCTCCAGCCACCAAGATCATCGGAGGGGTCCTCCAAGGATCCTTCCTCAGCCCCACCCTCTTCAACATCTACATGGCCCCTCTCGCAACCATCCTCCGCCCCCAAGGAATCATCATCATCTCTTACGCAGACGACACCCAGCTCATCATCTCCCTCACCAGGAACCCAGTCACCGCCAAGATAAACCTGCACGCTGGACTCCTCGACATCGCCAAATGGATGACAGCAAGCCACCTCAAACTTAACTCAAGCAAAACAGAAATCATCATCTTCGGCCCCAACAAGACAGCATGGGACGACTCCTGGTGGCCCACCACTCTCAGGCCACCCCCAACACCCACCACCCACACACGCAACCTTGGCATCATTCTGGACTCATCTCTCTCCATGGACCAGCAAATCAACACCATATCGTCCTCCTGCTTCAACACCCTTTGCATGCTACGTAAGACTTTCAAATGGATTCCTTTAGAAATAAGAAGAACGGTCACCAATGCCCTCATCAGCAGCAGACTGGACTACGGCAACACCCTCTACGCAGGGACCACAGCCAAGCTTCAAAGAAAACTCCAGCAAATTCAAAACACAGCTGCACGTCTCATCCTCAACCTTCCTCGCCACAAACACATATCCACCCACCTCAGACCCATTCACTGGCTGCCCATCAGCAAAAGGATCATCTTCAAAGTCCTCGTCCATGCTCACAAAGCCCTCCACAACACTGGACCAGCCTGTCTCAACGAACGAGTAAACTTCTACACACCAACTCGACAGCTCCGCTCCGCTGACCTCGCCCTCGCTACAGTCCCCTGCATCCAATGCACCAACTCCGGCGGCAGATCCTTCTCCCACCTTGCTGCCAAGACCTGGAACTCCCTCCCCACCAACTTACGCAAGACCAAGGACCTCCTAACTTTCAGAAAGCACCTAAAGACATGGCTTTTTGAGCAGTAACCGGCAAACCCTCCCCCCCACAGCGCCTTGAGACCCTAACGGGTGAGTAGTGCCCTTAAGAATTTTTTTTGATTGCTTGATTGATTGATCTTTGGGCTGGAAGCAATATATGCATCAATCCCTGTCATGCATGTGAAGGCATCAGTAGTATTGCTGGCTTTATCTCTGTTTACTTGAAAAGCTCCCAGGAACATATATGGAATGCCACCCACATGCAGTGTCAACGGTGCACAAAGGGACCAGGCCATGAAAAGGCATGCAAGGCACCTTCCTTGACCTCATAAATATGGGCTTGCACACTGCACCACTGTGGGAATGTGGAACTGTGGAGTGTCATGTAAACATAATACTCTAGTGAGGCAGGGTGCTATCAGTGTCATGGATATGTGGCCTAATGTGGACCATGTATGTTGAAATAATACAGTGCAGTGCAGCAACCCAGCTTGCTGTGTTATTTTGCATCATTTGGAATATACAGGCATGTCTAGTCCTCACCAACATGCATTGCTTCCCTGTAGTACTATTAGTGATGTGCCACAAACTGCAGCCCAACACCACAACAGGCTTACAATGGCCATGGTGTAGGACTGCATCTGTTCCAGGTCTGATGGCACATGTTCAGGAAGGGACACATCCTGCAACATCAACAATCAGGAATGCATTCTGCAATCTTCCAATGTCTGTTGAACGTTGCAACAGACATTGGAAGATGCAAAAATATATATCAGCCATGTGTAGCACCATTGCAATGGAACCCTTGAGGCAGTCTCACATTCACTGAGCCCAGCAGACACCCTTGCACCTATGCTGCATTGTCACATGCATTGTGTGCTGAGTGCTGTTGTGCATGAAGGGACACCTCCTTGTATGGGCATATGCACACAAGTTGGATGCACCTTACTATGGATGGTGCAGGATGATGCACACAAAACAAGAGGTGACATGGAGGATGCAAGTTGACAGTTACCCCTTTGCATTACCCTTACAACACATGTGGAGTGACATAGAGACCTGACTCAGTCCCTAAAATGCAGATCTGGTAATGCAACAGAATCTGCATGCTTCCATGGGTGTTGCAGGGGAACACCACAAACAACACCCATGGCATGCAACAGCCGTGCAATGTATTGAACGAAATGGGTCATATTCAGATGCCAATGAAAATCTGTGTAAGAGAGATGTGAAGTTATTTGTACATGTGGACCTGCACAATGTGTCAACAGAGGTTTATCAAAATTCATGCCCTGGTGCACTGTGTGCAGCCAATGGCCTGTAAATGAGGGATTTGATGTGTGGGTCCATGCCATGAAAATTAGGCAAAAATGAACAGCAAACATATGATTTATTATTATGTGTCAGTCATGTGTAGCACCACTGCAATGGAACCCCTGAGGCAGTCTAGCTACCTGACACATTCACTGGGTCCAGCAGACACCCTTGCACCTATGCTGCATTGCTGCATGCATTGTTGGGCTGAGTGCTGTTGTGCATGAATGGACACCTCCTTTTATGGGCACATGCACACAAAGTGGATGCATCTTGCTATGGCTGGTGCAGGATGATGCACACAAAACAAGAGGTGACATGGAGGATGGAAGTGGACAGTTATTCCCTTGCATTACCCTTACAACACATGTGGGGTGGCATAGAGACCTGACTCGGTCCCTAAAAGGCAGATCTGGTAATGCAACAGATTCTGCATGCTTCCATGGGTGTTGCATGTGTCAACAGAGGTTTATCAAAATTCATGCTGTGGTGGTGCTGTGTGAAGCCAGGGGCCCGTGAATGAGGGATTTGATGTGTGAGTCAGTGCCATTACAGAGACTTCAGACATGCATCCTGCCCAGCTGCCTGTCCTGGACTTCCAAAATAACCTAGATGACCAGATGTCAACCATCAATTCAAACACTATCCAACAGATCCTGGGATCCATCAGGACACCATCTCTAGTTGCAGGGAAGACAGGCAGCCTTGCGGGGTCTCCAGATGACCCACACAACAGAGCTCACAACCCACCTGCCAGCTCACCCAGAGCACAGGACTCCAAGGACCCAGATGTCATTTTCCAAAGACACGCAGTAGGAGTCCAGAGGGAGCTGGCACAATATGTGCAGGTGGGGATGGAGACCATGGTGAGCAGCCTAGCTTTAGTCACAAGAGGGACAACTCTGCAGTCATCACAGGAACCCACTTCCCCCTGCGTGGACTGAAGCAGTCCATGGCTGACGTAGCTGATGTCATGAGGCAGAGGCACGAACAAATGCCCTTCCAAAGTGGCACCAGCGAGGTTGCCAACAGGCTGGGGGAAATGCACACTGTCATGCAGTCCATACAGCAGGAGATGGTATCCATCAAGGAGTACTTGTTTGCCTACCACTGTGACAATGATGCTGTGTCGAGAAACCATCAGTTCCTCCTTGCTGCAGTGATGCCTTACATCTTCCCACAGATGACAGCTACTGGGACCTACGATTCCACGTCTTCTGCCCCTCATGTGTGTGTACTTTCTGCAACTTCAACACCAGCACAATCTCTGTCACAGGAGGCACTGTCAGGAATCCCCAAGGGGCCTCCTGCGTTATCTGTCAGCATTCCCAGGGATTACGGTTAAATCATAACTCTGTTCTTGGTTAAACCTTCATGTTTCTAAGTAAACATAATGTGCTGTGTTACACAATTGGTTTTTATCAATGCTTATTTTACCAATGCTTGTTTGCTATTGTGAGCAGGTGTAGACGTGCTTTTAATTTGGTGTGGTGTAGACATGTGGTGACTCATCCACATGTGGAAATTCAACTGCTTTCCTGATTGGCTATAAATAGTAGAGTGAAGCATGCCTTCCTGCTTGGCTTTGTTTTGCTTCCTGATCTCAGCATCTGATTTGGCAGTCTAGCCCCTGCTGTCATCCTCGTATTCATGACTTTTGAGGCAATAATTTTCTTCGTTCCTGTACCAGCTGACACCAGGCATTCCTCCAACACTCCAGAAAAGACTGCAGCTAAGTGACTAGTATTTTCCAGGGGGTTTGTTCTTTGAGCGCCACGATTTCCTAGAACAGCTGGTGTATTTCAGAGCTTATCTTGAATAGACAAAGGCATTTCTGAACATTCTATATTATTATTATAGTTACTTGCCTAAATGTGCTTAAGGAAATCTGCTTGAGCTCAACTACTACAAAAAGTGACAGTGCAATTTTAAAAGAGCATTTACATGACTTTACTTTCTCTAATAGCATAACGCTTGGATTTAAATTGTGTCATTCATGCCTGTGTTTCAGGCTTGAGGAATTTGCTTTTGAAGTTTTTTTCACACACACAGTGAAACCAAACCAAACGGTGCCACCCCAACTGTTTAAACCCATAGTGGACATTTGTATTTCTTGAATTGCTTTTGTTCCTTTTAGTTTAACCCTATGCTTGCAGGAAAGTTATATGTGATACAATTAATGCCCTTGTTTGTCTTTCTTGTGCATGATAAGTGCAACCACAGTTCTAATTGTAGTGTGCAACAGTGAATCTCTGTGAAGCCAGCCTAGTGTTGCAGTACTTATTGTTTTGGTACTCAGTTTGGATTTTTGGTAATGCAGTGTTAGTAATTGTGTCAACAGTTATTATTATCCAAGAAAAGTGCTGGAGCATCCCAGTGTTCTTCTACCGCTCCCGTGCCTATATCAGATAGAGAGATTCAGTTTCAAGGAAGTTGAGTGCACTAACTCTACTATCACTCTGTCAACAACGACCTGCCGCCCGAAGATACAGGGTGCATGCTGGACCGGCAAGACGTGGCAGCGTTTTGTCACTTCTCTTCACTCCCCCTTTTATTTTGGGACACCTGCCAGGGTTTCTGTGTCCACCAGGAAGTGCCGAGAGGTGTTCCAGGAGGTCATGGGGAATACCATCGGCCCTGAAGACATCCTGCTTTTCAGGTGAGTGGCCTGTCTCGACAGGCACAGCACACATCAGAGGATGAAGATGTGGAATAAACATCTATCACTCGTAAAACATCCCAGTATCTACAGTCTGTGGGACATGGACAGTTTCTCTTTTGCACTGTGTTTCACATTGTGCCAGTGTCGCAAAAACAATCTATGTCCCGACATCTCCTTCCCCTGTTGACCAATCAGACCCTGGACTGTCAACATGCCCCATCCTACATAATGCCAATGTGATCATCTCCTGACTGAAACACTCTTCTCCTACACGAGTAATATGACATGTTCCCAAAACCATGTAATCTGTTTGGGCATCCAATGAATTGGGATCTCTTCTGGGGTCTAACTCCTGTGTAATCTCCTGACTCCATATTTCACAATAGAACATCTAAATAACTGCATTTTACACATGATCTGTGCCACATCTGTGTCTGAAGTTGTCACAAATTGCACTGAATGCATGATCTGAAGCTAATACAATGAGGTGACTATGTCCAAAGAAAGGGTGCTGTGCATTTCCACAAGTAAAGTTACTACACTGAGGTGTGTCATTCCCAAAATGCAGTGTAGGTACGTATGGAAAAGAGCAATGTCAAAGTATATGCTCGCATTAGCGCAGGTATAAAATCCACAGCCTCGTCTCAATGCAGGCATCATAGCACCACGCTACAATGTGTGGCAGTGTTGCAGGTAATGGTTGTTTTATCTGCAGGAAGGTGTCCCTTCCAGAATTTTAACAACCACTACTGTATGCTTGCTCTCTTTGTGTGTGTTGTAAAATTGTGCGCACATTGCAAAAGCCAATTTGTGAAGCAATAATTGTATAAATCTGAAATGTGCCATGTAGACACCACCCCTGGGCAGGTGTCAGTTCATTTCCCATTAGCAACACCTATTGAATGCTCCTCTGCTTCATTACCTTGCTGCAGGAAAGCCCAAACTCAAATTTGGCATTGAGGCACCCAAAGTAACACAGTGACAACTTGTACATTTGTGAAAGAAACCATCACCACTGTATTGTCACAAAAGATTATGGCGTAGTGATGTTAGTGCATTATACATATGCCATGCAGTACCTTCTTAATGGATATGGGTGTCTTGTGTCTGGCACAATTCCACATATACTGACTGCAACATGATTAAGGTGACTGAGAACTATGATGAGGACCAAGTATTACCTGAGGGTTCCATGCATGGCATACAGCATGTATTGTGATACCTGACAGCAAGTACAAAACATGGGGCTGGCTGGCCCAAGCAAGTGTGGTTGTGATATTACAACTTCAATATAACAAAGGCAAGATGCATGTGAGAGAATGTGAGGGGCAGGCATTCGTGACTCTGTACCAAAACCTAGGTTTAGGGGGAGTGCATTGACAAATAATCTATTGACAGTGCAAGTCGCATAACTTCATGACACAGTAATAACCATTTAAATTACCTGTGTCAGGATGTGTATCCATCCACAACCAGAGTGCCATGTACCTTGCAGAAATGTGTCTTTTTTAGCTGACATGCAGCACGTTTTCTACAATGCAACATATATTTAATGCTACGCTCAAATGCATAATTTTTCCATGTCACACCGATATTAAAACATGGGGACCTTCATATGTGTCGCTGGGTATGCGCCGTATTTTTCAGGCGCAACCGGTTGAAAAAACTTATTTGGACTATGGTGGTCATTCTGACCCTGGCGGTCTTTGACCGCCAGGGCGGAGGACCGCGGGAGCACCGCCGACAGGCCGGCGGTGCTCCAATGGGGATTCCGACCGCGGCGGTAAAGCCGCGGTCGGACCGGCACCACTGGCGGGGTCCCGCCAGTGTACCGCGGCCCCATTGAATCCTCCGCGGCGGCGCAGCTTGCTGCACCGCCGCGGGGATTCCGACCCCCCCTACCGCCATCCAGATCCCGGCGGTCGGACCGCCGAGATCCGGATGGCGGTAGGGGGGGTCGCGGGGCCCCTGGGGGCCCCTGCAGTGCCCATGCCACTGGCATGGGCATTGCAGGGGCCCCCGTAAGAGGGCCCCTACATGTATTTCACTGTCTGCTGCGCAGACAGTGAAATACGCGACGGGTGCAACTGCACCCGTCGCACAGCTTCCACTCCGCCGGCTCGATTCCGAGCCGGCTTCATCGTGGAAGCCTCTTTCCCGCTGGGCTGGCTGGCGGTCTGAAGGAGACCGCCCGCCAGCCCAGCGGGAAAGTCAGAATTACCGCCGCGGTCTTTCGACCGCGGAACGGTAACCTGACGGCGGGACTTTGGCGGGCGGCCTCCGCCGCCCGCCAAGGTCAGAATGAGGGCCAATGTGTCGTTTTTTTGGTAGAAATGTGTGTATTGTGTGTTTGAACATGTATGATGTCATGTACACATGTTAAAATATTTCCAGGCATGTGGATAGTTGTCCTTCTTATGAATGTTTGTATGCATTACTGCTCTCTTCACATGTGTCTAATGTATGTGTAATCAGTTGACAGGGGTTGTGGTACATACCTCACAAGGATAATTAAATGCTAAGGTAACATTTTCTTTTATTCATGTACATGAAAACTATAGATATTTGCTTCAGGTGCTAACTTTGTGTTGTCAACTCATTCCAATGCTCATATCACCTACAGGGATGCCATGGACTTGACATAGAATGTGGTCTGTGTGTCTACATGTAGATTTGCACATGTTATAGAATATGTGCAACATCCCAAAGTACAGAGTGCAGGCCGTCATGCAAAGTTGAAGGGGGTTCATTTTGTGCTGGTTACATGTTTTGGGATGTGGTGGACAGACATTTGTATTGGTTTATTTTTTATTATACTGACATGCATGTGAGTGGTATATGTTATTCATGTGTTTTCATCTTCTGCCAACTAAAGTGGTGTATTCTGGGATGTCATTTCTACAATCCTTGCACTCATTAATGGGTCAATGCGGTACTTCAGACCACTATCTTTGCTCATATTGGCATATGACATGTTGTCCTATGTTGAAACATCTCTCCTGTACCTAATTGTGAAGAGGTGGTTTTCCCATACACCAGGCCCTAAGATGCATCTTTGCATTTCCTCATGTTCAAAGTTATGGTACACGCAATGCAGAGGGCAACTAGGAGGGAACACTGAGGTAGTAAGTTGTTAAAATGTTCCTTACAAATACACTTTGACTGTGAACTTCCTCCCCATGTTTTATTTCACAGACGTACTTTTGGCACACACTGTGCATGGCAGGGCTGCTGTCAAACAAGAATGTCTGTCTAGACATCAGTGCAGACTAAAGTGCAGTAACACAAATGTTTGCTATACTCCTCTGCCCTATTTTCTACTAGGGACGTACATGCCAATTGGTGTTAGCCTTTCCCCATCATCTACTAGGGGCCTACAGGTCAATTGGTGTTAGCCTTGCCCTATTATCTAATAGAGATTTTATGTATTCCTTCTGTGCTTTAATACTTCATTTGTAAATACTGGACAGGGACATGTGTGCAAACCCGGGATACAAAGAATGTCAGTTTCAACATGGCTCATTCATACTTGTTCATGTTGGGGCAAGCCACAAGGGGACTTGCTGACAGTGTGAGTGTGATGTAAAGTATCTTACGCAATGTGTAAGCTTGTGTGTTGGTTTACATGGCTACAGTGTTGATTTGTGCCCTGATTTCTGACATTTTGTTGTGATTCCCACACATTGCATCTACCTTGTGTACTGTATGCTTCAGTTGCCACTTGGCTGCCACTGTTTGCAGATATTTTATTTTCTCCTCATCTTCCTCATCCTCACTGTCCAGCCCTTCATGCATGTTACAGTATTTGGTCCCAACAATACTTGCTAATAGACTTTGATTCATCTACAGGACTTTACCTATTTGCTGTAGCATTTCCATTGTATGAAGGATTAGTGACTGATTCTCACACATTTAGAGACTTCAGCCATAGCATTTGTACAGTCTGTGAGTCACTTCCACAAAATGGCTGAGCCATTTCAGTACAGGAGTGTTTCAGCTGTTCTTCAAAATGTGTGTGTTTCACAAGAGTACTCCCACACAGCTGCAGTCAACATCCTTTGTCAGATGGACAATGAGTGTGGGTTGCTTGTATGATTTGCTCAGATAGTTATGATTACAACATGCCTGTGGTAATATGTATGTGTCCTGATTACCGCATACATATTTCCTGCATTTTGAGACATGCTATGTCATAGTTTGACATACATGCAAGAGGACAACTGATTTGAGTGTGAAAGGGCTAGACAGGAAGGTGATGTGTCCTCTGTATTTCACTCACTATTTGTCATACATTTGAGTGCCATTGAGGGGTGTATTTTCACCTGTGATAGTGCCAGTAAGACATTGATTTGTCATGTAGGTCAAAGTGACTCACTGATGCTGCACTGCTCACAGTGACTCACTGATACTGGCACTGCCTACTGCTGCCCCACCTATGCCTAACATATGAATGGCATTCATCATTTGGATAATAATGTGGTCTGCCGTCATACTTCAATCTGACAGACTTGTGTGATCTGAGTGCAGCTATGTGATAACTATGTGCAACTGGAAATGCATACATTTCACTAGCACATTCCTTCATCAGTGCATTGTCTGTTTGTTGGGACTTTTAGAATGTGTGAATCCTGTTTACCAATTGTTGTGGGCTAGTCATGGTTTCAGAGTTGTGGGTGACTTGCTGTTCCATCCTATTGTCAAAAATACTCCAAGATAGCTGTGTGAATAAGTTACTTATTTACAACTATGGTGCACAGTGGCTAATTGTTTACAATGTTCATGGAAAAAGCGAGCTATATTTGTCCTTATGTGGGCCTCAGCAGAAGTATTAGGCAGTCCTCTCTCATGTGGTGGGGCATCATTGTCCTCATCTTCCTCCCTGGGGTCCCCCACTTGGAGATGGTGCAGACAAGTGATATTTTGCACAGAAGTGGTGGTGAATACAACAGTTTGCCACCAGATAAATGAAGGCATCTGAAGCGAGCCTTGAGATTGCCAAATGTTCTCTCAACCACCTTCCTGGTCTTTTTGTGTGCCTCATTGTATGCCTTCTCTGGGTGAGTTTGTGGTTTGCCAATTGGGGTCATCAACCATGGCTGGATACCATATCCTTGGTCCACTGCAATGGAAGAGGAGAGACAGCTTTAGGGTTGCCCTTGCGTATCTTTTTCACTGGCCTGGCACAGTACTGGTGTACGAATTCGGGGAATCAGACTTTCATCTTGTGTTGTGTGTTATGTAGGTGTGTTTTGGCACACCTTCTAGTCAAGTGTGCAACCTCAGGGGCATGGTGATTGTATGATTTGAATGGCATTACACTTCACCCATGCAGGATGTGTGTGATGTTGATGAACGTGGAAGTAGTTTCTTGAAACATATGACCTGCCAAAAGCCATGTTGTGTGATTTTGATACTTTTGTGTGCCGTATGCCATGCAACAGCTGCTGTACCATGTGTGTGGCAAAAACAACAAGTGATGGACGGAATGCTGAACATTGTCAAACACTCACCCCCAGTCATAGATCTGGGTTTAATCCATCGTTCTTTTGCTCACCATGCCACCCCAGTTTGGACCCAGCCATATGCAAATCAGTCTTGACCCTGTTCCTCATGGGAACAGTCCAGACCGAACTGCCAAGCCAGGTCCTCACTGGACCGGAAACAAGCATCCTGGGACCAGTTTCGGGGTTTCACCCCTCATCAGCCAGGCTAGCTTGAATCCAGTGGCATGGGAAGCACGGGACCCACGTCTGGGCATACCCTTCCCACTTAGGGTGACAAAGCAAAAACAACAAGTGATGGACGGAATGCTGAACATTGTCAAACACTCACCCCCAGTCATAGATCTGGGTTTAATCCATCGTTCTTTTGCTCACCATGCCACCCCAGTTTGGACCCAGCCATATGCAAATCAGTCTTGACCCTGTTCCTCATGGGAACAGTCCAGACCGAACTGCCAAGCCAGGTCCTCACTGGACCGGAAACAAGCATCCTGGGACCGGTTTCGGGGTTTCACCCCTCATCAGCCAGGCTAGCTTGAATCCAGTGGCATGGGAAGCACGGGACCCACGTCTGGGCATACCCTTCCCACTTAGGGTGACAAAGCAAAAACAACAAGTGATGGACGGAATGCTGAACATTGTCAAACACTCACCCCCAGTCATAGATCTGGGTTTAATCCATCGTTCTTTTGCTCACCATGCCACCCCAGTTTGGACCCAGCCATATGCAAATCAGTCTTGACCCTGTTCCTCATGGGAACAGTCCAGACCGAACTGCCAAGCCAGGTCCTCACTGGACCGGAAACAAGCATCCTGGGACCGGTTTCGGGGTTTCACCCCTCATCAGCCAGGCTAGCTTGAATCCAGTGGCATGGGAAGCACGGGACCCACGTCTGGGCATACCCTTCCCACTTAGGGTGACAAAGCAAAAACAACAAGTGATGGACGGAATGCTGAACATTGTCAAACACTCACCCCCAGTCATAGATCTGGGTTTAATCCATCGTTCTTTTGCTCACCATGCCACCCCAGTTTGGACCCAGCCATATGCAAATCAGTCTTGACCCTGTTCCTCATGGGAACAGTCCAGACCGAACTGCCAAGCCAGGTCCTCACTGGACCGGAAACAAGCATCCTGGGACCGGTTTCGGGGTTTCACCCCTCATCAGCCAGGCTAGCTTGAATCCAGTGGCATGGGAAGCACGGGACCCACGTCTGGGCATACCCTTCCCACTTAGGGTGACAAAGCAAAAACAACAAGTGATGGACGGAATGCTGAACATTGTCAAACACTCACCCCCAGTCATAGATCTGGGTTTAATCCATCGTTCTTTTGCTCACCATGCCACCCCAGTTTGGACCCAGCCATATGCAAATCAGTCTTGACCCTGTTCCTCATGGGAACAGTCCAGACCGAACTGCCAAGCCAGGTCCTCACTGGACCGGAAACAAGCATCCTGGGACCGGTTTCGGGGTTTCACCCCTCATCAGCCAGGCTAGCTTGAATCCAGTGGCATGGGAAGCACGGGACCCACGTCTGGGCATACCCTTCCCACTTAGGGTGACAAAGCAAAAACAACAAGTGATGGACGGAATGCTGAACATTGTCAAACACTCACCCCCAGTCATAGATCTGGGTTTAATCCATCGTTCTTTTGCTCACCATGCCACCCCAGTTTGGACCCAGCCATATGCAAATCAGTCTTGACCCTGTTCCTCATGGGAACAGTCCAGACCGAACTGCCAAGCCAGGTCCTCACTGGACCGGAAACAAGCATCCTGGGACCGGTTTCGGGGTTTCACCCCTCATCAGCCAGGCTAGCTTGAATCCAGTGGCATGGGAAGCACGGGACCCACGTCTGGGCATACCCTTCCCACTTAGGGTGACAAAGCAAAAACAACAAGTGATGGACGGAATGCTGAACATTGTCAAACACTCACCCCCAGTCATAGATCTGGGTTTAATCCATCGTTCTTTTGCTCACCATGCCACCCCAGTTTGGACCCAGCCATATGCAAATCAGTCTTGACCCTGTTCCTCATGGGAACAGTCCAGACCGAACTGCCAAGCCAGGTCCTCACTGGACCGGAAACAAGCATCCTGGGACCGGTTTCGGGGTTTCACCCCTCATCAGCCAGGCTAGCTTGAATCCAGTGGCATGGGAAGCACGGGACCCACGTCTGGGCATACCCTTCCCACTTAGGGTGACAAAGCAAAAACAACAAGTGATGGACGGAATGCTGAACATTGTCAAACACTCACCCCCAGTCATAGATCTGGGTTTAATCCATCGTTCTTTTGCTCACCATGCCACCCCAGTTTGGACCCAGCCATATGCAAATCAGTCTTGACCCTGTTCCTCATGGGAACAGTCCAGACCGAACTGCCAAGCCAGGTCCTCACTGGACCGGAAACAAGCATCCTGGGACCGGTTTCGGGGTTTCACCCCTCATCAGCCAGGCTAGCTTGAATCCAGTGGCATGGGAAGCACGGGACCCACGTCTGGGCATACCCTTCCCACTTAGGGTGACAAAGCAAAAACAACAAGTGATGGACGGAATGCTGAACATTGTCAAACACTCACCCCCAGTCATAGATCTGGGTTTAATCCATCGTTCTTTTGCTCACCATGCCACCCCAGTTTGGACCCAGCCATATGCAAATCAGTCTTGACCCTGTTCCTCATGGGAACAGTCCAGACCGAACTGCCAAGCCAGGTCCTCACTGGACCGGAAACAAGCATCCTGGGACCGGTTTCGGGGTTTCACCCCTCATCAGCCAGGCTAGCTTGAATCCAGTGGCATGGGAAGCACGGGACCCACGTCTGGGCATACCCTTCCCACTTAGGGTGACAAAGCAAAAACAACAAGTGATGGACGGAATGCTGAACATTGTCAAACACTCACCCCCAGTCATAGATCTGGGTTTAATCCATCGTTCTTTTGCTCACCATGCCACCCCAGTTTGGACCCAGCCATATGCAAATCAGTCTTGACCCTGTTCCTCATGGGAACAGTCCAGACCGAACTGCCAAGCCAGGTCCTCACTGGACCGGAAACAAGCATCCTGGGACCGGTTTCGGGGTTTCACCCCTCATCAGCCAGGCTAGCTTGAATCCAGTGGCATGGGAAGCACGGGACCCACGTCTGGGCATACCCTTCCCACTTAGGGTGACAAAGCAAAAACAACAAGTGATGGACGGAATGCTGAACATTGTCAAACACTCACCCCCAGTCATAGATCTGGGTTTAATCCATCGTTCTTTTGCTCACCATGCCACCCCAGTTTGGACCCAGCCATATGCAAATCAGTCTTGACCCTGTTCCTCATGGGAACAGTCCAGACCGAACTGCCAAGCCAGGTCCTCACTGGACCGGAAACAAGCATCCTGGGACCGGTTTCGGGGTTTCACCCCTCATCAGCCAGGCTAGCTTGAATCCAGTGGCATGGGAAGCACGGGACCCACGTCTGGGCATACCCTTCCCACTTAGGGTGACAAAGCAAAAACAACAAGTGATGGACGGAATGCTGAACATTGTCAAACACTCACCCCCAGTCATAGATCTGGGTTTAATCCATCGTTCTTTTGCTCACCATGCCACCCCAGTTTGGACCCAGCCATATGCAAATCAGTCTTGACCCTGTTCCTCATGGGAACAGTCCAGACCGAACTGCCAAGCCAGGTCCTCACTGGACCGGAAACAAGCATCCTGGGACCGGTTTCGGGGTTTCACCCCTCATCAGCCAGGCTAGCTTGAATCCAGTGGCATGGGAAGCACGGGACCCACGTCTGGGCATACCCTTCCCACTTAGGGTGACAAAGCAAAAACAACAAGTGATGGACGGAATGCTGAACATTGTCAAACACTCACCCCCAGTCATAGATCTGGGTTTAATCCATCATTCTTTTGCTCACCATGCCACCCCAGTTTGGACCCAGCCATATGCAAATCAGTCTTGACCCTGTTCCTCATGGGAACAGTCCAGACCGAACTGCCAAGCCAGGTCCTCACTGGACCGGAAACAAGCATCCTGGGACCGGTTTCGGGGTTTCCCCCCTCATCAGCCAGGCTAGCTTGAATCCAGTGGCATGGGAAGCACGGGACCCACGTCTGGGCATACCCTTCCCACTTAGGGTGACAAAGCAAAAACAACAAGTGATGGACGGAATGCTGAACATTGTCAAACACTCACCCCCAGTCATAGATCTGGGTTTAATCCATCGTTCTTTTGCTCACCATGCCACCCCAGTTTGGACCCAGCCATATGCAAATCAGTCTTGACCCTGTTCCTCATGGGAACAGTCCAGACCGAACTGCCAAGCCAGGTCCTCACTGGACCGGAAACAAGCATCCTGGGACCGGTTTCGGGGTTTCACCCCTCATCAGCCAGGCTAGCTTGAATCCAGTGGCATGGGAAGCACGGGACCCACGTCTGGGCATACCCTTCCCACTTAGGGTGACAAAGCAAAAACAACAAGTGATGGACGGAATGCTGAACATTGTCAAACACTCACCCCCAGTCATAGATCTGGGTTTAATCCATCGTTCTTTTGCTCACCATGCCACCCCAGTTTGGACCCAGCCATATGCAAATCAGTCTTGACCCTGTTCCTCATGGGAACAGTCCAGACCGAACTGCCAAGCCAGGTCCTCACTGGACCGGAAACAAGCATCCTGGGACCGGTTTCGGGGTTTCACCCCTCATCAGCCAGGCTAGCTTGAATCCAGTGGCATGGGAAGCACGGGACCCACGTCTGGGCATACCCTTCCCACTTAGGGTGACAAAGCAAAAACAACAAGTGATGGACGGAATGCTGAACATTGTCAAACACTCACCCCCAGTCATAGATCTGTGTTTAATCCATTGTTCTTTTGCTCACCATGCCACCCCAGTTTGGACCCAGCCATATGCAAATCAGTCTTGACCCTGTTCCTCATGGGAACAGTCCAGACCGAACTGCCAAGCCAGGTCCTCACTGGACCGGAAACAAGCATCCTGGGACCGGTTTCGGGGTTTCACCCCTCATCAGCCAGGCTAGCTTGAATCCAGTGGCATGGGAAGCAAGGGACCCACGTCTGGGCATACCCTTCCCACTTAGGGTGACAAAGCAAAAACAACAAGTGATGGACGGAATGCTGAACATTGTCAAACACTCACCCCCAGTCATAGATCTGGGTTTAATCCATCGTTCTTTTGCTCACCATGCCACCCCAGTTTGGACCCAGCCATATGCAAATCAGTCTTGACCCTGTTCCTCATGGGAACAGTCCAGACCGAACTGCCAAGCCAGGTCCTCACTGGACCGGAAACAAGCATCCTGGGACCGGTTTCGGGGTTTCACCCCTCATCAGCCAGGCTAGCTTGAATCCAGTGGCATGGGAAGCACGGGACCCACGTCTGGGCATACCCTTCCCACTTAGGGTGACAAAGCAAAAACAACAAGTGATGGACGGAATGCTGAACATTGTCAAACACTCACCCCCAGTCATAGATCTGGGTTTAATCCATCATTCTTTTGCTCACCATGCCACCCCAGTTTGGACCCAGCCATATGCAAATCAGTCTTGACCCTGTTCCTCATGGGAACAGTCCAGACCGAACTGCCAAGCCAGGTCCTCACTGGACCGGAAACAAGCATCCTGGGACCGGTTTCGGGGTTTCACCCCTCATCAGCCAGGCTAGCTTGAATCCAGTGGCATGGGAAGCACGGGACCCACGTCTGGGCATACCCTTCCCACTTAGGGTGACAAAGCAAAAACAACAAGTGATGGACGGAATGCTGAACATTGTCAAACACTCACCCCCAGTCATAGATCTGGGTTTAATCCATCGTTCTTTTGCTCACCATGCCACCCCAGTTTGGACCCAGCCATATGCAAATCAGTCTTGACCCTGTTCCTCATGGGAACAGTCCAGACCGAACTGCCAAGCCAGGTCCTCACTGGACCGGAAACAAGCATCCTGGGACCGGTTTCGGGGTTTCATCCCTCATCAGCCAGGCTAGCTTAAATCCAGTGGCATGGGAAGCACGGGACCCACGTCTGGGCATACCCTTCCCACTTAGGGTGACAAAGCAAAAACAACAAGTGATGGACGGAATGCTGAACATTGTCAAACACTCACCCCCAGTCATAGATCTGGGTTTAATCCATCGTTCTTTTGCTCACCATGCCACCCCAGTTCCCATGAGGAACAGGGTCAAGACTGATTTGCATATGGCTGGGTCCAAACTGGGGTGGCATGGTGAGCAAAAGAACGATGGATTAAACCCAGATCTGTGACTGGGGGTGAGTGTTTGACAATGTTCAGCATTCCGTCCATCACTTGTTGTTTTTGCTTTGTCGCCCTACGTGGGAAGGGTATGCCCAGACGTGGGTCCCGTGCTTCCCATGCCACTGGATTCAAGCTAGCCTGGCTGATGAGGGGTGAAACCCCGAAACCGGTCCCAGGATGCTTGTTTCCGGTCCAGTGAGGACCTGGCTTGGCAGTTCGGGCTTGACTGTTCCCATGAGGAACAGGGTCAAGACTGATTTGCATATGGCTGGGTCCAAACTGGGGTGGCATGGTGAGCAAAAGAACGATGGATTAAACCCAGATCTGTGACTGGGGGTGAGTGTTTGACAATGTTCAGCATTCCGTCCATCACTTGTTGTTTTTGCTTTGTACCATGTGTGTAGCCTGTAAATCCCATCCCACAAATGGCTATTTTCCATATTTCCTGACTCACAGGCTTGTGTATGTGTGTGTGGGCATCATGCAAAGTGTGGCATAGTAGCTTGGGATGAATTGGCATGTATGTGGATATAATGGTAGCCCCTGTGGCACAGGATGGGGCAGAAATTGTCTTGCTGCACCACCCTGCACCACTGGGACATACCAGCAGTGTGCCATGACTGCTAGATATGGTGTACTGCTGTCCTCACCCACTACTCCGACGCTTCCTCAGCTGCCAAGTTGCAAACTTAGGCACCCTAACACCTTGGTACTATGATGCCAGCATTGCAGGGGTGATTGCTTATGTGCATGAAGGTGTCCTTTTCTGCACATGACACATCAATGTTGATGATTTGCTATTTCTATGTGTGCTGTAGACTGCTGTGCACATTGAGAGACCAAAACAAGTAAAGTGTGGAGTAGTTCTCCTTTTTGCACAATAGTGATTGTACCCCTATGGTGTACTTAATTTTTGGTGCTGCCTCAGGTGTACATATTGCCGTATATGTGAGCCAATGGCAATATGCAATGTGATATGGCAGTATTGATAAAGCTGAGTTGAAACCCAAAAGAGCTGCTAAACATCGTCTTGTGAATGCAGAGCAGGCACTGCTATACGGGAGCATCATTAACCATGACACACCAGTGGCACTAGGGGCTTGTACAGTGGTCCCTGTGTGTTGGAGATGTGGATTTGATGTTTCCAGTGATGCATGTTGCATATGTGTTGCTCATTGTTCCTCCATGTGTCCCTATCCATGTGAGGGGAGTGTTGTGTGTGTATTGTTTGCACCGTGTGTCATGTGTGTTGAATGTGTTACGTAATTGCTGCAAGCTTACCTACGAGTAGGCCATTGCGATATTGTCCATCTTGGAAGTGTTACTTTATGATGGAATGTCAGAAGATTTAGGCATCATGCACACTTCCAGGATCCATAAAATCGTTGTTTGGTCTCCTGCTGCCATTGCTGGGTTCCCACATGTACTGGGTGCCATGGACTGCACGCATGTACTAGTTGCCCTTCCTGCCAAAACAGAATATCTTTATCACAGCAGGAAGTACACATATTCGATCAATGTGGAGGCCATTGTGGACCACCGCAGACTATTATGTTCTGGCCAAGTATACTGGAGGTGTACATGATGCCTACATCTTCCGGCATTCCATCATAAACCAACACTTCCAGGATGGATAGCAGCTGCATACAATCCCTGTTTGGTCTCCTGCTGCTGTTGCTGGATGCTGGGAAAGATGATGAGGCGAGGAGTGAGGTGGATGATGGCATTCAACAGAATTGGCAGTAAGGCTGAGAAGGACGGCTGGGATAATCCACATATTTCTGCCACAGTTGACTAGAAAGGGGCAGAGATCAGCATGTGCAACACATCCAGGAGCTTGGTCATGGGCGGTTTGTTAGTTGACCTATGCCTGGGTGTGATTGCTGTTGCAATGTGGTGGAGTAGCTGCACAATGGACTCTGCCTTCAGCTGGTAGTACTTTATGATGGTCTCTTGTTTGGCCAAGGATGGATGTGCGTAGTATATAAATGTGACTTTGTAGTTGGTGTAGTGGTGATGGAGGGTGCAACGGTGGTGCCGGCAATGCTTCGTGTTGTCTCAATCTTTTTTTCCATGTGCCAAGCTGGAACAGTAACAGGTCCATGTTGCCCTGGTGGTTGCCAGAGTGCTTAATGTGTGTTTTTTCCTGCATATCTGTGCCTGGGTTCCATTTTAATGCCTGATCTGACCAGCCGTTAAGATCTTGACACTGTTAGGTATTTGTGCCATTTTTGCGATGCACGCATGATTTTTTGGCAGGCTTTTAAATATGGCACTAGCCACCTAGCGTCATTTTTTTAGTGGAAAACACCTACCCTGCATATAATTTTTGTTAAATGGCACAGAGGTTGGCTGCGCTACTAAAAAATTAAAAATGGCGCAACCTTCTGAAAAGTGACACTAGACAGGTCTATCCCCACTTTGTAACTATGGTGCTGATCTTTCGCCACCTTTGCGCCGCAAATTGTGGCGCAGTGACAGTGAAAAATTCTTGTAAATCTGAGCATGTGTGTTTTGTGACTGCAGGTGGCAAAGATATCTGAAATGGCTAATCCCTTAAAGGTAATTAATCGGAATGAATATGTAATAAAAATGTATCTTTCTATACTGCTTACTGTCCTACAGACAAAATGAATTACACTTTTCATTGAAGAATTTAGGACCATCAGGTGATCGTTTAGACCTCTGCAATTCAGGATGTGCTTTCAGGGTGCACTTCGATTAGTCATTGGAATGGTGGAGCCATGCAGTGGTAAGATGATGAGAACTTTAAGATTTTCTAGCAATGCATTTCTACTAGGCTAACAAAACGTAAATGCAATTTTAAAAGAGGAGTCTAGCTTAGTGGTAAACAATTGACATTTGCAGTAGACTTTTCACATCCTTTTAAGGTCTCAGATCCTGACCGTTTTAGCTGTCTGTTGGCCAGACCTACTGTTTCCAATACATTGAGGCCTAGATTTGCTAAACATTCATGCAGCACAGTGGCTAAACTGGCTGCACTTTAATACAGAAAAGGGTGAGAGAAGAGCAGCTCCACTGTTCTAAATATGGCGCTGTTTTTCACTCTCCTTGTGCTGACTCTCTTTCGGCTGTCTTGTGCCAACACACATACCCTTGCGCAATAGTGCAAGGGTGTGTGCATTCTGCAAGGAATAGTTTTTGTACTGGATGTGGATTCTCACAGTAAAAAATATCCTTTAACAATTTCCTGCTTTGTATGTGTGCTGTGCAATGCAGCACCCATGCAAAACATGAAAAACTAGGAGAAATGAAAGCATTTCTTCAGTTACTCCTGCCTCAAGGAGGCTTAAGGGTTTTACGTAAATTCATATCTATAAATGTTTGTACATAAGATTTGAGTCAAGACCCATTGTTGGTTGCATAGAAATGCCCATGTAACTCCCATGGCACACCCCACTGGCACAATGTAACGCAAAGCAGCGCATAGGGCAACTTTGTTTTACTTTGGGTAGCTATCCAATGCAAACCATAATTTGATTTGGATAGTAAATCCTAGAATAACACGTTGTGCTGGGTTTGTGTTAAAAACGTAACACAAATCCAGCACAAAGCATTAGTATTTCTCCCTGCATGAATGGATGTTTTTGTGTTCTATCTAACTTACCTGTTGTTAATTCATTAGCTTTCCAACCCTATTCTTTTTTATCCTGTCCAGGAGTGTTTTGGTCTGACATTTTGCTGATTGGTTTCCAATGCTGATGTCAGACCTGGCATTGTTATACCTGAGATGGACTATTTCTATTTCCTTGCTCACTCCCTTAATCCTCTTGGAGGCCAGTGGGTTGTTTTTTTTCATCCAGAATGTACACCAAGAAAGAAATGCTGGTGTTAAGCCAAATTGGTTACCTAGTCATCTAGAACCTCATAGTCTCGGGGACTGTTTGTGTAGAGGTTGTCATACTTCTCCTCTAGCCAAAAGGACATGCCTTGTCACCTTGCTAAGAGCACACTGTCACATGGACACGAAGCTGATGTCGTGTAGTCCTACATGCCCATTGTTTACATTAAGCAGGGGGCTATCATCACTGCCCAGCAGCGCATGCAGCATGATGAGCCCGATGCACATGCCCAGAGTGAACAACCCCTGCTCTGAACAGGCAGATGTGGAGCTAGTAGACCTCTCTTTAGGGAGATCTGCTATTCGTTGGTGAAGACCTAAAGCATGAGCCAGCACTGTGTGCTGTAGCAGCACAGCACTTCATGGTTAGGGGCTCTAAGTAGTTGATCCATACAGTGTGGCGCTGAGATCTCCAGCTCCTGGAAGCTCTGTCTGTGGCCACTGAGAGAGCCCAATGGGCCGCCCCTCGATGGACATACCTGTGGATGTTACTGATTACCCTATCCGCCACTCACTCCTATGACACTGAATAACTCACACCCTTTCTAGATAAGGTGATGGTCCAAAGCAGCAGAGGTAGGAGGTAAACAGACAGGCCAGTTTCGGTGTGCCAAATGTTCTCAATCTACTGAATCACCATCAACTTTTCGATATATAACACAAAAACTGTCCTATCCACAGTAACGTTTTGATGAATATGAAGAATATATTATTAAGAGAAAAAAAGAAAATATTGGTTCAACCAAATGGATTACCAATTAGAATGAGCCTATACATTTGCCAAACAATATGACAATTTAACAACTAGATAGTCAGCAACATAACTATCTAATACCACACAACCAACATCACTAGGAAGTGAGGTGGAGGCTAGCACTTCTAGATTAGGTGGGGATGTATTTAGGTGAATGTACCAGGCACTGACTAGTGATATGAACACAAAACCACCAGATACCAGAACCAGATAAGAATCCGTGGCAGCCCTAACAAAACAGCCCTATAACTTGGTGATGGCCACCCGGGCACGAGAGCAGGAACAAGGAAACATACAACGATAGACAATCAATTTATTGTGAATTTATCAGCTCACAATTCAACTACAGACTACATTCAGATTATGAACAATAACCTTCTTTTGGCCTCACTTCCTATTGGAACACAGTTGGTACATGCATAGACCTCTTCAACTTGTAATTGAAATTGAAGTTATTTCTTCATGACAAATCTCCCAAGTCCTTTAAAGAGAGAAGGGGTATGTCTATGACTCCACTGACTATTGAAGACTTAGAGGATATCCTTTTACTTTCAACCTTATCCAGCACCCACACTACTGACTGAAAGGTAGACCAAACAGCAGATGAACTCGAGATTGATACCTCATACACTGTAACCAGTAACATCAACTCCAAATCTTCTGTCACACCACAAAGATCAATAGATAACACCATTGACATATTTTTATATAGCCACCATTCAGAAACTGAAGGAATTCTTGAAATACAATAAAACCTGCCTAAAACCGTGTCCCAAACACAAAAACAAGTTGTACATGATCTTAAAAAAAAAACTGAAATTATAATCAGGGAAACTGACAGAGGTGTGCAATGTTGAGATCTTGCAATTGGATGGCCATATCAAGGCAGCACAATGACAATTGGATGATACTACTTGTTATCTCAAACTCATTCATAATCCCACCCAAGAAATTAACTCTGAACCTATACACAAACTGGATGAATGGTAAAATGAACAGCTTTTAACCTTTGGAGAAAAAGCTTAATTATATTTTGAAGACCCAATGATGGCAACCTTTTACCTATTATCTGAAATTCATAAATAGGGCTTCCCTCCACCTTGATGTCTTGTTATAGCTGGGATCAACTCAATCTGCTCACATGTAGGAGAATACATTGATACTCAGCTACAATCCTGCATCCTTTTTACATCATGGACATGTAGAACATCTTGAATAAATTAGACAACACTGACTGGAAGAGTGACTGCATTCTGGTGACCACTGATACAATAAACCTATACGCTTCTATGAAACATGAACACAGCATTTTATACTCCATATTTTATACTGGGGAAGATATATTGGTGATATCTTGTGCACCTGGCAAGGAGAAATAAAGGAAACTACAAAAGTACCTGGAGCTCATCAATACAAACATATGGAATATTCCAACAACTTTGGAAAATTCAACATCCAAAATCAGTTTCCTAGATGTTATAATCTATATTGAGAATAATAAATTACAAAGAAAACTTTTCTGCAAAGATGCAGCAGCTAATTCCATATTACATGCAGAAATCTACCAGCGACTATTCGGATCATCCCGGAAGGTAAAATACTTTGGATCCACAGGAACTGTTCTCAGGAAATTACTGTCCAATAGAAATCAAATGAATTTATGGACAGACTCTATCATAGAGGTAACAAAACACACCATTTATGTCAGACATTAAAAAAAATCACTCAAACTCCAAGCCATGCATTACTAATGAATAACAAGAAAACAAAGAATCCCTCTAACAAAGGTAACTTCAGATTCCTTTCACAATGTCATACTGGTCATCAGGCAATTCACAAAGTGCTAAAAACACATTGGCATCTTCTCACCAGCAATCCTTCCTTACAGGAGTGCATTATCCACAAACCAGGTGGGTTTCAGATGAGCAGCAAACCTGAAACAAATTCCATGTTCGTCTGAGTTTAAGGATATTAGGCCACCTACTACTACTTTTTTAACTAAAACTCAAGGTTTCCACATTTGTCATTATTGTTTTATGTGCAAATCTGGACACAACAAATTAAACATTTTCTCACCTGACCTACAAACTCAGATACCTATCATATAATGGATCAGCTGCAACAGTATATATGTGGTCTATCTCAAAATGTGCCCACACTCCAAAATCTACGTGAGCTGCTGTTTTTGGTCCCTAATTCTGGGAATACAAGAACATTACCAGAATATACATAAAATATGATCTGGATTATCACTTACTGTACACTGCAAAAAATACCATGACCATAAATTCATGTTCTTAGGGACTGATGGAGCAGTGTTATCAAAATTAAAAAATAATGCATTTAATAATGATAATGTGCAGAGTTAAGGTGCAGGCTTTAATAACATGAAATGTGTTTAAAAATGTAAGACTGTGATAGGCAACCATATTTACTACTGCTAGGCCTTAATAGTTACCATAGTGCATTTTCTGACAAGTCGACATGACTGAAAAATGATGGGGACACCAAATGTGTTGTTCTCTGACCTTCCCGTGGACATGTTTCTACTTATGAATAATAGCTGCATAAAATGTTTCAGTTTAATTTAGCAAATGTTTCTCATTATACAAAGACCACTGTTGATAAATGAATATGGCTGCTATTTAGAAGGTGCGAAAGGAGAAGGTTCCATAGGGAAACATGTTTTTCTGAATACGAGACTGAATCATGCAACGCGAAAATAAGGACATTTAGTTAATAAGAAGTGTGTTCCCCATGAGAAGAGGAGGAGTATTACTGTTTCCACGAAGACTGATTGGTTGCCTGGAGAAAGAAGACATGATGCTTTGGAAATAAGTGATGTTCATAATAATGTGTGTTCCTAGAGTAGGTTCACTCAGTCCTTCCTTCCACATAAACCTACCCTGTTGCACTGAGACTCTTCTGAGTTTCTTGAAACTCTCTTTATGGGAAGTTCTGTTTTGATTTACTACTGAATTACTGAGTTGATATAGATGCTGAAGCTTTATGCTTACGATTTCACTCTCTCAATTTAGAAATTCTTTAAGGGTTTTTAGTTGACACCTTTTTGCCCCATCCTTAGAATAGGGGTTCTTTCTTTCATGGACCATGCTAATGCATTTCTTTGATTTATTGATTATTGTTGGACCTGGCTTTTTGACAGGGACATCCCCAAACTTTTTGCCTCCTTCCTCCTATTTTTTCTGACTTGTTGTTGTTGGCTTTTGACCTCTGGGCACTTTACCACTGCTAACCAGTGCTAAAGTGCATATGCTCTCTGGGTAAATTGTACTACTGATTGGTTTATCCATGATTGACTATTTAATTTACTTGTAAGTCCCTGGTAGAGTGCACTACATGTGCCTAGGGCAGGTAGATTAAATGCTACTAGTGGGCCTGCAGCACTGGTTGTGCCACCCACCTCAGTAGCCCCTTAACCCTGTCTCAGGCCTGCCATTGCAAGGCCTGTGTGTGCAGTTTCACTGCCACTTCGACTTGGCATTTAAAAGTACTTGCCAAGCCTAGAACTCCCCTTTTACTACATATAAGTCATCCCTAATGTGTGCCCTAGGTAACCCCTAGAGCAGGGTGCTGTGTAGGTAAAAGGCAGGACATGTACCTGTGTAGTTATATGTCCTGGTAGTGTAAAACTCCTAAATTCGTTTTTACACTACTGTGAGGCCTGCTCCTTTCATAGGCTAACATTGGGGCTGCCCTCATACACTGTTGAAGTGGCAGCTGCTGATCTGAAAGGAGCAGGAAGGTCATATTTAGTATGGCCAGAATGGTAATACAAAATCCTGCTGACTGGTGAAGTCGGATTTAATATTACTATTCTAGAAATGCCACTTTTAGAAAGTGAGCCTTTCTTTGCACTAAAATCTTGTTGTGCCCTTCAATCCACGTCTGGCTAGGTTTAGTTGACAGCTCCTTGTGCATTCACTCAGACACACCCCAAACACAGGGTACTCAGCCTCACTTGCATACATCTGCATTTTGAATGGGTCTTCCTGGGATGGGAGGGTGGAGGGCCTGCCCTCACACAAAGGACTGCCACACCCCCTACTGGGACTCTGGCAGACAGGATTGAACTGAAAGGGGGCTTGGTGCATTTCTTAGAGACTCTTTGAAGTCACCCCCACTTCAAAGGCACAACTTAGTATAAAACAGGGCCTCTGCCCTACCTCATTAGACACTTGCTGGAGAAGAAACCTGAACCAGAAACTACATCCTGCCAAGAAGAACTGCTTGGCTGCTCAAAGGACTCACCTGTCTGCTTTTCTACAAAGGACTGCTGCCTTGCTGTTGGCCTGCTGCCTTGCTGAACTCTTGCCTGGCTGTAAAAGTGCTCTCCAAGGGCTTGGATAGAGCTTGCCTCCTGTTCCCTGAAGTCTCAGGACCAAAAAGACTTCACTCTTCCTCTTGGACGCTCCGTGTGCCGAACTTTTCGACGCACAGCTTGTTCCGCAGCAAGAAAAACGCCGCACACCGACGCAGATCAACGCAACGTCTTCGGGACGACCAAAACTTTGACGCACGGCCTCGCAAGGACAACGCCGCCCGACTTCCCGGGAGAAATCGACACGACGCCTGCCGTGAGATCAAAACTTTGACGCACGGCCTCGCAAGGACAACGCCGCCCGACTCCGCAGGAGAAATCGACGCGACGCCTGCCGTGAGATCGAAACTTCGACGCGCAGCCCCGCAGAACGACGCGCAGCCGGAAAACAAGCAGGAAAATCCACGCACGGACCGGGACATCTGGTACTCCCCGCAAACCACAGTAAGAGACTGTCCGCACGCCGGAAGACGATGCCCGACTCCCCGCGTGGAAAAAAACCACGAGGCAAGTCCGTGTGTGCTGAGGAGAAATCGACGCACACACCAGTTTTCCACGCACCTCTTCTCCTGTGGCCCTCTGAGGAGATTTTCCACCAGAAACCAGGTACTTTGTGTTTGAAAGAGACTTTGTTTACTTTCTAAAGACTTAAGACACTCTCTATCACTTTTCAGTGATATCTTTACAAATGCGTATTGCAACTTTGATCGTTTTGACCTGAAGATACCAAGATAAATATTATATATTTTTCTAAACACTGTGTGGTGTATTTTTGTGGTGTTATGCTATGGTGTTGTATGATTTATTGCACAAATGCTTTACACATTGCCTTCTAAGTTAAGCCTGACTGCTCGTGCCAAGCTACCGGAGGGTGAGCACAGGCTGATTTTGGATTGTGTGACTTACACTGACTAGAGTGAGGGTTCTTGCTTGGACAGAGGGCAACCTGACTGCCAACCAAAAACCCCATTTCTAACATTGGTGATCAGCGGTGAGGATAGGACTTGTGTTTGTGCAGTGACATACAGTAGCTAAGTATTTCACTACCTACCCACAGTTGAAGGTCAACTTGATTTTTCATCTTTTTTGGCTTTTGGTTCTCTGATGTCCTCCTGGATATACTATTGATATTTTGGACTTTGGATTTTGGTTTTTGCTGATAAGATCTTATCAGAATGGGATTGCTTACCTACTCATTCTTTGTTCGTACTGACCACCTCACTAAGGCTGACCTAAGGGAGCTTTGCAGAAAATGGGGCCTTCCTGTAGCAAGGAGATCTACTAAGGCGGAGATGCTTCATCACTACATAGTCTGGGGGGAGGAAAGATGGGCAGAGAGAGAGGCAGCAAGAAACCAAATGACTAACTACCCCTCAGATGAGGAGGAGGACTACGCACAGGAGGAGGAAGACTACTCACATGAGGAGGAAGACTACTCAGAGTTGGACAGTGACCCAGAAATAGATGAATGGCTCCGAGGTCAAAGGCGACAGGAGCAACAATTAGAGGAGTATCTTGCAGAGGTTGAGGCAAAAAGACTCTTAGCCCTGGAAGAAGAAAAGATTGCAGCTCAAGAGCTGAGCTGTAAAGAGCTGAACCTGGAGGCCGGAAGGTCTGAGTCCAGTTCAGATGGTGGCAGCAAAAATCTTGCATCTAGTACTGCTGAAGGAGGGCACAAGCCCAGAGATGTGGTGCCCAACTTGAAGAAGGGAGTTGACACACCCCAGGCGGTTCAAGGGTATGAGGTAGTTCCCGTTATGCACAGGGTCCCTGAGAAGGATTGGGGAACTGGCACAGGGAGTCATATTCCTACTGGGGGGAGGGACACTTTACTGACTCTAGCAGAGAGTGACAGAGAAAAGGGTTCCCCCCTGGTGGACGTCCTGGATATAGAGTGTAGAGACATCCCAGAAGAGTATGGGTTGAGTGTCAGGGACAGACAGATACTGTCTCACCAGTCTCAGGAGGGTGAAGTAGAGTGCTTTTCCAAGGTTGAGTTACTGGGTGGATGGGTGAAGGGTACTGTGGTTAATACATGTGAAGGGCAGAGCGATGTAATTGCTGGAGAGCATATGTCTGGTCCTTATTTTCCAGAGCTACGCCAACACCAGGTGGATTGTGAGTTCTCTGACCCCAGGGAACTTACAATGGAGGCAGACTTCTGGGTGAGTACCAGAGAGTCTGAAGAGGCATTTGGGGGTGCTCCTGAAGGGAGTGGTCTAGGTGGTTCCCAACCGAGTGTGGTGGGAAAGGATTGTAGTGTCCCAGGTAGGTCCCAGGTCCTAGAGGGTTCCATGAGGGAACACCAGGAGGGAAGCCTAGCCTGTACCGTAGGGCCACCTTTTGAGGGAAGCCCCGCAGTGTCAGAAGAACTTGGGGGGGTGACTGTAGCCAGCATCCCCACAGTTCTGGTGTCTGGCAGTACCCCTCCTAGTGAAGGGGTGCAGAAGTCCAGACATAGGGTTGAGAGGGGGTTGTAGACCCCAGTGGAGGACCTTGAGAGTCAGGGGACAGCTCTGAGAGCAGAGCCCCCCAGGAATGACCCAAGTGAAACCGTTTCTGGTTTGGGGGAAACCCAGACTCTGCCGGATGGGCAGAGGTCGGGAGACCTGCGCCAACCAGACTCTTGTGTGGCCCTTGGGGACGGTGTGTCCCTTGTGGGGGGTGAGAGTGCCCCCCAGGAAGTCCGGGCATGCCAGGCAAAGATTCAACCTCAGGGTGGTGACTCTGGGTTGGATACCCAGGTTCAGAGGTTAAACTCTGACCTGGTGGGAGGTAGATGTGCCTCCCAAGAAGTCCTGCTGTGCCAGGCAATTGTCCAACCTCAGGGTATTGACTCTGGGTTGGGTGACCAGGTTCAGAGGTTAAACTCTGACCTGGTGAGGGGTAGGTGTGCCCCCCAGAAAGTCCTGGCGTGCCAGGCAATTGCCCAACCTCAGGGTGGTGACCCTGGGTTGGGGAACCAGGCTCAGAGGTTAAACTCTGACCTGGTGGGAGGTAGGTGTGCCTCCCTGGAAGTCCTGGCCTGCCAGGCAATGGTTCAACCTCAGGGTGGTGACTCTGGGTTGGCTAACCTGGTTCAGGGGATAAACTCGGACCTGTTGGGGGGTAGGTGTGCCCCCCAGAAAGTCCTGGTATACCAGGCAGTTGTCCAACCTCAGAGTGCTGACTCTGGGTTGGATAACCGGGTTCAGAGGTTAAACTCTGACCTGGTGGCGGGTAGGTGTGCCCCCCAGAAAGTCCTGGCGTGCCAGGCAATTGTTCAACCTCAGAGTGGTGACTCTGGGTTGGATACCCAGGTTCAGAGGTTAAACTCTGACCTGGTGGGAGGTAGGTGTGCCTCCCAAGAAGTCCTGCTGTGCCAGGCAATTGTCCAACCTCAGGGTGTTGACTCTGGGTTGGATGACCAGGTTCAGAGGTTAAACTCTGACCTGGTGGGGGGTAGGTGTGCCCCCCAGAAAGTCCTGGCGTGCCAGGCAATTGCCCAACCTCAGGGTGGTGACCCTGGGTTGGGGAACCAGGCTCAGAGGTTAAACTCTGACCTGGTGGGAGGTAGGTGTGCCTCCCAGAAAGTCCTGGTGCGCCAGGCAATTGTTCAACTTCAGGGTGGTGACTCTGAGTTGAATGGCCCAGGCTCAGAGGTTAAACTCTGACCTGGTGGAGGGTCAGTGTGCCCTCCAGGAAGTCCTGGTGCGCCAGGCAATTGTTCAACTTCAGGGTGGTGACTCTGAGTTGAATGGCCCAGTTCAGAGGTTAAACTCTGACCTGGTGGAGGGTCAGTGTGCCCTCCAGGAAGTCCTGGCGTGCCAGGCAATTGTTCAACTTCAGGGTGGTGACTCTGAGTTGAATGGCCAAGTTCAGAGGTTAAACTCTGACCTGGTGGAGGGTCAGTGTGCCCTCCAGGAAGTCCTGGCGTGCCAGGCAATTGTTCAACTTCAGGGTGGTGACTCCGAGTTGAATGGCCAAGTTCAGAGGTTAAACTCTGACCTGGTGGAGGGTCAGTGTGCCCTCCAGGAAGTCCTGGCGTGCCAGGCAATTGTTCAACTTCAGGGTGGTGACTCTGAGTTGAATGGTCAGGTGCAGAGGTTAAACTCTGACCTGGTGGGGGGTAGGTGTGCCTCCCAGGAAGTCCTGGTTTGCCAGGCAGTGATCCAGTCTGAGGGTACAGACCCTGGGCTGGAAGACCAGGTTCAGGGTGTCCCCCCGGACCTGGAGGGAGGGGCTACTGATAACAGTGCCCCTACCATGTTGTCTTCTGAGGAGGCCACTCCTAGTTGGAGGGTGCTGGACCCCAGAAGGGAGGGAAGCCTCACCCCGGGCCCTAGTCCAACCTGAAGGTACAGGCCCCAGGTTGGAGGGCCAGTTGCAGGTTAACAGCCCTGCACTGGTGGAGGAATGGTACAGGGCGACTTCTGTAAGCACCCTGACCATGTTGGACTCTGGGGGTACCGCTCCAGGAGGGAGGGTACAGAGCCCCAGAGGGGAGGACCAGGTTCAGGCTGTCATCCCTGACCTGGTGGAAGGGAGAGGGGTTAAAGGGTGCCCAGCACCTGGGGCTACCGCCCCCCACTCTCCACAGCCACAGTGGTTGGAGAGCTTTGAGAGGCCTGAGGCCTGGCTCTCATCCCTGGCAGCTGTCAGTAATCACTGTGGCTTGCTGTCCGGGTGGACAGAGTTATCCCTGGGGAGGGGACAAGTGTCACACCCCGGGGGTAGAGTGGCAACACCACTGTGTTGGTCATGGTGGTACTATCCTGCTCCTGGGATACATCTGTGAGAAAAGTAAGGTTAGGTGCTGCACAGATGGTATCCGCAGGTAAGGAGAAAGGTTCCCCATGGGTTGGCTTAGTGGGCCCTGAGAGTATGGACAGAGTGATCCAATTGGAGTCAGGAAGGCGAAGAACTGGAGCATGCCCCTGCTGTTGTGGGCCTGGGTCCTTGTTCTGTCGCCTCAAACAGGGAAGTACATCAGGATAGTGATTGTTCTCCCCTGGCTTTAGGCTGGTAGGGGGTCATGTTGGACCTGGCTTTTTGACAGGGACATCCCCAAACTTTTTGCCTCCTTCCTCCTATTTATTCTGACCTCTTGTTGTTGGCTTTTGACCTCTGGGCACTTTACCACTGCTAACCAGTGCTAAAGTGCATATGCTCTCTGGGTAAATTGTACTACTGATTGGTTTATCCATGATTGACTATTTAATTTACTTGTAAGTCCCTGGTAGAGTGCACTACATGTGCCTAGGGCAGGTAGATTAAATGCTACTAGTGGGCCTGCAGCACTGGTTGTGCCACCCACCTCAGTAGCCCCTTAACCCTGTATCAGGCCTGCCATTGCAAGGCCTGTGTGTGCAGTTTCACTGCCACTTCGACTTGGCATTTAAAAGTACTTGCCAAGCCTAGAACTCCCCTTTTACTACATATAAGTCATCCCTAATGTGTGCCCTAGGTAACCCCTAGAGCAGGGTGCTGTGTAGGTAAAAGGCAGGACATGTACCTGTGTAGTTATATGTCCTGGTAGTGTAAAACTCCTAAATTCGTTTTTACACTACTGTGAGGCCTGCTCCTTTCATAGGCTAACATTGGGGCTGCCCTCATACACTGTTGAAGTGGCAGCTGCTGATCTGAAAGGAGCAGGAAGGTCATATTTAGTATGGCCAGAATGGTAATACAAAATCCTGCTGACTGGTGAAGTCGGATTTAATATTACTATTCTAGAAATGCCACTTTTAGAAAGTGAGCCTTTCTTTGCACTAAAATCTTGTTGTGCCCTTCAATCCACGTCTGGCTAGGTTTAGTTGACAGCTCCTTGTGCATTCACTCAGACACACCCCAAACACAGGGTACTCAGCCTCACTTGCATACATCTGCATTTTGAATGGGTCTTCCTGGGCTGGGAGGGTGGAGGGCCTGCCCTCACACAAAGGACTGCCACACCCCCTACTGGGACTCTGGCAGACAGGATTGAACTGAAAGGGGTCTTGGTGCATTTCTTAGAGACTCTTTGAAGTCACCCCCACTTCAAAGGCACAACTTAGTATAAAACAGGGCCTCTGCGCTACCTCATTAGACACTTGCTGGAGAAGAAACCTGAACCAGAAACTACATCCTGCCAAGAAGAACTGCCTGGCTGCTCAAAGGACTCACCTGTCTGCTTTTCTACAAAGGACTGCTGCCTTGCTGTTGGCCTGCTGCCTTGCTGAACTCTTGCCTGGCTGTAAAAGTGCTCTCCAAGGGCTTGGATAGAGCTTGCCTCCTGTTCCCTGAAGTCTCAGGACCAAAAAGACTTCACTCTTCCTCTTGGACGCTCCGTGCGCCGAACTTTTCGACGCACAGCTTGTTCCGCGGCAAGAAAAACGCCGCACACCGACGCTGATCAACGCGACGTCTTCGGGACGACCGAAACTTTGACGCACGGCCTCGCAAGGACAACGCCGCCCGACTTCCCGGGAGAAACCGACGCGACGCCTGCCGTGAGATCAAAACTTTGACGCACGGCCTCGCAAGGACAACGCCGCCCGACTCCGCAGGAGAAATCGACGCGACGCCTGCCGTGAGATCAAAACTTTGACGCACGGCCTCGCAAGGACAACACCGCCCGACTTTCCAGGAGAAATCGACGCAACGCCTGCCGTGAGATCAAAACTTTGACGCACGGCCTCGCAAGGACAACGCCGCCCGACTCCGCCGGAGAAATCGACGCGACGCCTGCCGTGAGATCGAAACTTCGACGCGCAGCCCCGCAGAACGACGCGCAGCCGGAAAACAAGCAGGAAAATCCACGCACAGACCCGGGACATCTGGTACTCCCCGCAAACCACAGTAAGAGACTGTCCGCGCGCCGGAAGACGACGCCCGACTCCCCGCGTGGAAAATAACAACGCAAGTCCGTGTGTGCTGAGGAGAAATCGACGCACACACCAGTTTTCCACGCACCTCTTCTCCTGTGGCCCTCTGAGGAGATTTTCCACCAGAAACCAGGTACTTTGTGTTTGAAAGAGACTTTGTTTACTTTCTAAAGACTTAAGACACTCTCTATCACTTTTCAGTGATATCTTTACAAATGCGTATTGCAACTTTGATTGTTTTGACCTGAAGATACCCAGATAAATATTATATATTTTTCTAAACACTGTGTGGTGTATTTTTGTGGTGTTATGCTATGGTGTTGTATGATTTATTGCACAAATGCTTTACACATTGCCTTCTAAGTTAAGCCTGACTGCTCGTGCCAAGCTACCGGAGGGTGAGCACAGGTTGATTTTGGATTGTGTGTGACTTATCCTGACTAGAGTGAGGGTTCTTGCTTGGACAGAGGGCAACCTGACTGACAACCAAAAACCCAATTTCTAACAATTATTGACAAACTAATGATTGATTTTGATGAACTTATATACTGATTCTGATAAATATAAACTGCTAAAGATTTGATTAAATAAATTGTTCTGGGAGGTAAACTTTGCTCCCCCGGCAGAGTTTGTGGGTCTTTTGGAGTTTTGCTACTCCGCACACCCCTTGGAGCGAGGAGTTCAGCAGCCACTCCGCCAACCACCCGCAGAGCAGATTTTACAGGCGCTGGCCTACTAAGCATTGGTTCAACTGGAAAATGAATGAAGAATAGATGTGTGCTATGGGTCTGTGACCAATAACTTTCTAGTGAGCCTGCTCCGCATTCAAGATAGTTATCAAGAGGACATGTGCAGAGACAACATCTGTGCCCACTGTACCGTGCTCTTTCCTGTCCTCTGTGCATCCAGCTCCCGAGCAGCCAGGTCCCCTTTCTCACATGCAGCTGAAGCCCTCACCTCGGCCCCATGAATCTCACGGAACAGGACTGGGTAGCTGCCGAGAGAAAATCCTCTCAGCAGGCAGGGAAGCAGGCATCCTGCTCCATTAAGCTTAAGCTGCTGCTAAGTGCTGCTAAGCTCGTAACTCAACCACAACTGGCCAGGGAAGTTTCCGTGTCACACAGAAGCTCGGATGGAGACAGTTGATTAGTGCATATACGTTTTGGTTCTTGCTGTGGTTTTTTCAGTTATTGTTGACAAAATAAATCTCTTGGGCCTTCTCTAATAACAATATATACACTGTCTCTGTTAATGTCATTGAAAAACGAAACCTCTTTTAAAGAAAGTTGTCTTCCAGATATCCCAGACGCATCTTCCGTTCTGAGAGCAGAAGTAGCTCCATACCACGAGTAGCTTCACTTTTAACTTTAAGAGCTGCAGAATATCTTTCCATCATTTTAAAGAATGTCCAGGTTAAATAATGCATTTATAGTTTGAAGTTTGCTATGTTTTTGAATATGTGAGCTAAGTTCAAATGATTGTGAAAAATAGAATAGGCATATTCCCCTTTAAATAATAAAACTTGTTCCGGGGAACTAGTAGTGGCTTGTTCAAGTCCGAAACATTACACATGAAAGCAGCGTGTCCTTGACACTGTGGAGGAACAGGTGCATGCGCGTCCCCAGAGAGAAGGATGGCCACGATGCGTCTTTTGTAATTGTAACATATAACAGGAGTGCGCTGCCTGCACTAAGCAGGGAGCAAGGCGTTAGCAAAATGTTTTAGACATTATTAATGGTTTCAGAGGGCCGGGTTTCACTTTCTTATATTGTTTGAGGAGGCAGAATTCCAGAGCACCTAAGTTATAATAGCACAACTCCAGCAGTATCAATGACATTTCAATACTCTCCCTGGGAGTGGAACTCCGTGGAATTTCACTGAGTTTTTCAGTTATTCCGTGGAATTCTGCAGTCAAACTTCTCAGGCCTATTTATAAAGCTGTTGAACTTATACCAAACTCTCTTTGTTGATTAAAACTAGATTCGAAATTGAGATGCCATTTTAATGTAGCAAAGAGCTCCTAATTAATTCTCACTCAATGACAAAAATCCAGAGATCTGAATGGAAATCTTTTATAGCTGGCATTTCTGCATGATGAGTTGGTAAGCCTTACCTCATAAACCGATATTTAAACTGAGATTCATTCCTGCTCCAGGAGCATCAATCACATTCCCCCACACTCACATGGAGGCATTAGAGAACTTACCATGTACTAAAAAGAGGCCAGATACATTCTACTGTTGGAAACAGTTAGAAATGGCCTTCCTAAGGATGCAGAACTACACTACTAGTTCAAATAAACAACCCATGAGTAACCCTAAAATGGCCTTAATAAGGATGAAAAAACACATTGCTGGTTAAAATGAAATAAACAATCCATGAGTAATCTTGAAAGCACAGGTACCACCACTAAGACATTTGAGATTACAATATTAATCTAGAGGTTTTTTTGTATTAGTAATAATATCATCTTGTGTGCCATTCTGAGCAGCGCACAGCTCCCTGGACCTCACTTCCCAAATATTTACCAACATGAGCAATGTGATTAAAGGGTCACATCTTACATTCCTTCATAACTTCTACTTCTTAATCACAAAAGTGTATACATTATGGGCCACATTCTGGTCTATGAATTCTAAATACTACGAATGATAATGGATCACAAATATTGGCATTTGCACTAATGGAATACTTGACATGTCTTGCTATTTGGAACACAAGGATCACTATGATTTTTTACTGTATGGTACTCTTTGAAATATGAATTGTACCTTTACGGTTTTTTGAGTGCAACATTTTATTTTATAAATCCAACTAATGTTACTTTCATTGTACTCTGTCAACATGACTACCAATATCCACTGGAACACTTAACATGTTTTGTTATACACAGTCTATTAATGGGCATCTACAAGTCTTGGTATTCAGAGTGTATGGCTGAATATTCCTTTTTATGGATAATACTCTTTGAAATCTGTGTCTCTGAACCCATCAAATCGCCAATGATTAAGGTAATCATTGTAGTAATGGACACAGTAGTACGAATCACAGACAATCAAAGGGTGTTGGCCTGGATCTGTATGTTCTAGCACTAAGATAAGTGCTTTGAGTTCAGCCAGCTGGGATGTGCAGCCCCCTAGGGTCTAGGTGTAGGTTTTGGGAGAGTGGAATTTACCATCTTTCATCTCTCCACTCACGGCTGCGCAAGCCGCTAAGTATTGATGTTTGGTACCTTGGGCTGGTTGTGCTGAATTATCAGTGTACATGATAGTGGTATCTATCAAGTGGCAAGATGTCTAGTGGTGTGGGTTACTCCTGTTCATATTGGAGGAATTCTTGTGTCTGAAGTTTTAGATCAAAGATGTAATCAACATTGGTGGCAGTCAGGGAGTTTGCCCACTGAATCCAGCATGGATGTAGTGCTGTACCATTAAGAACACTTGCTTTGTTGACGGCCTGTAAGTCTGGCACTGGGGTGCGTTTCCCTTGGGCAAGTGGCCTCTCCTTAATGACAGCCATCTAAACTGCAGTTAGACGCGCTTTTGTGAGCCAAATGAGAATGCACTCAGAATCTGACTTTCGTGCGCTAAGTTTGTGGTAAGTCTTTCTTGTGTTTCACGTAATCAGGTGTGAGAAAACAGGGCTGATTGCAGAGGCCCCCTAACTTTTTGCCCCCATTTTCCACTTTTTGCTGGTGTTTTCCTGACTCTGATGGTGCCCTGGGTACTGCTGACCAGTCCCAGGTCCTGTGCTCTCTGTAAAATCAATATGCAAATTAGGCTAATTATAATTGGCTAAGTCAACCTACCTATAAGTCCCTAGTATATGGTAGGGCATGTAGGTTTAGGGACCCCAGCATAGGTAGTGCACCCATAGGGGCACTGCTGAGGTGCCCAGTGTAATTTTAAACGCAGGCCTGCCTTGCTGGCTGCTTTTAAATTAAAGTTATAGGCAAATTCGACTTTGGAATTAAAAGTAGTTCCAAAGTCATAAACTACCTTAATTTTACATATAAGTCACCCCTAAGGTGTGCCCTATGTGCCCCTAGGGCTGGGTGCCATGTAACTATGAGCAGGGACCTTATAAAAATAGTTTTATAATCCCTGGTGAGGTAAAACAGCCAAATTCGTTTTTCCCTCATTGTAGTGAATGGCCTCCATAGGCTAGAATGGGGAGACTTTATTTTAATTTCAAAAGTCCCCTTAAGTGACAGATACAAGAGTTTGGTATCAAATTAATTGTTATAATAAATCCCAATACTTCCAGTTGTTGGATATAATATAACTTGTTCAGGTAAAGAGTTTTAAACTTTACCTGAAAAGCTGCCAATTTCAGCCCTGCATTCTTTTTGCTGCTGTGCTCTGATTGGCCAGCCTCTGGCAGCCTGGTCAGGTTGCCTTGATGAGGTGTGAAGTGGCCTGGCTTCACACAAAGAGATGTGCCTGTGGGAGGGAATCTCCCCTCAGCAGATGGTGAGGCAAGAACGGGGAGGGCTGCCAAACTGGTCTTCAAAGGCCGAGAAGGACATTTGGAGCAACCCAGCAACACACCAACATCCTGCAACCCCAGACAACTAGGTGCCCCCTTGATTAAATTAGGAGAGGGGTGTGTTTATGATCTTTAGCCACACCAGTGGGTGGGCCCAGCCAGATGTAACCTCCAAAAATCATTTTCAGCCATGATGGATTTTTGAGGAATGTTGCCTCCTGGGATTGATTTTTGCCACACTTCCCAGGAAGTGGTCATCACAGGGGGAAGGACCCTGCACTTGATTGGAGAATCAGGACCCCCCCTGTTTTTCACCCAGGAGCAAGGATAAAACTGGCAGACCTGCACCCACACCTGCGTTCCCTTCCACATCCCTACAAGAAAGAACCAAAGGAGAAGAAGGACTTCCCTGCTGGACCCCAGGCCTGCACCTGGAACCTGCACTCTGAAGGACTGCACCAGCTGCACACTTGGGCTTCACTACAAGAAGGACTTTGCCTGCCTTCAACTGGTTCAAGGAGGGACTCCCTGTTTGCTACAGGTGACAAATTGCTAACCAGAGCCCTTGTACCAACTCCTGAAGATATCAATCAGCTGACCACTGCCCAGTGGCCAACAATGAGTTTGCGCCAGGTGCATTCTGGGAGTTGTAGTCCACACCCCCAAGGATCATCGCAGAGCTTCTGGACCCTTGGGGTGAGCTGTGGACCCCAAAAGAACCTTAAAGGAACATCTGGGAGAAGATCCAGAAGTTTGGAGAAGTTTGGAGATCTTTTGAAAAAAAGCTCCATAGAAGGACCGACAAGCCGCGGAAACTCTAGCAGGCTTGCCTCAACTGCGACCCGGCCTGATTTGCAGGTTCGTCACAGTGAAGAAAATCTCCAAAAAAGAGACTAGGGGCCAGATGTAGTAAGGTCCGAATTTGCGATTCGGAAATTGCAAATTGGTGCGACTTGCAATTTCCAAATCGCAAATTCGGATGCAGAACGGTGTCTCAGACACCGTCTGCGACTCGCTATGGGGTCGCAAATACCCACCTCATCAATATTAATGAGGTGGGTTGCATTTTGCGACCCCCATAGCGAGTCCCTGCACTCACAGGGATGGTGGCCTGCTGAAGTCAGCAGACCTCCATGTATGTGACTGCTTTTTCAATAAAGCAGTTTATTTTTTTCATTTTGCAGCCCGTTTTCCTTAAAGGAAAACGAGTTGCAAAATGAAAAAAACTACGGAACATTTGTTTTCGTTTTTTCAGTGTAGGCAGTGGTCCATTGGACCACTGCCTCCTCAGAAAAAACCTTTATGCCCACATTCACAAAGGGGAAGGGGTCCCATAGGGACCCCTTCCCTTTTGCGAATGGTTACCACCAGTGTGACACTGGTGGTAACTGCGAGTTGCTTTGCGACCACATTCGCGGTCACAAAGCAATTCTGAATTGCGATGCGAGTCGCAAATAGGAAGGGAACACCCCTTCCTATTTGTGAGTCGCATTCACAAATTGCGAGTCGGTATCGACTCGCAATTTGTGAAGGAGCATCGCGTTAGGCTGTTTGCATGGCGCAAACTGCGATTTTCGCAGTTTGCACCATGCAAACTGCTTCCTACATCTGGCCCTAGGTCCGAACGTACAAAGTTGATCGGGACCTCCCAGCCAGTGTATCCGAGGAGGGCTCCAAGGACGTCGGATCAAGATCCAGGATTTTCACCCTGAAAAAAACGACTAAGGGCCTGATTCTAACTTTGGAGGACGGTGTTAAACCGTCCCAAAAGTGGCGGATATACCACCTACCGTATTACGAGTTCCATAGGATATAATGGACTCGTAATACGGTAGGTGGTATATCCGCCACTTTTGGGACGGTTTAACACCGTCCTCCAAAGTTAGAATCAGGCCCTAAGTCCGAAGGTAAAAATCTCCACCGAGGATTCCCATGACGCGCATCCGGAGAAAGGTTCCAGGAGGTCGGATTGGACTGGCAGGTTTGTCCCGCTGAAGAAAATCTTCAGAAAAATGACTAAGTGCAAAGGTAAACTTTTGACCGAGGCCTCCCGCGGCCTGTAGCCGAGCCTGGCTCCATCACGGTCAGCCTTAAACTTTGACTTTGCCCCGGTCGAGGTGCAACCAGATGACCCGATTGGCGCTTTTTGTTTCTAGGCGCTAAAAAAAACAATAATTCTTTAAATATTCATATCTCCGGTTCCCCTTATCCGATTTTATTCGTTTGTGCGTCATTTTATAGATAAAAATATAATCTATTTTTATGAATTGGTTTTGGATTTTTAAACAGTTTCCTGTGTTTTATTTAAATACTGTTTTGTGATATTTGAATGCTTTACTCTCTGTCTCCTAAGGTAAGCCTTGTCGCTTGTTGCCAAGCTACCAAGGGTTGAGCTGGGTTTCATTTACCGGACCTAAGTGGAGGTTAGTGGCCTATTGCTAAGTGTAGGTACCTACCTGCCCTTACCAATAACCCATTTTCCAACATTGTTGGTGTGCAGTGGTGGGATCCTGTACTTTGTTCAGTATCACATTACAGGTTAAGTAAAACAAATAAAAAATCCTTTAAATTGTCCTAGTGCAAAAATAGTTTTTAATTTGGATAAATTTCAAATATTGAATTTTTGTGATTTTTCTAAATTCTTGTTTCCAATTTTTGCAAAATGTTTTTGTCGACACAAAACTAGGGAACCATAGAGCTTGATCTGGCTAGCCTACCCACACTGACAGTAGTCCAGCTTAGGGGGTTGTGCACTGAAAGAGGGTTGCCTGCAACCACTGACCTCAGGAAGCATGTCCTGATCAAATCCCTGACAGCATGGGCTGAGGCACAAGAGGTAGACTCAGAGGAAGCTCTAGAGGAGTGAGAAGCAGGGGAGGATGCTGGCTCCAACCACTCAGAGGAGGGAGGGCATCTGAGCCTAAGTGAGGAGGAGGAAGACAGTCCCTCACTGCACATAGTTACTAGGGTCATACCCAGAGCTAGTTGGGGGGTGGGGGGGCCTTCAGGAGGAGAAAACCTGTCCCTCAGGGAAAGAGAGCTGGAGGCCCAGCTAGCATGTATAGCTTTGGAGGCAGAGAAGCTGGCCCTAGAAAAGAAAAAGTGGGCAAAGAAAGAGAAAAGAGATGGTGGCAGCGACAGAGAAGCTGAGTTGTCCATGGGTGTTTTTTTTTGCCCCAGATTACCCAAGGGAGTGGTTCCTGCTTATTTAGAGAGGGTGACATAGATAAGTGGTTGGAGGCCTTTGAGAGGGCAAATGAGAAGGGTTAGGCCTTAGTACTGGGGTTCACTTTTATGGGAGTTGGTGCCCAACTCAGGGAGGGATACGCTTCTGACCTTAAGTGGGGATGAGGCAGATTCATATCCTAGTATGAAGAGGGGCTTAACCCAGAAGTTTGGTCTGACCCCAAAGCAGTATAGGATGAAGTTCAGGGACACCCAAAAGGTCAATACCCAGTCTTGGGTTGACTTTGTAGACATCACTTAAGACACTAGACGGCTGGATTCATGGTAACAAAGTAAATACTTATGAGGTGTTATACAATCTGATCATGAGAGAGCACATCTTGACCAATTGTATCCAAGAAAGGTTACGCCAGCATCTAGTGGACTCTAAGCTGACCAACCCTAGAGAGATAGGGGAGGCAGCTGATGAGTGGTTGAAAACCAAGGTGGTTGTCAAGTCCCAGGGGGGAGACTCCAATAAGGGGGGGGGTCAGGTCCCCAAAAACCTAAGAAGCCCACCACAGAGACTCCCTCTGTAGCTCAGAAACCTAAGAAGGAGGAGAGTAAATCCCACTCCCACTCTGACAAGCAGAGACAGGGAGACCCAGGGTTAAAAAAAGCTCTTGGACAGTAAGGCTTGCTTTGAATGTCAGCAGACAGGTCATTTTAGAGGAGATGCAGCCTGTCCAAAAAAGGTGGTTAGTACTGGGCTGTCCAGTGTAGCCATGGAGGAGGACTCCTCAGATGATGAAGTCCTCCTAGCATTGAGCTGGGAGACAGGACCAGATGGTAAGCTGGTGATCCCTGAGGGTGGGAGTAGGCACTTCCACCCCATTCAGGTGAATGGGATCCCTACCACTGGCCTGAGAGACACCTGTGCCAGTCACACTATAGTGAGTGACCGGTTAGTGACCCCAGACATGTGTGTCCCAGGAGAGACCAGGAAAGTCATGATAGCCACAGGGGAGGACACCTCCAAACCTGTAGCCATAGTGCCCCTAGAGAGGGAGGGTATCCTTGACTGGTTTAGGGTAGTAGTCAGTGCTGACCTCCCCTAGATTGTATCCTGGGCAATGACCTCCCAGAGGTGAGTCTGGTCCCAGATGGGGCAGTTGCCCAGGGCGCCCCCCCCAAACCCAAAGTCCTGGGGAGTCAGTCCCTACAGTTAGGAGACAGGGGTCCCCAAGAAAAGGAAAGAAGAAAAGGAAGGGTGGGCCACTCTTAAAGAGAGTTCCAGGGAGCCAAACGCCTTCTGCCCCAGTAGGGGGGGAGCCCAAAGTTGGTACTGGTGAGGCCTCACCTGACCCCAAGGAAGTCCTGAGTAGTCAGGCAGCTGTCCAGATGCAGGGTGTTGCCCCTACACTGACAGAAGGGAGAGTGGAAGGAGGGAGTCTGCCACAGGAGGTGGCAGCCCCCCACTCTAGACAGCAAGAGGGGTGCCAGGACCCCACAGTTGCCCCTAAAGCAGCTCAGCCACCTGTCAGTGCAGAGCTTAGGGTGTGGTTCTGATTACTGACAGCTGTCAGTAGCCTCTGCTGGGTGCTAGCCTTCCTGGCAGCACTGTACTTGGCCTGGGAGGCAGACCCCGGAGCCAAAAGCAAAGTAGGCCCCCTGACCCTGTTGGTCATGGTGGGGTTGCTCAAGTGTTGGGTGACCTCTTTGGGTAAGCTAGGTGTTGCCCTAGCAAAGTTAGGAGTAGGGGAGGTGGGCACCTTACTACCCAAGTTGGCAGAGAGAGAGGAGGAAGACCCCCCTAGAGGGAAGTTTCAGTTTGAGATGGGTCCTTTCACTGTTGGGATGGATTCACTACCCAGAGGGAGTGACCATGGCAGGAGGATGTAAGGCAGAGTAGGCCCTGCAAAGGGACAGATTGTTCTCTTCACTGTCTTCCTCGTGTGACAAGCCAGGAAGACTCTCCCAGGGTTGGGCTGAGTCTCCTGGGCGTGTGGGCTGGGGGGAACTTGTGTGAGAAAACAGGGCTGATTGCAGAGGCCCCCTAACTTTTTGCCCCCATTTTCCACTTTTTGCTGGTGTTTTCCTGACTCTGATGGTGCCCTGGGTACTGCTGACCAGTCCCAGATCCTGTGCTCTGTGTAAAATCAATTTGCAAATGAGGCTAAATATAATTGGCTAAGTCAACCTACCTATAAGTCCCTAGTATATGGTAGGGCATGTAGGTTTTGGACCCCAGCATAGATAGTGCACCCATAGGTGCACTGCTGAGGATCCCGGTGTCATTTTAAGGGCAGGCCTGCCTTGCTGGCTGCTTTTAAATTAAATTTATATGCCAATTCAACTTTGGAATTAAAAGCAGTTCCAAATTCTTAAACTACCTTATTTTTACATATAAGTCACCCCTAAGGTGTGCCTCATGTGCCCCTAGGGCTGGGTGCCAGGTAACTATAAGCAGGGACCTTATAAAAATACTTTTATAATCCCTGGTGAGGTAAAACCGCCAAATTTGTTTTCCCTCATTGTAGTGAATGGCCTCCATAGGCTAGAATGTGGAGACTTTATTTTAATTTTAAAAGTCCCCTTAAGGGACAGATACAAAGAGTTTGGTATTAAATTAATTGTTATAATAAATCCCACAACTTCCAGTTGTTGGATTTAATATAACTTGTTCAGGTAAAGAGTTTTAAACTTTACCTGAAAAGGTGCCAATTTCAGCCCTGCATTGTTTTTGCTGCTGTGCTTTTATTGGCCAGCCTCTGTCAGCATGGCCAGGCTGCCTTGATGAGGTGTGAAGTGGTCTGGATTCACACAAAGAGATGTGCCTGTGGGAAGGAATCTCCCCTCAGCAGATGGTGAGGCAGGAAGGGGGAGGGCTGCCAAACTGGTCTTCAAAGGCAGAGAAGGACATTTGGAGCAACCCAGCAACACCCCCACATCCTGCAACCCCAGACAACTAGGTGCCCCCTTGATTAGATTAGGAGAGGGCAAGAGAGGGGGGTGTTTATGATTTTTAGCCACACTAGTGGGTGGGCTCAGCCAGATGTAACCTCCAAATATCATTTTCAGCCATGTAGATTTTTGAGGAATGTTGCCTCCTGGGATAGATTTTTGCCACACTTCCCAGGAAGTGGTCATTACAGGGGGAAGGACCCTGCACCTGATTGGAGAATAAGGACCCCCCTGTTTTTCACCCAGGAGCAAGGAAAAAACTGGCAGACCTGCACCCACACCTGAGTACCCTACCACATCCCTACAAGGAAGAACCAAAGGAGAAGAAGGACTGCCCTGCCGGACCCCTGGCCTGCAACTGGAACATGCACTCTGAAGGACTGCACCAGCTGCACACTTGGGCTTCACCACAAGAAGGACTTTGCCTGCCTTCAACTGGTTCAAGGAGGGACTCCCTGTTTACTACAGGTGACAAAATTGCTAACCAGAGTCCCCTGCACCAATTCCTGAAGAAATCAACCAGCTGACCACTGGCCAAAAAGGTGTTTGCACCAGGTGCATTCTGGGAGTTGTAGTCCACACCCCCAAGAATCATCTCAGAGCTTCTGGACCCTTGGGGTGAGTTGTGGACCCAAAAAGAACCTTAAAGGAACACCTGGGAGAAGATCCAGAAGTTTGGAGAACTTTAAAAAAAAAGCTTAATAGAGGGACCGACCCGCCGCGGCAACTCTAGCTGGCTTGCCTCAGCCGCGACCCAGCCTGGTTTGCAGGTTCGACTTGGTGAAGAAAATCTCCAAAAAAGAGACTTAGGGCCAGATGTAGGTAGAAAACATTTTGCGAGGTGCAAATTGCGAGTCCCAGCGACTCGCAATTTGCACCTCGCAAAATGTAATGCAGAAAGGTGTCTCAGACACCTTCTGCGACTCGCTATGGGGTCGCAAAGACCCACCTCATAAATATTTATGAGGTGAGTCGCAGTTTGTGACCCCATAGCGAGTCTAGGCACTCACGGGGATGGTGGCCTGCTGGAGACAGCAGGCCTCCATGTCCGTGACTGCTTTGCAATAAAGCATTTTTTTTTTTTTTCTCTTTGCAGCCCGTTTTCCTTAAAGGAAAACGAGCTGCAAATAGAAAAAATACCAAAACCTTTTTGTTTCGTTTTTTTTCAGAGTAGGCAGTGGTCCATAGGACCACTGCCTGCTCTGAAAAAATATTATTGTGAGCATTCACAGAGGGGAAGGGGTCCCGTTGGGGACCCCTTCCTGTTTGCGAATGAGTTACCATCCACTTCAAGTGGATGGTAACTTCGAGTTGATTTGCTACCGATTTCGCGGTCACAAATCAACTCTACATCGCGGTGCGACTCGCAAATAGGTAGGGAATACCCCTTCCTATTTGCGAGTCTGAAACACATTTTGCGAGTTGGTACCGACTCGCAAAATGTGTTTCAGCATCGCGTAAGGGCTTTTGTGCCTCGCAAATGGCATTTTTCGCCGTTTGCGAGGCGCAAAAGCCTTCTTACATCTGGCCCTCAGTCCGAACGTGCAAAGTTGGCCGGGACCTCCCAGCCAACGAGTCCGAGGAGGGCTCCAAGGACGTCGGATCAAGATTCAGGTTTATCCCGGTCGAAGGATTTTCACCTCGAAAAAACAACTAAGGCCGAAGGTAAAAATCTCCACCGAGGATTCCCGCGACGCGTATCCGGAGAAGGGTTCCAGGAGGTCGGATTGGACTGTCAGGTTCATCCCGCTGAAGAAAATCTTCAGAAAAACGACTAAGTGTAAAGGTAAACTTTTGACCGAGGCCTCCGGTCGAGGTGCAACCAGATGACCCGATTGGCACTTTTTGTTTCTAGGCGCTAAAAAAAACAATAATTCTTTAAAAAATCATATCTCCGGTTCCCCTTATCCGATTTTATTTGTTTTTGTGTCAATTTAAAACTGTTTCCTGTGTTTTATTTATTTACTGTTTTGTGATATTTGAATGTTTTACACTCTGGCCCTCATTCTGACCCTGGCGGTCGGCGGGGAGACGGCGGTCGGACCGCGAACAGACCGGCGGTATTAAAAATGGCATTCTGACCGCGGCGGTCCCCGCCGCGACCGACCGCTACTTCTCCACTCCGACCGCCGCGGCGGTCATGACCGCGGGGCTGGAGTTTGCGCACTCCGGCCCGGCGGTCGTCCCAAGACCGCCAAGGGTATTATGACCCTGCCTACCGCCGCGGTTTCTTGCGGGCGGGAACCGCCGTGCGAACCATGGCGGTAAGCACTATCGGGGCCAGGGAATTCCTTCCCTGGCACTGATAGGGGTCTCCCCCACCCCCCACTACCCACCCGAGTCCTCCCCCCACACCCTCCACCCCCCTGCCACCCCCCAGAGGTGGTACGAACCCCCTCCCCACCCCCACCCCGACATGCACATACATGTACCCCGACATGCACACACCCCCAACATGCACATATACACACCCCCTACACACACATACACAACGGGGACACATACCCGCACACATACATGCCGACATGCGCACCTGCCGAACAGCACACATTACCCATAGACACAGCAGCACCCCCGCCCGCATACACGCACTCACACACCCCCTCTACACACTCACACGCACACCCCCATGCACGCCCACATCACACAACACCCCCCCACCCCCTCCCCTCACGGACGATCAACTTACCTTGTGCGTTGGTCCTCCGGGAGGCGACGGGAGCCATAGGGACGTGACCGCCAACAGAAGACCGCCAACAGAAGACCGCCACACAGAAATGTGGGTCGTAATTCTGTGGGCGGTGTTCTGCTGGCGTGGCGGTGGAGGTTGACCAGTCTCCACTTTCCCGCCGACCGCCAGTGTGGCTGCTGGCGGTTTTCCGGCGGAACGCTCCCAGCGGTCAGAATGCGCACAGCGGCACACCGCCGCGGTCGGCGGTCTTCACCGCGGCGGTAACTCAGCGGTCTTGCGAAAAGACCGCCAAGGTCAGAATGAGGGCCTCTGTCTCCTAAGTTAAGCCTTGTCGCTTGTTGCCAAGCTACCAAGGGTTGAGCTGGGTTTAATTTACTGGACCTAAGTGCAGGTTAGTGACCTATTGCTAAGTGTAGGTACCTACCTACCCTTACCAATAGCCCATTTTCCAACATCAGGACATTGCTATGACCGGCCCACACTCTCGCTATATCTATCTGGTGCATCCTGAAAGGAACCAGAGGGATGTGAATCAGTATATCTGTCAGGAGCTTTTATATTTTCTCTATTTCTGAGATTATGGCCCTCATTACGAGCCTGGCGGTCTGTGACCGCCAGGCTCGCGGTTGGCGGGAGCACCGCCGACAGCCTGGCGGTGCCCCTTAGGGCATTCTGACCGCGGCGCTTTGGCCGCGGTCAGTGCAGGAAAACCGGCGGTCTCCCGCCGGTTTTCCGCTGCCCGTCAGAATCCTCCAAGGCGGCGCAGCATGCTGCGCCGCCTTGGGGATTCTGACACCCCCTACCGCCATCCTGTTCCTGGCGGTTCGCCCGCCAGGAACAGGATGGCGGTAGGGGGTGTCGCGGGGCCCCTGGGGGCCCCTGCAGTGCCCATGCCAATGGCATGGGCACTGCAGGGGCCCCCGTAAGAGGGCCCCGCTTGTATTTCACTGTCTGCATAGCAGACAGTGAAATACGCGACGGGTGCAGTAGCACCCGTCGCACCTTCCCACTCCGCCGGCTCGATTCCGAGCCGGCGTCCTCGTGGGAAGGTTGTTTCCCGCTGGGCTGGCGGGCGGCCTTAAGGCGGCCGCCCGCCTGCCCAGCGGGAAACTCAGAATGCCGGCCGCGGTCTTCAGACCGCGGTGCGGTATTCCTGCGGCGCAACTTTGGCGGGCGGCCTCCGCCGCCCGTCAAAGTTGTAATGAGGGCCTATGTCTCCTTTCGGAGTTCTCTGGGTGTGGAGAATCTGCTCTCTGACTTTGTTTGTCTTTAATTTGTTTTTGTTTATCCCAGCCCATTTTTCAACACTCCTGTGCTTGTTTAGTACCTTCCTTGAGGGTGGTACTCTGTATTTCAGGCTTTTTTGGCTTGGCTCCCAAACTATCCCATCCTGTACTGGTATAGTATAATTTTCAGTAGCTGTTTCCCATGTTCCAAGTGTGGAATTTCTCAGAGCCGCTGCCGAATATAGCCAGTGCTATAGCTTACCTTTTAATGTTGCTAAGTATTATAAAGGAGACTGCATTGAAGTTATGCATTTGTTTCATCCCCAAGTTTAGGGCTGGTGCAGCCCCATGCTTATTCTGAATTTATTTTAACACTTCCTGTAAATTGGCAAGTGTCTGGCTACCATGTGAGGTAGTATAAATCTCAGTGAAGACTGTACCCCATGTGGCGTATACATCCACTGAGGGAACCATCCTGAATGGCAAGCACACTGTGAGAATTCTATGTTTTTCCTGTGCTCCCGTATGGGAAAACACAGCTTTAGCTGATTTGTTTTCTGAGCTATCCAGAACGGGATTTTCTCTTGTTCTGTGGGCACTTTCCCCATGATAGAATGTACTGTTTGTGGATTAATCCCAGAAGTAGCCAATTGCTATCCAGCTGGTGCTGGTGGTGCTGGACGTGCTGGTGTTGTGTTCAGAGTTCGCATTACGAACTGAACAAGTCATCTATATAGTTGCTAGCTCAAGGTATAGATTGCGCAGATCAGCTGCCTGTATGTTTTTTACACCAGGGCTAGGTGTATATGTGGCAAACTTAGACCACACTGGTTCTTCATTACCTAAGTGACCTAATCTCAGAGGTTGTATTACATGTGGTAGGGTGCCATTAAATCAGTTCTGATGTTCTTGATAAATAATCGGAATTTAAAGATACTGGTATGCTTGGTACCGTTGTGGTATATTTGCAATTTTGTATGTGTGGAATGTGTCTGATCTTTGGTCTTCCTGAGGAAAGGTGACCCAAGAATAAAATGTTTCTGCTTGGTAAGCTTCACTAGCTTCTACAATGAATGTGTCATCCCCGACCTTGTCTATTAAGCCATGTGCTACTAGGTAGAGTGTTAGTGCTTGTCTGGCATTCTCATGACTGTCAAAGGCGATAGCCATATTGTGTAATGGCTAAAGAGATGGAACGCCATGTGGGGAGTAAGTCCTTTTAATAGTTCGAGCTCAAAAAACCTACAGCCTAGTTAGGTGCTCCCTGTTCAGCTGAGGAGGATCTTCCCCAAGACCACGGACGTACCTGTATAACTGTACTTAGGGTACCTTTTGTGTGTGAGACAGTAATTATCAGGGTATCCGTAAATTAGTACCTAAATGCCCTACATTGGGCGCCATGTCGTAGTTGGACTCTTGCTCTAGGCAAGACTGCTGGTTTAGGGATGACAGCACATTTGTTCGTAGGTGACTAGGCCAGTCCTACAACAAGTCACAACTGTCGGCCCAATCCTCCTGGCTCACAAGCAGTATTTCACCGAAAACCCAAACAGTAAAAGGTGATTTGTGGCAGCCTTTATGCATGGACTCAAGAATGCAACATCTCAGGGAGGTCATGGTTAAACGGAGATTACCCTTTTTTCCAATGAGCAACATGTCTCAGTCATACACAGGCAATGAAGGAGAGGCAGTAAAGTTTCAATAGGTTTTATTAACAAGACTTCAATCTACTGTAAATTGCATGGCTGCAATGATTAGGATAATGAACAATGCAAAAAACAGAATTGTAAAAACAAGAGTCATGAATACAAAGACCATCACCATCTTGCAATAACTTAAGATGTAAAGTAGGTGTGAAACATACCCTAATATCCTAGCATGATAAACCAAATGTATAACCTAAAGAGAGCTAGGTGTGTTAAACCTAATCTGCCAGTAGCATGTCCATGAGAAGACCCCCCCCATCCCAAGTTACTTTGGAATGAGGTCTCCAGATCAGACTCCGTCGGGACACGAAGACTGGGTCAGCATCAAGCCGATGTGTAGCATAGATGGCTTTGATGGCATCTGGTAGGAATCCCTCTGATTATCTTGTCTGTGTGAGATGTATTCATACAGATCTTATAGGACCCCTTACACAGGTATGTTCCCAAACTATAGATAAGAAAGCATGCTTGGGGTGGCAATTCCCTGAAAAGGTACATTATGTCACTGTCACACAAAAGAGGGAAAGTACATGATGTAAATACCGACGTATCTCATTTATCTTTGATGCTGATAGTGACGCCTTTACAAAGTGGCACTGATAATTTGAAACTAACACATCTTCCTAACTATAAACATGGCAGCCATTGTGGAAGAAATAATTAAATAAATGTGCTAAAACAGAGCAAGCTAAGTAGGTTAAAAGTCACTAGGTGACTGGGGCACAGACCTGCAAGAATTAGGCTAAACTAAACTTCTTATTCCCATTAAAACTAAATCCACTACACCCTGTTCTGAAGTCTCAGGGCCATCAAAGTCTTCCTCTGCCAGTACCTGGACTCTCTGCAGAGACTCCTGCCCTGCCAGGTGGTGCCAAATTCCAGTCCCTAGGTCCTTGAAGGGAGAAGCTGGTGGAAAAACCAAGAAAAACCAAGTAACCCCACTTTGGATGACTCCGGAATGACACTGCTGCCGAATCCTGTGATGTTGCCTGCAACCGAAGACGTGGTCCTCGGTGGAGTGCGATGACTCCGCAGGCCTGACGCTGCTGCAGCCTTGCTGAAGTCCACGTCTCCATGGAAGTCACCGCACCATGTCGTGACCGCAGGATATCGACCCTGCTGGAAGTGCGTAGATCCAACATTTCACACCGATGCCGCCTCACTTCCACCACTCTGCAGCAAGGACCCGACGCCTCTTAGTGACGCCTCCGTTCCTTCGTTTCGCAGCACCGGAAATAAAGCCACCTCAGATCTAATGACGATGCAATCCCCAGCTTGTTTCCACATTTTGCTAAGGTACTGTACCTGGGGGTCCATGTGACTCCGTAAACGGTGCCAGTGGCGTTGTATTGTGGGAAACGACTTTGTCACGACGTCGTTTAACATCAAATTGCAGCATTGGTGCTTCTAGGCACTAATTTTGTGTTTTTAATTGATAAAGTCATATTTTTAATTGTGTATTGTATTTTTTTAATCGTATTTGGTCTTATTTTGTTTAGATAAATTTTGGCTATTTTTCTAACCTGCTGTTGAGTCATTTTGCGGAGTTTTCACTGTATTCCTGTGTGTGTTGGTGCAAATACTTTACACATTGGCTCTGGGTTACGCCTTTCTGCTTGTGCCAAACTACCGAGGGGGTGAGCAGGGGCTAACTCTGTGTGTTTCTTCTTTGCCCTGACTAGAGTGAGGGTCCCTAATTGGATGGGGTAACCTGACTTCCAATCAAAGACCCCATTTCTAGGAGAGTGCCATTACACTTTACTATGGGCAGAAACTATTGGCCAAAACATCTAGGGCCTCATCATGAGGCTGGGACTGCTGCAACTGTCGCAGTACGACTGCCACATTACAACCCCGTTGCGCCAACCAGTCACAAGGCCGCTGTTCCCACCATGAACATTGTTACTGACGGGGTGACAGCAGTCTGAGTTGTACTCAGCCAGGGAGGCGCTGAACTCAGTGCCACCTGGCTGATTCCAACTCATCTTAATGCCAGTCTTTTCATGGCCATCACCTCACCATTGAAAGGCTGGTGGTAAGGGTCTGCTGGGGTCCACAGGGGAGCCACTGCACTGCCCATGTCTATGGGGACCCCAGCCCAGCATCCTCAGTTTGCAGACAGTGAGCATTCAGTGGGTGCTGGGGTGCTATGATGATGGCCTTGTCTTCCTTAAGGGAGAAGAGGCCAATATTGTAGTACTGTTCCCACCGGGCAGCCCGGCGGGAATGTGTATTACAAATTTCCTGCCAGTCAGCCTGGCGGGAACATTGTAATACACTTGGAGTGATTGCACCACCATCCTCCCCGCAAGTTTGGCTGTCCCATTAGTCCCATAATGTTCTTACAATTGCACCCTCTCCACATGCCCGACAACATCCGCCTCACCCCAAGCCTCAGTATACTCTAGCTGACACTCATCCAACAGAGGTGACATCACAGTAATTAATGTCCGCTTTCGTTTTTTCCCCACCCTCTTTTCCATTTCCTATTCTCCTGGCATCTTAAACCAGTCTTGGCCACATACGCTCTAAATGGACCGTGCATGATTGACCACTAGAGTTTTATCAAATCAATGTTCAGCTGGACTTAATATCAATCATTGTCTTCACTTTATCCAGGTACGGCCCATGTCCTTACTCATATGTGGAGTGTACTCGGGCCAATAGTCCCTCTTAGAGATCTCATTAAAATTAAAGTCCATTTAATTCATGACCAATATGAGTGAAATCTAGGCCTAACCAAAGATCCCATTTAAACATGCACTTTCCTTTCTAAACTTTGCATGACTCATATTTACTTGACGTGCTAACATTAACACATTTAAAAAAACTTTCATTTCAGCAGAAATGTTTCTATCATAACTTTTGCATGGCCTTTGCATGACACAAACTTCTGATGCTAGCAAAAAAATATATATATTTTATTCTTTTTAACATTGTGACCTGCATTGGAATTTCAAGACTTGCTAAATTAATATAAAAACTTGCTCTTTTATGAATAGGCTTTATTTAATGTGGCGATGTATGAGAACTAGTGTGACATTAGTTTATTTGTGCACACTATTTACAGGAGTGTCTTTTCTTTCAGAGACCAAGACAAGTAAGAAATGTCCTTGACACTGAGCATTGTGTAGGAATGTTGCCTAATGTATCTTGCAGTAATACCGTCTTTGTTAGAAGTTACCATCTCTGTGGAAGCTGACGTCGTCCTATGATTTCTGTTGCTTCTGAGTGACTTTTTAATATCCTGAATGAAAGCTTGTAATAAAATGTGTATCTTTGTATTTCATGTATAAAAGTGTCCCATGAAAAGAACAGATAGTGATAGTAGACACCAGCAATAGCAGCGGCAGCAGCAGCAGCAGCTGCAGCAGTTATTGCTTGCACAAGTTCTTAGCTCTCATACTCTCAAATTCAGATTCATTTTTCTCCGCGAGACTCAGACAGACTTGCTTTCTGCCTCGATTATCTGAGTCTGTTACAATATTCTTTATGAGTACCGATAGCTTTGCTACCTAGACCTCCTTTTGAAATCTTGTTTCTGTTGTTATTTCTGACTAAAATGATTTACTTTTACTGACTTACAATACTAGAATAGGGAAGGACTGTGGGGCATGCTTTATGTAATGTTCTGTAAACCTTAAGTGAAGGACTTATCATCAATAAAACTTTAAACTCCAACTAAAAACTGTCATCATTGACTCCGGAAAGAAGGTTTACATGTATTGTAATTTGTGAATTGCAGCTTTTAATGTTCAGCCCATAATCAAGATTCCCTCCTTGGTGTCTAAGAGTTGCGGAGCATTATATAAATTTAGGATTCTCCATGCTCCCAACCCTGATATACTAATAATATTATAAATCCATTCGGATGCACTTTTTTCCTTCTTCTCTTTTCCCTTCCCAGTTTTTCTTCAGTTTGCTTGATTCTGTTCAAACATCAATTACAATTGGTGAGACGTCTATATGTGCTTTACCTACACTTACATCAGGCTGTTTTCTACACATTTTTCTTTTACTTGCTGTCATACCATATTCAAACAATATCACTATGATTTTTTCGCATTAGAATGATCCAATGTGAGTATAATTATCAATGAGAAGGACATTAATATCTCACAGAATTCTATGAGGTAACACTTTTTTTTCTGGGACTTCTGTTGCATATTGGCACACCTCTCCATCTTTTACTGAATATGACTTCATCAACATTCTACGTTGATTCGCGTACCTAATTATACACCAGTCTGCCGAGTTTGACTATGACATAATTGGTATGCATGATCAGTTTTCATCAAAATTTTGCTTATGTCCTTTGCCAACCCAATACCCACAACCAATTGGGTTGAGTTTTGGTCTGCTCGTCGCAGCACAGACTGAAGGTTTGATCACTGATCATGTGATTTGCTGTGGTTCACTAGTGTTCCCACACTTGGCTGATGCACACATATGTATAGTCAGATTGTGTTTTTACTTCTTGGTTTAAGTCATTGTTCTGTGGTACTTTTGAAGCCTTGAAAAAGCCCTATGCCTGCGCTCCGTGATGGGGCACAGGTTCCTGGCGGGGTGCCCAGGTAAAGTTTTACTCCATAGTATTGAAAACACTGTGATAACATAAGATATTTGTATCAGGGTTTTCACCATTCTTAGACAGATTTCCTGCAAATGCAATGTATATTATCAGATCACACAGCTGGCACTTTCCATGTTTAGCAGGTCCATGATGGGTAGCCGGGGCCACCAATGCACTCTAGAAAGCAGCTGCGAGCAAAGCTTTAGACTTGGGGCAGGAGCATTCAGATACTAACACAAGGCTATACAGGGTCCTACTACTCCTTTGCAGTCGTGCATAGAGTTTCCCCATGCAAGATTGCAGCATCTTCTCAGATGGAAACCTCTGAACCTGATGCGCTCGCCCCACATTGCGGCATGTAGTGCTACTGTTCTGATGACAGGTGTAGCGCTATACGCTCGCTGATCACCAACAACAATAACTACATATAAAGGTACTGTTAGAATGCTATCCAACTCTTACTCGTCTGACTTTCCTGGGACCTCTATGTTACATTTTTGATTCACTTTCACATTTTGAAGAGGCTACGGCACAACTTTATTGGATTTAAAGGCAGCAGGACACAATTTGCAGAGTAGATAGAGCGGATATGTCACAGACTCTCCCCGTGCAAGATTGCATTTGCAACATCTTCTCAGGTGGAAACCCCTGAACCCAATACGCAAGCCCCACATCATGGCTTGTAGCGCTATTGTTCAGTTGACAGGTGGGGTGCTACGCGCTTGCTAATCACTAACAACAACAACTAATATAAAGATGCATACTCTTACCGGACTTTGCCGGACCGGTGTGTTACATTTTGGATTAACTTTTACACCTTGAAGAGGCTATGACACAACTTGATTGGATTTACACGCAGCAGGACTTGATAGGCGGAGCAGATATGCCAATATTCAAGAGCCGCTCTTCAGAACAGTGTCTATAAACGAAATGTTCCTTTTAGCTGAAATCCCGTGTTTTAAAAGCTTTGATTTAGGCTCGCTGAAACCTTCACAAGAGAACCAGTGGAATAAATACATCAATGTCTGCTACAACAGGGGCTAGGTGTCCCGTCCACCCTCCCAAAACAACTCATCTATATAGCTCCATAAATATGAAGGTCACATGACAATGACAGTAAACAGTCTTGGATTTACTTGTGGGCAATAAGTAAGTATACTGCAAGTTAAACAATCATAAAACAACAAATAATTTCCGTTCAAACTGGAATTGCAAGCATGGTCACGCCAAGCATAACAACGTCGATAAGTCCTAAGAGATATACCCAACACAAAAATACACAAGCAGTTCACAGTTCATCATGGTAAATGCCTGCAGATTTTTTGCACGTGTGGAACGGCCACTTTCACGAGGATTGTAGGTGTGTGGGGTTGGAGAGTCAGAATTTAAGTTTTGACAGAGTTCTGACTCGGGCCGTGTGCACATTTGGGCCCTGTCAAGTTTAAGGCACTAATTTAGAAGAATATCTCAGGACAGAGACACCTGCCCTTACCTGGGGCCCAATAATCCAGGCAGTCTGTCCAAACGTGCGGCCACTTCTTTCCTAGCTGTCTCAAAGGACCGGTACAGGCAACATGTGCAGTAGAGGAGCTCAGCCGCCTCTGAAGCTGTCATATGCAAAATCCCCTGGGGCCAATATTGAACAAAGATCTTGATTTTTGTTTAAAATAAACAAGAGAACCCCAAGGGTATATAAGGGACCTGGGGTCTAAGTATATTATAAGGAACAGGGGTCCCTTAACATAAGAGATGCAATGTAGTTTACGCGTAGACATACAATGAAGCCTATGTATAATATGAAATTATAAAGATGTTTATTCAGTCAGAAATCCTTAAAAAAAAAATTTTTGGTCCATGCTTAATTCTAGACTTGTATTCATGGGACGGGCACACATTGCTTCATTGAACCTTTCACTGGTGACAAGTGATAATTCTGGCCCGAGTGTTATTTGTTAAGCTGTCTGCACCATTTGCCCCATTACACGTCCTCATCTTTATTCAGCGTAGGACATGCTGCATTGGTCACTCTGGTTAGTGTTCTGCATCTCACAGAGGTGAGAAGCATTTTCACCACTCGTGTGCCACAGTATTTTCTCTTTTAGCTAAATGTTGACAATGGATTTTTGAACCTGTGGTTTGTACCTTCACATATATTATTCAGACACCATTGTTTAGTCCTAATGATGATCCCATGCGCATTGCTCTAAGGGATGGAACGTCGACAGTGTTGTACCCTAACTTATGTAATGATTTACAATAGATTTTTCGTATGCATAAGGGTACTGAGTGTATTTGACACATATTATTGTATTGGACTGTGTTGGTTTCTCATGCCTGAGGCCAGCTAATGTGGTATGTTATGTTCATTATTCACTATGTGTGGTTACATGATTAATAACGTATGAATTTTGTGCTCTTGGGCACATCTCTTCAACTCTCTCTCTTTTTGTCTCTATTTCTCTCACCCTTTCTCTCTCTCTCTCTTACATCTCTGTATCTCCAAAACTCCAGAGACTGATATGTTTTATTAGACTAACTAAAATGGTAGTACAAAAAGTCATATCATATCATACAGTGCTCTGCAAAAACACATTGCTCTCACTCATTCATTCATTTTCTTCAACTTTGATTAATTAATCACAGGTAACTTAATGAAAGTGTTGGAACATGTCTATGTTAGCGCTGTTTGGATAGAGGAGTTGAAGACAATTAATTCCCTTGTATTTCTGTTAGTGGGTGCTACTGCTGTTGCGTCATGATTCTGGATTTAGACTCACCAAGAGCTCTTCAGGGGTTGAAGGCAGCACTTCCGTTCTTGTATACCCTTGAAGGCGCAATCTTTCATCTTCTAGATCACTCACTTACATCAATGGCATAATATAGTTGGGTGTCAGATTGGGTGTCGGGTCATTTGAAAAAATCCGAAAAGGACAAGAGTTAAGCTCTGTTACGCCGGTAAGTGAGTAGAGGTTGTAGATGAAAAACAGGGGATATCTGGGCTTTGCGTATGGTTTTATAATATTTTGAATACTCTGAAATATAATATATAATGTTCCCGTGGCTGCAGCGTAGTTTGATGGGGGTATTTACAATCCAGTAACTGATAAGATTAGGACAGTTTATCATAGGGCAGGCTTGCACGATTTAGTAATGATGATAATAGATGGGCCATTGGGATATATGTTATACAGTGTTGAGGGTGGTTATAGTGAGCCTGGGCATTATTAGGCCTTTGTTCCACCTTGTTGGCGAATCAATGTAATAGAATGATGAATAACAGAAAGGAGAGGATGAATCTTCAAATATGGAACATTCTTTCGCTGTTTTTTATTTGTAGATACGAGGTTGGGAACCGTATGGACAATATATGGCCCCTGTTCACTATTTAAATGAAATTGTGGATTCCATGGTAAATTCCATGGACAATATTAGTTTTATATTTATTTATCACTAATCTTGTCTGACAAAAATAATTTTGTTCTGCATGGTGTTGATGAAATTAATTATTTTTTATTTTCGTTTTTACTTCATTTTATTATTCACATACCTATGGTCATATGCACTAAATATGGGGAAAACTAGTGTGTGGTGTATGTTGTGGATTACTAACATTGGACACAATTTAGGACACCTATAGATGATTTAATCAGTGTAAGTTTTAAATGAGGAGATTGTGGTAATTTATTAATTGATTTTATTCTGTCCATGTAGAAATTTACTTTTAAAAGACTATTGTGAAACAAAGGAAAGTATGCATATTAACATTTGGATCAGTCATGATGGTTTGATTTGCTTTTGATGGAGGTGAGTGTTTGGAGAATAGGATATTTATTTATTTATTTATACATTTTCCCCTCAGAGTGTTTGTGAAAGTTGATAATGAAATCTCTTCTGGTGACGGTCTATATAAAGGAATCTAGATTTATTTTTAAATGTTGGGTACTTTAATAATATTTGGGGTATTTGGTAAAATGGGGGCTATTCTGAAGGATGATGTTTTTGGACATATTTAAGTTTGCTTTTTTGTTTGTTTATTTAGATTTGGTTTAATAATTGTTGGGAGCACATTCATTAGTTCTGAAGAAGGTGATGAAAGGACCTGAAAGACCACCGAAACGTGTCAATGCTAAATTACATTACTGGACCCCAAGGAGCAGGCCTGAATCGAACAGGGATTGGTGACAGAAATTGATTGGCCTGTATCTACCAAAACTGGGATAGTTTACCTACAATAGACTATAGTAGATGTCTTCTTTCTCCCTCATGTTGGATTTTATTTTTTATATGTGATTTTTTTAATAATTTTTTTCTGTATTGTGATTGTTGTCATATTGGGTTTTTTAATCGTATGGGATTGTATTATTAAATTATTATTATCAGATTCCTTTATTTGAGATTGATCATTTGAGAGATTGATTATTTGAGATTGTGTGGTGATTGTTATTTTCCCCTTGGGGAGTTTTGTTGTTTCACCATAATATAGTTGAAAACAATATTGATTCACAAGAACATTGCAAAAAAATATAGAGGCAGATTTATGAGAAATGACGCACAACTGCACTAGCACAGTTGTGCCTCAAAAATTGTAACACAAGCTACCATCATTCCCTAACACCATCAGTGTACCATATTTAAAAAATGGCGCACAATGGCGCTCAGGAATGGTTAGTGTAAAAAAAAGTACGCTAACCATTGCAAAATGCCACAATATTTTTTTTTGCTAATGCTGCAAAAGTGGAGCTAGACAATTCTGCTGTAGATATTTTTGACGCGAAATGGGCTAGAGCCATATTTAACAGCATTAGCGTAAAATAAAATGCAGAAACAAGAAATAAACATTTGGGAAGACAGGATGGAGAATGCAGGCCAGGTGCGACCCAAGGGAGACCCCAGTCACCCAAGTATCAGCCAGGAGGGTCTAGCAAAGTACCAGGAGAAGAAGAAATGAAAGCAGAAGTGTTGCTTTAGTGAGGAGGAGCATGACATACTGGTCAGAGAGGTAACGGAGAACAAACACCAGCTCTTCGTCACATCCAAATTACCAGCAGGTAGGAGAGACACCATATGGCAGGCAATGGTAGACATGGTGTCAGTGGCTGCAACAAGAATCCTGCAAGGAAGTAGGTTGTGTGGGATTAAAGCTCAAAGGCCCAGATGTAATAGAAAATGATGGTGCAAGGCGCTTCCCCAAATTTGGCAGCACTGCGCACCGTCATTTTCAAAATGAAGGGATGTGCCATATTTACTAGAATATGGCACACCATATGGCACACCCCTGTGTCTCTCCCTGTGCCGGCACTAAATTAGCTGCCGTGCACCAACGCAGCAACTCTTGCACCGTAGTGCAAGGATGGCTGCGTTGAGGTCAGCTTCCTGCACAAAAACAATCTTAAATGGTGATTTGTTCTTTCTATGTGTGCTGCAAAATGCAGAGCACATAGAAAAGGCAAAAAAGGAGGAGAAAATAAAGCATTTCTTCTTGTTGTGCAATGCTAACACCACCCCTGCTACACATAGGGGGTCATTCCGACCGGGGTCGGCGGGAGCACCGCCAACAGGCTGGCGGTGCCCAGCAGGGCATTCTGACCGCGGCGGTTTGGCTGCTGCCCTGGGGGATTCCGACCCCCTCACCGCCATCCTGTTCCTGGCGGTTCCGACCGCCAGGAACAGGATGGCGGTGAGGGGTGTCGTGGGGCCCCTGCTTTGCAGACACTGAAATTTGCGACGGGTGCCACTGCACCCGTCGCACACCTTCCACTCCGCCGGCTCCATTCGGAGCCGGCTTCCTCGTGGAAGGGTGTTTCCCACTGGGCTGGTGGGCGGCCTTTTGGCAGTCGCCCCCCAGCCCAGTGGGAAACCCAGAATGACCGCCGCGGTCTTCTGACCGCGGGACGGTCTTCTGGCGGTCCCAGACAGGCCGGCGGCTCCCGCCGCCGGCGGGGGTCAGAATGACCCCCATAATGTACAACTACAACCTGGGGTCTGTAACATGTCACTGAGCCGCCAATAGCAACTAAATGATGTGCCATGTCAACAGCCACCATAATCAAAGATTTACACATCACTTTCTCATTGCAGAGGATGATGCCTTACCTCCTGAGGGCCTGCCTGTCATGGATTTTACAGATGACATGGATGACCAGCTGCCGACCATCAATGAAGAGACTCTCCAGGGTGTCCTAGGTTCCCTCCACACACCACCTCCAGTTGCAGGGAGGACACACAGTGTTGCGGGGTCTCCACATGAATCAGCCAGCTACCACACAACCTTGGAATCTAAGCACCCAGATATCACCTCCCAGAGGACAGTGGTAGGAGTCCAGCGGGAGCTGGCCAAGCAGGTGCAGGTGGTGATGGAGAGCATGGCAGGCAGCCTCGAGGGAGTGCAGAGGTGCCTCTGTCCAATTAAGGACAACTCATCTGCCATGAGTGGCACCCACTCCCTGCTATGTGGACTCTAGCAGTCCCTGGCTGACATAGCTGCTGTCATGAGGCTGAGGCTTCAACAACTGCCATCCCAAAGTGGCAGCAGAATGATAGACAGCAGGCTGGGGGGTATACAGAATACCCTGGAGTCCACACAGTGGGACGTGGTCTCCCTCAGGGAAAACATGGCTGCCTACCACAGTGATGTTGCTGCTGTGTTGAGAAATCAGCAGTTCCTCCTTCCTTGCTGCAGTGATGCCTTATGTGTTCCCACAAATGGCAGCTGCCGGAACCTTTAACTCCACATCTCTATCCCCTGATGTGTGTGTGGCCTCCTCAAACTCAACAACAGCACCCCCCATAGCACAGGAGACACCACACACATCAGAGGATGAAGATGTGGAAGGAACACCAGTCTGTGCCACATGGACAGTATCTCTTTAGTACTGAGCTTAAGATCATGCCATTGTTGTGACAGCAGACAATGTACCCTCTTAACTCAATCACTGTTGACTTGTCTGCTATGTATTATCATTGTTTCAAATCTTACCCATTGGAAATTTGGACACCTCCTCACTAATGCACACTCCTCCTAACCATGCCTCATGACATGTCCCTCAACCCTGGACTCTGATTGTACAACAAATGGCTCAGGATCTCTCATGGGGTCTGTGAACTGGCCATTGTATAGGATTGGAAAATGCACCTGCACCTGTAAATAAATCCCCTTGTTCACATGGAATATTTCTATGTTTACTGTGATCCATCAACTCAGCTAAATGTATGCATTGTGTGAAGCTATGTCAATGAGAACAGAATATAATTACATGTGTGCATTACTGTCTGACACAAAGCCACACTCTAGGATCCTAACGTGAAACAGGTGAATGATGGTGTTGTGGGCTACAACCAACTGACAGAGTCTTAAATAAATGTATTGAACAGATATCCATGGAAGTGGACATATGGCATGCATGGGTCTGAACCAAGTGTATGGTAATTTACTGAGATGAGAACATAAGTACAACTAATATGTGTAGTTCAGAAGAGGCAAGTCTAATCAGTGACGGGCAGCTGTCAGTGTTTCAGGGTACAGACCCAAATATGGCTAATGTCATATGTGCCACGCTTTCCAACAATAATACTGCTAGACCCCACCAATGACAGTTGAAGTTCCATACTTACCTGTCCAAGATACAGTATACATACACAATGTGAATGGCTGGAACTGTGGATAACAAATGTTTTGACCAGCTGATGTAATTTAGCAGCCAATCGAACAGCTCCTTGGTCATGGGGGATGCACATAGTCTACCAAGGTAATAAAGACAGAAAGCATACCCTAAACCATTCCTCTTACTTGGCCAGTACACATATGAGTACACCCATACACTCAATCAACATGGAGAGATAACAGGATTTATTAAAACATATTAAAAACATAATATAAAAACTTATCCTATACACTACCCTACACTAAACTAACCTAAACTAAATTAACTTACACCTACACCTACACCTAGCTCTCCTATTATAAACTAGTCTCACACATGCAACCCCACACTCTAAACAATGTCCCCCCACCACCCCTTAAGAGACAAGATACAAGTAGGAGAACATAAACTAAGGCTACACATATACTAACTTAACCTATGTCCTAAACAAAAATATTTATATGTTTTTAAGTATTTTTTTGGATTTAATAATTTGTTTGTATTTTTTATTTTTTTTTACATATAAACCCCAACATAACCCCTACCTGCCCCCCACAGTAAAGAATGTACTAAAACCTACCTCTCAACTATACTTACTCTAACATATGCCTACTCCACATTATTTTACTAACCTAACACTACCCATCTAAAACCCATTACAAATATTTAACATCAGTAAAAGGGAGAGGGAAGGAACTGGGAGGTTGTGACACAAACAGTTCATAGCTTTTTCAATTTGTTCTTGCAGTACTTGAGCAACTTAGGATTTTCTCCAACTTTTCTAATCTGACCATCATGTCTGCCATGTCCCGTCTCATGTCTGATTCAAAGCTAGATGTTGTGGCTGGAGCAAGTAGCTGTAGGGGTGCCTGGCTAGAGAAAGGTGTAGCAGAAGTGGAGGCGGTCAGACCCGCCGAGGTCCCCCGGACCCCAGCTTTCTTTCCCAATGTGGCCTGCTTTGCTGTTGGCTGTTGCGGATGTCCCCCATGTGTGAATGCATGCCATGTCCCAGTGGATTTCTCCTTACTAAATCTCCTCTCCATCCTCTGATATCTGGTGTTCACCTATAATATTTACCTGTACCTATTCGCTTGTTGAAAGCATGTTGTTCTCCTAGGGTCGTATTGGCAGCTGAAATATGATGAGAATAAAGCATTAAATACAGCATTAGGTGTAAGTAGAACAGACATGCAATGTACCCAGCATCCTCAGATGACACATGGAGTCCACCACACATTCTGACTAACTCCAAATCTATACCAAATTCCTACCAGCCATCTACGGTATCATGTACATTTCACTTGGGTAACAGCTATCCATTGTTGGGCCCAGAGGTAAGTGGACTCCTGTGTCCTTGCTCAACATTTGTGTGATCAAACTGGTGAGGATCAAGTGGCCCAACAAGTCCAGAATCCCTGTGCCATTGTCAATCAGCAGCACTTTGTATGTGTTAGAAATGGGGTCTTTGATTGGCAGTCAGGTTACCGCCTGCCCAAGCACAGACCCTCACACTAGTCAGGGTACAGAAGAATCACAGTCAGTTAACCCCCACTCACCTCCTTGGTAGCTTGGCACAAGCAGGCAGGCTTAACTTCAGAAGCAATGTGTAAAGTATTTTCTACCAACACACACAGTAAAACAGTGAAAACACTACAAAATGGACACCACACCAGTTTAGAAAAATAGGTAACATTTATCTAAATCAAACAAGACCAAAATTACAAAAATCCAACTTACACAAGTTAAAATATGAATTTTCAAAAAAATAAGAGTCTTACTCTATAGAAAACAATGGAAACATAGATTGTGCACAAAGTACCTGGTTAGCATAAAAAATAAAGCCGCACAGGCGAGCGTGCAGCAGAAAAGGCAGCGATGCGTCAAGTCCTTCCATGCAAGGGAGGCCGTGCATTGTTTCTTCTCCGGTCGGGTCTGTGATGCTTCCTTTTTCTCTCTCGCACGAGAGCGATGCATCAATTTACGAACGGGGCACCTCGGATCCGCGCAGAGTCGGGTTGACTTTGCCTACCAGGGACAATGCATGGAAAATCCTGTCACATGGGGTTAGATAACCGCTCTGCATGAGGTTTGCGTTGTTATCAGCAGCCGCAAGTGAGTGTTGCGCATCGTTTCTTCACCTGCGATGTGACAATCTCCCGCCGCGATGGAGGTGGAGCATCGATTTTAGTTGCGAAACCGGCGGCGCGTCGTTTAGCAGCCACGTTGCAGATGGTGCATCGTAACTTTCCCCTCACTGCATTCTGTGCGTGGATTTTCAGCTCTCATCTGCCAACTTCACCTTTCAAGGGCCCAGGGACTGGATAGGACACCACTTGCCAGGGCAGGAGTCTCAGCAGAGAGTCCAGATGTTAGCAGAGGAAATCTTTGATGGCCCTGAGACTTCAAAACAGGAGGCAAGCTCAGTTCAAGCCCTTGGAGATTCTTCACAAGCAGGAAAATACCGCAAAGTCGAGGATTTGTCCCCTTTTCATAGGCAGAAGCAGCAACTGCGGGATAGCCCAACAAAGTGCAATCAAAGGCAGTTGAAGCACTCCTCCTCAGCTCTTCTCCTTGACAGACGTTCCTCTTGGTTCCAGAAGAGATCTTGAAGTAATCTAAAGTATGGGGTTTTGGGTCCACTACTTATACCCATTTCTGCCTTTAAAGTAGGCATACTTCAAAGGAAAGTCTCTGTTGTTCACAAGATCCTGTCTTGCCCAGACCAGGCCCCAGACACACACCCGTAGGTTGGAGACTGATCTGTGAAAGGGCAGGCACAGCCCATTCAGGTGTAAGTGACTACTCCTCCCTCCACTCTAGCACAGATGGTTCATCAGGATATGCAGGCTACACCCCAGCTTCCTTTCTCTCACTGTCTAAAGGGGATTCACAAACAGCCCAACTTTCAAACTGACCCAGACAGGCAATCTACAAACAGGCAGAGTCACAGAATGGTTTAAGCAAGAAAATGCCTACTTTCTAAAAGTAGCATTTTCAAACTAACAATCTAAAAAACAACTTTACTAAAAGATGTATATTTAAATTGTGAGTTAAGAGACCACAAACTCCACATTTATATCTGCTCTCAGAGGGAATCTGCACTTTAAAGTTATTTAAAGGCAGCCCCCTTGTCAACTTATGAGAGAGAGAGGCCTTGCAACAGGAAAGACATTTAGCAGTATTTCACTGTTAGGACAAATAACACACATCTACGGCCTACCTTAGGGGTGCCCTACATGTATGAAAAGGGAGCATTTGGGCCTGGCAAGTTGGTTCACTTGCCAAGTCGAATTGGCAGTTTAAAACTGCATCTACAGACATGCAGTGGCAGGTCTGAGCCATGTTTACAGGGCTACTAATGTGGGGTGGCACAACCAGTGCTGCTGCCCCACTAGTAGCATTTGATTTACAGGCCCTGGGCATCTCTAGTGCACTTTACTAGGGACTTACTAGTAAATAAAATATGCCAATCATGGATAAGCCAATTACACATACATTTTACACATAGAGCATATGCACTTTAGCATTAGTTAGCAGTGGTAATGTGCTCAGAGTCTTAAAACCAACGAGAACAGGTCAGAAAAACTAGGAGGAAGGAGGCAAAAAGTTTAGAGAGGACCCTGCAGAAAGGGCCATTTCCAACAGTGTGCAATCCGCCACTTTGACACTCCTGGTGCTACATCAAGCCTTTCCCAGGCATCATGGATGCAAGGTGGCGGTCATCTGATAGGAGGACAGGAAACTTCCCACCAGCAATTCTAACATTAGGTAAAGCTTCATTCATGTGTCCTCGGTTAACACCAGGTCAGAGCACGCGTTACAACGGGGCACACCATTGTTCACAATGTGCCACCATGCACAATTCATGCAAAGTGGCCATATAGTTTGGGCAAAGCCTGAACAGCACATCAAAGTTGCCTATAGATTTCGGAACTATTGCCCCCTACTCTGTGCTATGTTGTGCAAAATGTGTAATGCAGAACACACATGGTGGCTGTATGGGTGCCCTTCGGAGCACAGTAAGATTGGTACTGCACTGGGTGCAGCTACAGTATTCCTATCTATTGAACACCATGTGCACATGCATGCCAGACATCTCCTAAGTACCATGTACACACTCAGCATTCACATTATATGCCATGTGATGTGATCAAGATCAATTAAAATATCAAGATGGGAAGACCATGTTGGTAAATCTGCATAGATCTAGCTTGTTACAATCCGTAGACATTCCCCACAACCATCTGGAGCTGAGTTGTATTCTCATTGTGTACAGTACTGGCTGTTGGCCAGCACTATAAGGCTCCTTGCACGACTGCAGCCTCAATTAAAGTCTGAAGAGTTGTGAGGCACCAGTGGTGCAAGTGTTTCCTACATAAGCCCCCTAGAGACCTCAATACATTTACCTCATCTGTACCGTTCAGTGAGTAACTGAAAGATACGTGTGGCGCACAGTGCTGTCAGAAGTGCAGTTACACATTTGGTGGCAACAGGCATGTTAATCAGATAAACAGCAGCTATCATGATTGACATCAATGTATATGTGGACATTTCCTAACACCCACAATTCCATAGCAGCACACGTTGTCACTTGTGCAACAATCAACCCATCCTTAATTCATTGGTCACACAATGCATTTAATAATTGCATTGCACACATCAAGCTGTCTGACTCAAAACTCTGTAATGCCACACGTGATGCACAAGGTGATACTAACTGGCAGCATTGGGGTCTTTGAATCTGGACACCTCTCCACTGGTGTAGGGTGGAGGCCCACCTGCAATACATGAAAGGAAAACATAGTTTAGTGATATTTGAACATATGTGCATGGAAGACAGTTTCAAAATAAACTTATTAAGCTGAGTGAGCAATTCAACCTAGGGGGTAGATCTGAACAACTGTCAAATGTCTATAATCTGTCTGTGAGACATAGGGCTGGATAATGGAGACCGTGGCACCAACAAAATATCACTTTCCCTGACAATCCTGTGGTGCATTTAACTGTACCATATGTACATGGAATTGTCATGCAGCTGTTTTGTTGCTTTACACCTCCATGACCATATGGGGCTGCATAGCATAATATTCTGCATCTGAGGGGCATGCAATGGTTGTTGCAGTGGCCATCCCATTGTAACACCCATTGCATTTGACCCTGCCCCAGACGTTGAAGACATCTAACTCATTATCAGTGCTAAAAGACTGACAACGGCCCAGGGGTTGTGTGAGTACTGCAAAGTGTTGAAGAATGCATTGATACATCTTTGTTTCTTGTCTCTACTATGTGTATGCCATTACAAGGCACACACACTTGAGCTATTATGCCATTGCAGTTTACTTATGTTCATTTAGTTGTCCCTACCTGCACATTAACTGAATAACATTACGGATGTCTTGTCAATACTGTGTGGCCAGCCATTGTTGCCATGGTATATCATTTCTTGTCCCGGAAGGAATACCAACATGGGCATATACATTCCCCTCAACACAGACACACTTGCTCTGTGGTCCAAGTATGCCTGTGGAGGCTTCTGAGTAATGTGCTAGTGCTGGCACAGATGCAGGCCTGCCCCATACTGTCTGTAAGACGTGCAGGCCTGTGGTACAAATTCATCACATGTGTGTGGAGTAATAGACTCATTATGGAGTGTATGTGATACACAATGTACAGGAAGAGAAATGTGCTAGTAGTCTGGACCCGGTGCATTGACAAGCTCCCTTAAATGGCATTGGCCAATGACACAAGAGGGAGATTTAAGGAAAGGGTTGCTGCACCTAGCGCATCACTACTGTCCTTGTGCCCTTAGCACCCCTCTGTCCCCCGCCATGTGTGCGGCATATAAAACATACGGTGCAACATGTTGCAGGTAGGGTGCAGCCGCTTCAATTTATATGGACGAAATGATGTACACAGAAGGAGTAGCACCAAAAAAATGTCCACAACTTCTGCTGAGTACATAGGGGCCCCTCATATACAATAATATGCCCCCTTTTAACACCTGCTCTAAGCAGGTGTTCAAACTGCGGGAAATATGGTGCTAGGAAATATATCATAATTCCCAGAGCCATGTACTTTAGCCCCTCATACAGGGGCAGGCTCCCCTCCCATACATGATGCCTGGCTCAGCCATCAAGTTGTGCAAAGCTTAACTGAGTGGCGCTATGTGCATGCATCGCACCACTTTGTTACTATGACCCAGGGAAGATGGAACTTCTGCCGTGCCTTAGCTTCATTAATGAAAATCACAATGGTAGCCCTAAGGTGCCGCTGGGGCTCTTTAATCAGGCCCAAGACAATCTGTCCAGAACTCTTGACAAAACATGCTGCACTCAACCTCATGTCTGCCTGTCATGCACATGCAACTAATAGTGTCCCTATGCAAAAGGGATACTTACCAACTGCTCCACCACTCTGAATCCCCAGGTGATCCAGTAGGTCTTGCTCCCTTGAGATCAGGTTAGCCCAACAGTGTTTCAGCTGGTGGTCATTGCGTCCTTCTCCAAATATTCGGTTAGGTGGTGGAATGCCTTGTCCCACTGTGGCTTCCGGGCCTCTGTGGAGTACCCTTGGATCATGCAGCCACCCAAAACCAGCAGCATCGGAAGCTAATGCTCCACGAGCCATATGAACCCTCTCAGATCATCTGCCATCATCTTTGTCATCCTCCCTTTCCCAGACATAATGCAGTTTTAGGAGACTGCAAATGTAAGTGCCCAAAAATAAATGTACCATAAAACTACCCCGCCCACTCCAACAATCTGAACTACCCCTAGACAAACAACCCACAATACAGTGACAAATACAGTACGAAAACACTACAAAAGACTGAGGAAATGACAAATATAACACAACAGCTACAGGACACAGCACAAAACTCTCCTAGAACTCCAATCCTCCAACAATACAAGCTCCATACACCCTCCCAAAGTCACAGACAATAAGACTTTTAAGTGAAAGTGAACTCACTGTACCATGTTTGTAGGCAGGATGTCCTGTTTCATCACTTTCTTGGCCTGTGCGTCATGTTTTTAGATCTGCATAGTTTTTTGACGCATGAAAGTAATCCGTTGATTTTTTCCCATTGAGGCTGACAGGGCTTCAAGACTTTCAATTGATGTGCAGGTGCCAGTCGTCATTTTTCTGAATAGGAAAGTATGAAGTTTTGGCATTTGCGTCTCAAAGTTTTGACGCATGATGGCCACGCACAGTATTCCTTCCCATGAAGCATGACAAGGCCTGTAGACTTGTGATTGACGCGAAGGGTCAAGGCGTCATTTTTAGGCCTTGCGGAGAATGGAATATTGCCGTTTGCGTCAAAATATTTTGACTCATGACGGGAATGTGTGGATTTTTTTGGAAAGGCTTACAGTGCACCCAGATTCACATATCATGTCACAGCGGCTATGCATGTTTGTAGTCAGTATGGTATCGCTACCTGTGTGTGCATGTCCATTCACATCTTTACGGTAACACTGGTATGTGTTACCAATATGTTTGTATATGTGTGTGATGCATGTGATGACTGATAACGTGTGCATACATGCATATGTTGCTACACTGTGTCCATATGCATTTTACCACATGTGTACTAGGAGTGTACATATGTGATTTAACACATATTTGGGGGACTGTAAAATGTACTTTTACCAACAACACAGTAGATATGATGGTCTTTGTCCAATACATGGTAATGTATGTGACACCCCTGACAACTCATACTCAGAGGATGCAGTGGAGTACGGCTGGGTTGATTTCATGTTACCCCAGGCTATGTGAGTGTATGGGTGTCCACACTGTTGTGTGTAGTTAGAATCAGCCTTTATGATGCTCTGGTACACATGTGACATATAGTTCCCTAAGCATCTTAGATGCAGGAGATGGTGTACACACATGTGTCAATGAAGGTTGGTAAGTTCAGTGTGTGTGGAAAGACGTGTGTAGTGTCATATCTGTAAAATATGACCACACAGGTGTGTTCATGGGATATGAAACCTCACATATCTACCATCCTGCATGGACACATGTTGGACTTTGTCAAATGTCTGTGTAGTCATATCAGTACCACCCATATTTCCATATGTTGGAACACATCTGAAGGTCATTTTATTTTGTCATTGATCTTGTGGTACATATACATTTTCATTTGTGGAAAGTTGCCTTTTGTGCAGACTCAAATACACATTACAAGGCCTGTGCCACTTAAGTGGTACATGTGTGCTGAGATATCTGGCATATGTGTGCCTGCCACCTACTAGGTACTTACAATTGACGATATCATGTTTGTTATGACTGTCACATACAATGGTAAACCACTGTGTAGCAGTGTTGCAGTCAGGCAAAGGTGTCAGCCTAGTCATCATCACTACTATGGGAGTTTTTCTGCCCACACAGACCCATGGTTGCATGTTTAGGTGCAAGTTTACGGTGCTCTACTCTACTCCACCGTGCACATGTATCAGGCCCCTGCGTATGTCAATGGTCAATGTAGCTTCAGCAGTGAGGTTTGTGGGTTTTGTGCAGGGATCTAGCCTCTTCATGACAGCATTTCAGCAGAGCCATGCACAGACCCCTGCAGACAGAAACATGCACAACTGTGATCAAAAGGACTGGGATTTTCTTTTTCCTTTGGGGTACTTGATGTCAGCCTTCCCCTATCATGTACTGGCTACTGGCTACTTGTACGTGTAGGACATGTCTCATCATTTGGCATGGTCTGACAGACATGATTTTACATCCTTAGTAGTTTCCATGAGCAGCCTGCTTAGTGATTGTATCTGTGTTGTAATCTGGAATTACGGAACAATGATGTCATCTGTCACTGCCTCCTGTCAGAAGAGTATGCGAAGGGCATCTAACGGGTTATTGTAGTGGTAAACATGAGTGGGTTATGTACTGACCTACGCATCCTCTCTGTACATATGTTTGGTGATCACATAGTGACACTGATGAGTAGTGTGTACCTTCTCCATCTTTTACCGCATTTCTTGTTAGGAATAGATTGTGTCCTACATTGCTGCCAATCTTTAGGCTGCCTACACTTTGTACACATCTTCTACAGCAACATTGTCCAGTCATACATGGACAGGATGCAACGTATGAGTCCTGTAAATTGAAGATGTACACATCTTCTACTACTAGCTACATGATAGTCACTGTCGCATTTCCTGGCTTTGCGAGATTACTTGACTTCCACACACACATGCCATTACACCTGCCACAACATGTACCTCCTCATGTTGTACCTCCAAATATCTGTGGGTATCTATCAGCTGTCCATCCACATCCTTCGTTGTACATGGGTATGCACTAAATCCTGCATTCCACAACCTATGTCACTATCACCCTGAGTAAATGATGTTAGTGTGTGAAATCATCTCAGTGCTGTTTTTTATTAGTCACATACAACATTTCTGACTCCTTCTTCTCTCATACATTTTTGGATGGGTCTGTGACGTGTTTGGGCATTGCTGGACATACTTGCACATCTCACACCTGAGTGGTCTGTTGGAGACCTAAACATAATAGGGAATTTTGTCACTGTTGGTAAATGTGAGTGTCAATGAGAGGTGTATATTGATATGTGGTTTGTGATGGTGTAACACAGACTATAGTAGGTTACCCTGCTGACACATCTCAACCATTCTAGGTAATTGCAAGCCCTTTCCTACCTAGGCATACACCGGTACATCAGTCTTCACATGTATATCCAGATTAGCTGCAGGCATGTGTCAAGACAGATTTGTGTGACAAGTGTTTATGGAATGCACATAGGGAGTGGAACATACTTTGCCTACATTCCACCAAGACATTAATTTGGTGGAGCATTGTCCCTTTTTATTCTTAAATCCTGACAATGGACCATATGTATGGAGTGTGGTTCAGCACCCATCGCTGCTTCATTTGTCTAGCAACCCGCAGCGCACTCCACAGCCTCCATATTTCCTCTCCAGCACATCATGTGGCAGGGTTGGGCCCAATGACAGTGCCAGGACGTAAGCCCATTGATGGTTGGTTACTAACCCTGAACAGTAAATGAAGGTCCATTGTTACTAATGGTGTCCACCCTTGTTACACATGCACAGTGCTGGCGTAGCAGCGATCTGCCTGAGATGTGACACAGGTCAGTTCCTATATTACTAAAGCACCATTTGATGACAGCCCTTACCTTATGTATGCCCCCCCTTGCATACATCCTGCCAGGCGTGGGGATGATGTTGGGAAAGGGCTAGGATTTTGCACATTGCCCACTCAACATCGAGTTCTATTTTGTGGTGTTGGATCTAGGCCTTCGAGAACCACAGGGCTGTGAGTTATGTGACACTGAGGTGTGCATGTAGGCGGTAGACCCTCTTACATCACAAAGTATGTTGCAACCATACTTGTAACTGTTGTGTTTCTTTCATGCTCTCTGAGGTATGAGCAACATTCCAATGGTATAAGTAGTGGAGAATGAGTAGACCATGGACATTCTGGTGCAAAGTTATTTATTAGTGATATTTACAAAGTGATAATATTTGTACAGTGACTATGTGTAAAAGGTTCTGAACAATTTGTAGTCTCCTGCAAACTCCTGCATCAGTGTTTTGTAGTTCCCCCTCTAAATGTGCTGCACCATAGTCATCCTCCTCCTCATTGGGGACATCTACCTGTTCATCCCAGGGAACACTGGTCCGTATACATATACTATGCAAGATTGCACATACCAGTATCATCTTGCATGCCAGTGGTGGTGCATACAACAGGCTTCCTCCTGTCAGGGCGAGGCACCTGAACCTTGCCTTCAGAATCCTAAATGGCCTCTCCACCACATTTCGTGTCATTCGGTGTCGTTCATTATATTCACGCTCTTCCACAGTGGGTTCCCAAATGGAGTAATCACCCATCGCTGTATGCAGTAACCTTGGTCGGCTGCAAAGGAAGGAGAGAACATGTGTTGGTAATGCTTAATAGTGGTTTTGTATGTACTTTAGCAGTTGTTAGTTTTAGGTGAAGTGTTGACTCAGACTTGCCTCTGGTATTCTGTATGTTCCTGTTTTGTGAAATGGTTTAATTGGTCTGTGTTGATGGACATTACGATCTTGGGTTGTGGCTCAGGGACCTGGGGATTGTCAAATTAAATCCAAACTGATTGTTCAACCATTGTAAATATGTGTTGTGTTGTCCATATTTGAGGTAGAGTCCTATCGTTGGTAGAACCTATCACCTTGTTTCACCACAGTGGTGTCATATATAGAGACACCATGTTAGCCCTACAAAGCCAAACTCTGGCGTCCATGATACCATGTGGCACTACGCATGTAGTGCAACACTTAGTGACCCTTTGTGGCAGATGATGGCTGTGCCAGCCATCATGTGTACTAGGGTGTGAATCACACAATTGGAGGATGAGCAGAATTGGTGCAGTGAAATCTCCTAGGTTCCTATTTCTGATTTGTAACAGACACTTTCAACACATGCGCAGTGCAGGCGTTGGGATGGGGCATACCATTTTTTTGCATGGGTCCCTATATAAGGTGCATGAAAGGTCAGGTATGTCCTCTATACTCCTACAAAGTCCAACTATGGCATCCATTATCTTTACACTATTGCACAAACCCTGCACCATGGTGGGCCGTTTCTTGTATGCAGCACACACATGGTGGTGTTAGTGGCGCTAAGGGGCGCATGTGAGGTGAGACTGGACTAGGTGCTGCAGCACTTCTCATTATTCTGCCCCCTGGTCTTTCATGGCAGGTAATGTTGTGCGACACAATGCAGCAGACAGGTGAATGTGCACACTACAGATATGTCAGGTATGTGTAGGTGATATTTCATTGGTAATGGAAACATTTGGGTGTCATTTGATATTGGTGCTGCCATAGGCTTGAACCCCATGACTAATGTGGGGCTGTGTCTGTGTGTGGCTTTGTTTACATTGACATGGCCTGTGCCATTCACATAGCTGAGCTATTCATTGTTTGGTGTAATTTGTGTGGGATCTGTATGTAGGTGTCAACCAGTGGACACTAGTAGTGGTTTGGGCCCAGCTTCTGTATGCAAAGGGGACATAGCTCCACTTGTCCTCACGTGGTGTGCCAGTCAGGTTGTGGCTGTTTTATGTACATGTGGGTGTATGTGTGTGTGATGTGCAATGATTGCGGTGTAGTGTGGCATGCGGCATATATGTTGTTGTCTGTACATCTGTGTTCCCCTGCCCATGTGTGTTTAGTGTGGTGTATATCTTGTTTGTCCTACACGTTTGGTGTGTTGTCTGTGTCCTGATTGGTACGAGTAGGCCATTGCCATATTGCCCATCCTGGAACTGCTTGTTGATGGTGGAATGCCAGAATATGCAGGCATCATGGACGCTGCTGGGGTATTTGGCAAGGATGTTTGAAAAAGAGCATACGGTGGTCCACAATGGCCTGCACATTTATCGAATGGGTGGGCTTGCGGTTCCTGTGTAGGTGTTCTGTTGCTGCAATGGACTGCACCAGTTGGACATGGGTGCAGTCCATTGCACCCAGCACATGTGAGAACCCAGCAATTGGATAGAAACCTTGCTTGGTCTACTGCTGCAGTTGCTGAGTGTTGGGGAAGCAGATGTGGTGGAGTGTGAGGCAGACAATTGCATCCACAACCTTTGGTAGGAGGACTGATAGAGATGGCTGAGAGATTCCACCCACTTGTGCGCCCGTTGTCTGAAAAGATCGTGGATCCAGCATATGGAGGACAGCGAGAAGTTTGGTCATGGGTGGTATGTTTGTTGGAGTTTCCACCCTTTCAGTGATGTCTGGCGCTATGTGGTGCAGCAGACATACAATTGACTCCCAGTTCAGACAGTAATTCCTGATGACATCTTGTTCCCTGAGCCCAAGGGTGATTGTACGCTGTCAAAAGATCCCCTCCTACCTTCTGCGCTGACTTTGTGGCTGCTGTGGTGGTGTTTGGGGTTGCTACGGTGGTGCTGGAGGGACCTGTTGTCATCACTGACTTCTGCGGCGTGTGCCAAGCTGGAGCAATAACAGTTCCATGTTATTAAGGATGTTGCCAATCCTCCATCCGTGTGTTCTCTTTAAGTAGTGGTGTGTGGGCCTCATTTTAACGTCTCGTCTGACCAGGCGTTAATATTTGAGGCAAATCGAGCTTTACTTCATTTTTGGGACTGGTTATTTCTGTGCGCCATTTTAGCGTTGGGGGTAAATATGGCACTGGAGTGCTAGCTTCATTTTTTGGAAGTGAAAGTCTACCTTTAATGTCATTGTCGCAAAACAACGCATTTTGGGTTGGCGCTCCCAAAAAATGAGACCAACTCTGATATTTTGACACTAGACGGGTCTAGCATGAAAATATAAATATGGTGGTAGGTTTGATCCACTTTTGCGTAAAAACTTTTCATAAGTATGGGCCATAGTTTACAAAAATCACCATCCTATACTGATTTAACAAAAATATTGATGACCAAAATATTGTCATTAAAAATATCTATATTTACTAATACTGTATTGAAACCCTGAATATTGGAAACAAAAAATATTGTTACATTTAAATACCTATATCAAATATCAAAATTATGAAAATACACAATATCGACTACTCTAACCTTGCAAGAAATAAAGCAAAATATAACAACATACTATAATAACTGTTTTACTTTGAACAACAAATAAAATAATCTCAACATAAATACATAGTCTAATTACACTATTTAATTATTATGATATTAAAATAACCTTTAAACCCAAAATTAAATAAAAGTATGTTGCAATAAATAAAGTAATTAACAATTAATAACTATGAGTACAATAAATGTAATATAAAAAATAAACATTAATACAAAACATAAACAAAATATATCCACAATAACAGAAAAAACACAAATATATATATATGAAACATTAACACAGAAACACAAATTAGCGTCCACCCTGAAAGGTAATAACTGATAAATAAAATTCCAACTAAGGGGCAGATTATGAACTTGGCCTTCCAACGGTCAGACCGCCAAGATGAGAGTCTGGAGGATGCAACCAAGCCGGCGGTCTTGAGACCTCTGTATTATGGTATGTCTGTGGGGCTGGTGGGACTGTCGGTGTGGCGACATTGGCTTTGGCTCTGAAAGAGAGCCGAGGCCAATGCCAGCTGCACTGACTATACTGCCATGACAGATAGTGCACATTCTGACTCTGCTGACAAGGGGGCCTCTGCACTGCCCATGACATTGGCATTGTTGGTGCAAGGCCCCCCTGTGGCCCGTCTCTGACTTTCTACCAGCCTTTTTATGGTGGCGTCCATGCCATGAAAAGGCCGGCAGAAAAGCAAGTCTTGATTAGCACGGCAGTGCCAACATCGGCACCGCCGTGCTTCAACATGGCCTTTACAGCCGCCAATGCAAGAGCATCCACAATACTGGTGGTGGTCACGGTGTTGTGGTTGTCTGACAACCAGCATCATAATCTGGTGGTCCTAGGACTGCTGTTATCGTAATCAGGCCCTAAATGAACACTAACCTATAAAAATAACCATAAAGTACACTAACCAATAAAAATACTTAAGTGATTACAAATACAATGTAAAAGAACCAGAAAATGCTTACCCATACCACACCATAAAATGTAAAGGTGAAAGAAAATGACAATGATTGCCAACAGAAAACCAAAGAAGAAACTAGAATGCAATATACAGCTATCTTCACAAGTAGGTAAAACATTGCATAACCAAAATCTTTATCTTTATGCATATATCAACCTTTAGGTACTACAGAAAAGTACAACACAATCTACAACCTAGAGAACCTCTAATAAAATTCAACAACCAAACCCCTGGAGAAAAGCACATTATAAGTGTGTCAAATCAAAGCACTTTTAAACATCAACTAAAACTTAAAGGTAAAAAATAAAAATGAAATCTCTCAGCTCCAACAAACTACCAAAAAACATTTAAAATATAACTAATACATATTTTTCCCCTGACAGAAAACAAAGCACCTGATCCACAATTGAACAGCTTCAACTGAAAACTGTAAAACAAAAATTTCATTTATAATCAACAATGTATTTGTAAGCATAAAATACAAAAATTGATTGTTGTAATATTTTATGTACATTAGCAATGGCAAAATTATTATACAATGTATTTATCCATATTATTCAACTATTTAACCGAATGCCAGAAAGAGCGAGATATACCACATCACAGGAAGGCAAACAAATACTCTTGCACATGGGGCATTCTTACAGCCAGGAACTCACAACACCAGCAATGTTAACTGCAAATGTACAAAATGCTATTCTAATGCTACTCTAAAACATTTTGTTATTAACTTGAGAGAAGACATCCCCAAATGTCACAGAAATTAAAGTAAGGCATGTACTTCAACATTTAAAAGAGGCAAGTACTAATTCCCAACAGATAAAAGACAGGGGCCTGATTTATATTTCGTCAGACAGGTTACTCCATCACAAGGGCGACGGATATCCTGCTTCTGAAATATACATCCCAAAGGAAATAATGAGATTTATATTTCGACAGACTGGATATCCATCACCATTGTGAAGAGTAACCTCTCCACAGAAATCTAAATCAGGCTCATACTTCCTAAAGTACTTGAACACATCACAGGACAGCTACTAGCTATACCTAATTTGAAGCACTTCATAGCACAAGCTAAGAAAGGCACCAGAAATACTCCTACTGCCTCTATAAGATGCCAAGGCTTACACATTCCTGAACACTTAACCACCACGCATAATGATGGCAACCTTAATAATGACAAATTAATTATTACATTCATACAGCTGAAAACGTATTAAGACCAAGCCAGTGTCAAACATGGATGACTGACAAAACATTAAAAATGTGCCCTAAACCATTCACTCATATATATACCATACATGATGGATATCAAAGCACTAAAATATCTCTAACATAAGCCTTGTTAGCTAATAAACAAAGAAGCCACTTAGTCCAAAATCCTAAACCACATAAAATGTAAAACAACCAACTACTTCCCACATAAAATAATAATCAAGTTTGAACAATAAGTGATACAAGTGATGAACCCTTTCTCCTACACAACAACCTTAAGAATGACAAATTAATTATTATGTTTGCTATGTCTGATAATGTATTAAGACTAAGCCGATGTCAAACATGGATGGCTGACGAAACATTCAAAATGTGCCCTAAACCATTCACTTAGATATCCACCATACATGGTGGATATCAAAACACTAATATATCCCTAACATAAGCCTTGCTAGCTAATAAACAAAGCAACACTTACTCTGAACTCCTAAACTACATAAAATTAAAAAACAACAACTGCTCCCCACATAAAATAATAATCGAGTTTGAACAATCAATGATACAAATGATACTTGAACCATACCCACATACATCCATTCAATGCTATTTTTACCATTATAATCAAAACATTTGGTGACACAAAGCACTTGGCGACATCTCCAACATTCTGCATTAAGAGACTCATTACGTGTTTGGCAGTCCCTTGACAACTATGGAGGCTGCAGCAGTCTGACCGCCATCACAATGGCAGTCAGACTGCCGTATTATGAGTCATGCAGGCCTATAAAGCAAAGACTGCTGCGGTCCTGCCAGCACCGCCAGATAGCACAGACCTCCACGGTCACGAGGCAGCACAAACAGACCAATGGAGACTTTGTTTCGGCCAGACACATTGTGAGGTTGCACACCTCCAATGTGACCACGGCGGGCCAACTACCACGTTTCAGAAGGCGGAAATGGACAGTATAAAGGGAGACACTCACCAGCAGGCAGCCTTACATGTCCTATGCTGCCATGGAGCCCATCACACACGTCCTGTCACTGCTGCTGCTCCTCGAAGGACCATCAAATCAACACAGCCGTGGGTGCTATCGACCATAAGAACACACACTTACCTGTATCATTAATCTTAAAAACAGATCGTAGCGCCATCGTCCACATCATATGTGGGGTATGCCACGGGCATCAAGCACACTTTACATCCTGTACACAGTCCGAAACATACATTAAGACTGTGTTAGACCTGACATAATTGGCATAGACTCCCCTGTCTTTTTTGCCTCTGCTTCTTCTGTTGTGACTATGTGCTGGACTTTGTTTTTGCTGGTTTTTGGTATACTGGGCACTTAACCACTGCTGACCAATGCTAAAGTGCAAGTGCTCTTTGTGTAAACTGTATGTGTAGTTGGCTTTTCATGATTGGCATATTTGATTTACTAGTAAGTCCCTAGTAAAGTGCACTAGAGGTGTCAGGGCCTGCAAATCAAATGCTGGAAACATGGCTCATACCTGCCACTGCAGTGTCTGTGTGTACAGTTTTAAACTGCCAATTTGACCTGGCAAGTATATTCACTTGCCAAGCCCAAACTTTCCCTTTTTGAACATGTAAGGCACCCCTGAGGTAGGCCCTAGGTAGCCCCGTGGGCAGGGTGCAGTCTATTTTAAAGGAAAGACATGAGCTGATGTGTTTTACATGTCCTGACAGTGAAATACTGACAAAGTTGGTATTCACTGTTGCAAGGCCTATCTCTCTCATAGGTTAACATGTGGACAGCCTTTAAATATCTTTTAAGTCATGTTTCCCCTTGGGAGCAGATAGAGATATGGAGTTTTAGGTATCTGAACTCGCAATTTAAAAATACATCTTTTGGTAAAGTTGGTTTTTAGATTGTCAGTTTGAAAATGCCACTTTTAGAAAGTGGGCATTTTCTTGCTTAACCATTCTGTGCCTCTGCCTGCTTGTGTATTCCACGTCTGGGTCAGACTGTCAGTTGGGCTGTTGTGAATTCCCACTAGACAGTGACACAAAGGGAGCAGGGGTGTAGCCTGCATATCCTGATAAGTCTCCTGGGCTAGAATGGGAGGGAGGAGCTGACACTTACACCTAAAAGGTCTGTGCCTGCCCTCACACAATGCAGTCTCTAACCCCATGGTGTGTTTCTGGGGCAAGGCAGGATCTTGTGAACAACAGAGACTTTCCTTTGAAGTTTGCCTACTTTAAAGGTAGAAAGGAGCATAAGTAGTGGACCCGCAACCCCAGATTTTTATATTACTTCTGGATCAAGAGGAACCTCTGCCAAGGAGCAGAGCGGAAGAGCTTGAGGAGGAGTACTGCTGCTTTGCCTGTGAGTGTTCTTTACTGAGTTGGCCTGCAGTTGCTGCTTTGAGAAGACAAAGACTGGGCTTTGCTGTGTTTTCCTCCTTGTGAAGTGTCTGCAAGGGCTTGGACTGAGCTTGCCCCCTGTTCTGAGGTCTCGGGCCATCAAAGACTTCCTCTGCTAGCACCTAGACTCTCTTTCTGAGACTCCTACCCTGCTAAGTGGTGCCTAATTTAGTCCCTTGGCCCTTGACAACCCACGCACAGGAGCTGTGTGGGAGAAAAATCAACTTAACACCTGCTTTGCGGCTAAAAAATCGATGCACCACCTGCATCGCGGCTGGGAAATCAAGGCAACACCTGTGTGCAGCTGCCAAAATTGGTGCATCACCCATGCAGCGTGGCTCTTCACCACTGTGTACTAGAATTTCACACGCATCATCGCTGGGCGTGAAGATAGTCGTGAACCTGTGTGCAACCAAGGATGCTCGTATGGAAATCGATACATCTGCGCATCTGCAGGAGAGAAAAAATTACACATTGCCTACCCGACCAGAGAAGAAACAACGCACAGCCTCACTTGTGAGTAAGGAATCAACGCATTGCTGACTTTTCCGCTGCACACTCGTTCGTGATGCTTTATTTTTTACGCCAACCAGGTACTTTGTGTAAAAACAACACATCCATTGATTTCTATGGATTAAGACTTTTTATGACTCTACTTGTGTATGTTGGATTTTTGTCGTTTTGGTCTTGTTTGATTCAGAAAAAGATTGGCTATTTTTCTAAACTGGTGTTGTGTACCTTTTCACTGTGTTGATGTGTGTGTTTGTATAACTACTTTACACATTGCCTCTGAGATAAGCCTGACTGCTTGTGTCAATCTACCACGGGGGTGAGCAGGGGTTATCCTAGGTGTGTATCTCTCTTCCCCTGACTAGAGTGAGGGTCCCTGCTTGGACAGAGTGCAAACTGACTGCCAACCAGAGACCCCAGTGATAACAGACAGACACATCCACAGTCACAATATGCCCCTTTTGGGCAGCCCACCCACACTGCACTGCAACACCACACAAAAACACACAGCCACACATCGCAGGAACAGGGACAGTGAAGCCTACGCAACATTGTTTCACACATCACCGACAACATGCAAACATCACATATACAAATACAACTCATATACTCATATACTCACATTCCACGCTGTCCAGGGACTGTTTTTACATACAACACACATATGTATCGAAGTGGCATGGAACATAAACAACACTACCATTAATCAACCCTGCAATGGACATACACATCACACACAGACAATGAGCACTATGCTAACAATACATGAAAAATAGGGATGGGGCTGTCAGAACACACAGTGAAGGAGGCTGCACAGGGACACATATCACTTTGCACTGGCCCCTCAAACAACATGTGCACAAGAAACTGGCCCTGCACGTGTCACAGGAACAAACAGTACTTGACCCAAATGTCATGCTCATCTGCAAAATTGGAAGTGTAAGTCAACAAAACAATACAACTCCAACTGCATGGGACATACATCTACATAAAGTAGCTGCAAGGTACACACACCTAAATGGACACATGACCAGTCAAATGCAAACAAAGGAAGAAGAACTGAACACACTCCATGTTTGCACAAACAAAACTCAAGCTGACATACACCAGATGAATACATAAGCCATATCAGGGGGACAAGTATAACACCATGCATGCTCCCATTGGAAACAAGATGAAATAGTTACCATGACAAACAGTACACAATGCCATGATGCCACCATTGCATTTACACCCACATATCCATACAAACAACATATACCCTTTTCTTGGGGGACATCAGCATTGCCCACAAAGTTACAAACTGCAAACAACAGCACATGGATCAGCAAGCAGGCTGAAACACACACAACTGTGGGCACAAAACAAAAGTCACGCAGGAACAACATAAATGTAGAAAAGGAATCACAGGACAAATGTATACCCAAAAAACACTGTTTGGGTTTATTTTCCAAGAAAATGTAAAATGTCCAAGGCCATTTAGCAGTCCATGAGCAAATGTTCATGCACATCACTGTGCTCAGACTTGCGTCTTTAAGTGCCAGGAAACCTCTACAGGAAGGGGCATTAAGGGGGCAGGCAGCACCTCAGTGATTATCTGTGGGGAGGGTTGGATTTGGAGGGGGGATTTGGGCTTGGGAGGAGTGGTCTTCTTTTTAGGAGAGGTGAGCTTCTTCTTGGGGGGGTAGAGGTATAGGTGCTTGCAGGGGGACAGGGTTGGCCTTGGAGGTGGATGGGACTGGCTGGGTGTGCACCTCTTGGGTTTGAGACGGGGGTGGCAGCAATGGTGCAAAGGTCCAGGTCAAACTAAAAAACTTTCTCAGGGACACATGGATGGTCATCAGAAGAGGATCAGGATTTGGAGGTTGAGGGAGTGGTTGTAGACTGTGCTGGTGTGGATGTCGTGGGTGTGTGCTTCAGGGAGGTATGCTTGTGTGTGGTGGGTGTCTGTTGGGTGGGTGAGTGAGTGTGTTTGTGTATGTTGGGGCTATGGGAGGTGGAGGTGCCGGGAGATGTAGTAGTGGATGTGTGTGTGTGTGTGTGTGTGTGTGTCTGTTGGGGTGGTGACTGTGGGTATGCTGGATGTGGTGGATGCATGTGTGCCTGTTGTTATGGTGTCTGTGGATGTAGTGCTTGCGGTGGATATCTGGGTTTCTTCTTGGGTGGAGTCTGTGGGTATGATGGGTGTGGTGGCTGCATCACTGACTGTTGGTGTGGTGCCCGTGGGTATGGTGGATGTTGTGTGTGTTACAGTGGGGCTGCTGGGGGTGTCCAAGGAAGTTGTGACTGTTGTCGTGTCTGTCGGTGGCTATTGTTTGTGTGCACAATGGTGTGTTTTGTAGTGCTTGTGTTTGTGTGTGTTTCTCTTGGCTGTTGATGTGGATGCCTGCGGATCTGTCTGTGTGCTTTGGGTAGGTAGGGGAAGAGGGGATTTAAAATGGGAAGAGGGAGTTGGAGGGTGGACGGAAGGTGGGGGGTGACTGGCTGCCATCAGTGAGGAGGCCATAGCCTGAAAAGATCTCTGAAGGCCAGACATTGCACCATGAATGCCTTCCAGATATGCACTGGTTTGATGACATTCACAATGGCTGACTGACCCACAGAGATCATTCTCATGAGGTCAGTAGCCTCCTCACTGAGGGCTGCAGGGGTAGCAGGGGTTGGGGCAGAGGTGACTGTGGCAAAGGAGACGCCTACTCTCTTGGGTGAGCAGACACAGCCAACTAGATGGGGAGCGACAGGGATGGTGGTTATAGAACAAGAGGTGCTAGACAAGGATGGTACAGGGGGATGCCCCAATGGGTCCGTCACCACTAGGGAGTGTCCACTGGAGGAGGAATCTGATGATTCTGAGGATGTAGATCCAGTCTTCTCCATTGCACTCTCCACATCCTCAAGGCCACTGGGTCCTTCTGTGTCAGTGGTGTCTTGACTCGAGGTCCCGTGGCCAGATGCTTCCCCACTCAGCTCTGCCCCGTCTCCTTCACTTGCCAGTGCTGATGCTGCCAATACAAAGAGGAATAGGGTTATCATATGTCTATGATCAAACTTGAACAACAGCTCTGATTAGCAAACCTTACCATGATGTCAAGTAGGCCCCAGCAATAAACTCCACCTAAATGGCCCATACATGGGCCATACCATTTGCATGCATGCCATCTGAACTATCAACAGTTGTCCACAGGAAGTTCTGGATCTCAGAGGACTTCAGTTACATGGCTGAATTTGTGCAATCATAATAACCATTCAACAACTAGGAAACCTCATCACCCTCAAATCTTTTCCCCATCAAGCAGACCTCAGTCGTCTGTTGGTATACAATAGTAGGCCAATGCAAAGTCCATTTGCACAAATACCACACAAGGTCATGCAGACATCAATTTGTCACACTCATAATAACCCAACAATAAGAAATTATGATCCAAAATTCAGCATTGTTGATGAGAAATGTACAAGAGCCTGGAGAAGGTGACATGGACATACCCATGTCACACCGCAAACATATCAACAATGTACACTTCACCAAGTGATATTTGTCCCAGTAGTGTCAAGGAAGGAGTATTAATGTTACTCAGATAGTTCACACATGTGGTATGGAAATTAATACTGTAGACATCATGTCCAATATGTCAGGGAGAGATGTCCCCAAATAACACAACACATTGAATCAGCAAGCCCCAGGGTAATCACTAATGTCTGGCACCCCTCACAATGACTTTTTCTGAGTACTTCAGTAGAAGCCAATAGTCCTTTGTATGTTGGAGAGGCACAGAAGTTACAAGGACTTGTAGAAGGCCCTCAACAGGTTGCCCAATGGGAAGCTACAGCACTGCCCCCATCTTGGTCATGCAAACCCAGATGTCCATCTGTGGGTGAATGCCTGCACCCAAACATGTGTTCACAATGTAACTGCAAGTCACTCCATGATGCATGCCAACAGTCAGGGCACATACACATGTGCAGTGTATTCTTCCACCTAATGCCACACCAAGTTCATCGTTATTCAAATTGCGGCTCTAAACTCTAGGCCAACCTGTCATGTCCCTCATTGCTCATGCAGTTGTACATGACAAATGGCATACTATGACGCATGACGGAATGTGTCAGACAAAACAAAATGGTGACACACTCCTTTATGTGACACAACCTGAAATGTATCCCATTGTAGTGTACTATTCCACAAACAGTTGCCATGCACCTATATTTGAAGGAAAACAGACATTATCCTATCTACATATGCAGACCATGTATGAAATGTAGCTTACACGTTTTCTTAAGAGAAAATGACATATCCTGACATGTAGGCACAAGGATTGTTGGCAACAGTGATGGCACACAATTCATGTCAATTGACATTCCCCACTTACCAAGGGAAAGCTGAGATCTACAGCTGCATCCAAACAACAATGTAAACCCTGTCACATGTATGTAATAAGCTTCAGGATTGCAGATGTCAACATACACATTTACACAGATACATGGCTGAGGACAGTGATCCATCAACTACTTACCTTTGGCCTGGAACACTGAGGCAAAGTGGTCATTGCATAGAAAATACACACATTCCAACAACAAACAGTACATGATTGATAACTGTACAGGGCAAGTGGTTTGAGGATTCCACCTAATTTCATCCTAGGTCCCTGGTACAACAGGCAAGGCACATCAGTATAAAACACATGACATGTCAACATAAACAATCTCTCATCTACTGTGTGACACATGGCTCCTCCCTAATTGTCAGTGGGAGCAATCAGAACCTCACTCAATCACTTGGCATTGTGACAGGCAGGCATATGCCATGTAGTCACCCCCTCATTGCTCCTGTGCTGCCCTCGAACACCCATCCAGCTCCGAATAGGCCACTGCCAGAATGTGGGCCATTAGGGGGGGTCATGGTCTGACAGGCACTCCACCCACATTGGGAGGACAGCCCGAGATGGGCCTCCACGATCTTCTAGGCCCAGTGTTTCAGGGCCTCCCACCTCTTTATGCAGTGTGCGATCTGCTGGCTGTGGACCCTCAGGGTCTGCAACTTCTTGGCGATGACTCTCCATATCCCTTTCTTTTGAAGGCCGTTGACCTGTATGGATGCAAAAGATAAATCAAGAGATCATGATCACAAGTTTTATCACAAATGGTTGAGTCATATACATGTCAGATACATCAAGCCTGAACTTTTCAAATGTGTCAATACTCCCCAAGTGTGACACATACAAACCAATAAGTACAAGACCATGGCTACAGACATACATTTCCCAATCTGCAGACCAACCCATAGGCATAGGAGACTATGTTTAGCCTGTGTTGTTTGATGATCTTGGCTAGTGGGCCATGTAGATGTTGAAAAGCGTTGGGTTGAGTGATGATCCTTGGGGAAGTCTGCAGCATGTGTCTTTGGGTTCTGACGTGAACGGCGGTAGTCTGCCACTCTGTGTTCTTCTGATGAGGAAGGACCTGATCCAATCCAGTGCTTTATCTTGCATGCCAGCGTTGTGTGGTCTGGCACAGAGGGTGGAGTGGAAGACGATGTCAAACACAGCAGGGAGGTCAAGGAGGATGAGTGTGGCCCTGCCTCCGTGGTCTAGTATGATGCGTATGTCGTCAGTGGCTGCTAGGAGTGCTGTTTTGGTGCTTCTGAATCTGGATTGTGATGGATCTAGGATTTGGTGTTTCTCGAGGAATTTGGTGAGTAGCTGGTTGATGAACTGCATGTCATCCTGCTGCATACACTGCCCTCACTGACGGTAGTGAGCTCCAGGAGAGGCAGTCCTGATCATTCATGAGTCACATTAGTGTTAGTGCACCTGGGTATGCACGACAGCATCAGCCCAGCCCCCTTGCTTCGGTCTGTCTCTCTGCCTCACTCTCCAATTCTAGAGACAATAGAAGGTTCTTTCGGTTTCAGTATTGGTAATGCAGGCAGGGTTGAGACAGTAGACCATGTGCACTTTCTCAGATGTTAAGGATTATCATATTTTTAAGTAACAGAAACCGAAAGGTCTGGACTTTCAGTTGGAGGGCCAGAGCACATTATGGCCTGGCTGAGCCCTGCTCAGCCTCCCCTCCCCACGGCTACAGCCCTGCCTGTAAATTTGTAATTTTTAACACATATTTGAGTTATCAGGAGGTTCATCGCACATTTTACATGGTGACTGTTAGAAATCGGGTCTTTGGTTGGCAATCAGGTTACCCCCTGTCCAAGCAAGAACCCTCTCTCTAGTCAGGATAGAGGAGAATCACCCTTGGTAAACCCCCGCTCACTCCCTTGGTATCTTGGCATGAGCAGACAGGCTTAACTTCAGAAGCAATGGGTAAAGTATTTGTACCAACACACACAGTAATACAGTGGAAACACTACAAAATGACACAACACAGGTTTGGAAAAATAGGTAATATTTATCCAAACAAAACAAGGCTAAAATGACAAAAATCCAACATACACAAGTCAAGATATGAATTTTCAAAGAATATGAGTCTTAATCCTTAGAAAACAGTGAGAACGCTATTAGAGCACAAATGTACCTGGGTAGCAACAAAAAAACAGAGCACGGGTGAGTGGGCATCAGAAAAAGCCAGGGATGTGTCGATTTCTCACTTGAAATCGAGACCGTGAGTCGTTCCTCCTCCGGTCGGGTTGGCATGCGTTGTTTCTTCTCTCCCTCAAGAAAACAATGTTTTGATCCAGACAGGCACCTCGGGTCCTGGCGGGCTTGTTGTTGTTTTTTCACACCCAGCAATGTTGCGTTGAAAATGCGGTTGCACGGTATCACAAAACCGTTCTGCATGGGGTTTGCGTCATTATCAGCCTCCTTTAACGGGTGTTGTGTGTCGATTTTCCAGCCACATTGCGTCAATCTTCCAGCTGCGATGCAGGTGGAGCATTGATTTCAGCCGCAAAGCCGTCAGCATGTGATGTATCAACCGCGTCACAGAAGGTGCGTCGAAAATTTCCCCGCACGTCGGTCTGTGTGTGGATTTTCAGTTCCTGTCTGCCAACTTCACCTTTCAAGGGCCAGGAACTGGATAGGCACCACTTTGCAGGGCAGGAGTCTCAGCACAGAGTCCAGGTGCTGGCTGGTGAAGTCTTTGATGGCCCTGAGACTTCAACAGCATGAGGCAAGCTCAGTTCAAGCACTTGGAGATTCTTCTCAAGCAGGAATGCACAACAAGGTCCAATCTTTGTCCCCTTTCACAGGCAGAAGCAGCTACTGCAGGATAACCCAACAAAGCATAGTCACAGGCAGGGGGAGCACTTCTCCTCAGCTCTTCAGCTCTTCTCCTCAGCAGAGATTCCTCTTGATTCCACAAGTGATCTCATTTTCAGGTATTTTGGGTCCACTTCTTATACTGCATTCTGCCTTTGAATTAGGCCTACTTCAAAGATGTCTCTGTTGTTTTCAAGATCCTGCCTGGCCCAGGCCAGGCCCCAGACACACACCAGGGGATTGGACACTGCATTGTGTGAGGGCAGGCACTGCCTTTTCAGGTGTAAGTGACCACTCCTCCCCTCCCTCCCAGCACAGATGGTTCATCCGGATATGCAGGCCACACCCCAGCTCCCTTTGTGTCACTGTCTAGAGAGAGGTGCAAACAGCCCAACTGTCAAACTGACCCAGACAGGGAATCCACAAACAGGCAAAGTCACAGAATGGTTTAAGCAAGAAAATGCATACTTTCTAAAAGTGGCATTTTCAAACGCACAATCTAAAAACCAACTTCACTAAAAGATGTATTTTTACATTGTGAGTTGAAAGACCCCAAACTCCCCATGTCTATCTGCTCCCAAAAGGAATTTGTGCTTTAATAATATATAAAGGCAGCCCCCATGTTAAACTATGAGAGAGATAGGCCTTGCAACAGTGAAGACCGAATATGGCAGTATTTCACTGTCAGGATTTGTAAAACATATAGGTACATGTCCCACCTTTAACATACACTGCACCCTGCCCATGGGGCTACCTAGGGCCTTCTTTAGGGGTGCCTTACATGTATTAAAAGGGAATGTTTAGGCCTGGCAAGTGGGTACATTTGCCAAGTCGAATTGGCAGTTTAAAACTGCACAAACAGACACTGCAGTTGGCGGTCTGAACCTTGTTTACTGGGCTACTAATGTGGGTGCCACAATCAGTGCTGTAGGCCCATTAGTAGCATTTGATTTACAGGCCCTGGGCACCTCTAGTGCACTGTACTAGGGACGTACTAGTAAATCAAATATGCCAATCATGGAAAGGCAATTTACACATACATTTTACACAGGATCACTTGCACTTTAGCACTGGATAGCAGTAGTAAAGTGCCCAGAGTAACAAGAAAAGCAAAAACAGAGTCGAGCACACATCAACAACCTGGGAAACAGAGGCAAAAAGTTAGGGGAAACCACACCAAGGATGCCAAGTCCAACAGTGACAAACCAGTTATTCCAGGAGTTTATTTCATTTGTGGGCAAGATGCCTATTTCATACTACCTGGTGATTGGGAGGGTATTTGCTATTTAGCTTCGAATTTTCCAAAAATGTATCATGTAAATAGTATAGATGCTTTAACAATGACAATAGCACACAGACCCATACGTAGTATTAATGAACACAATTATTGGGAGATATTTTTAGCACAATTATCTCACTAATAGGAGTGGTTTTAAATGATGAAAAGATTAGAAAGCTTTCAACAGTGGTGAACAAATCAGCAACTAGTACTTCTGGAGCTTTACTAGTTGTTAACACAGGGTTAGAGACTATTAGATCAATGGCTTTGAAAAATCAATTTGCATTAGACATTTTAGTTTCAGAGTGTTTTGGCAAAGGAGCTTCCACAAATGGCAACTGGTTTACAACAGCTGGTGGAGGAATTCTCAAAGCAATACTATCACCCATACTAATTTTGGGTGATTGTTTCCTGACTTCAGAGAGAGAAACAGACAGATACAGAGATGTTTAAAATTAAATGATCACAACAATAGAGAATATAAAAAGTTGAAATAATCTGAGAATGAGTAAAGAAAAAGAAAAAACTCAACTGAAGATGAGAGTAACCTTTAAAAATTCATTTGTGAAGAATCGGTGTTGGTTCAAAAACATCAGAAAGGGGGAGTTTGCTGACACGTTCCAAAACATTGAAAATGTATGTAATAACACACCGAATCAACATGTAGTCTTTAGAAGAAAAGTAAAGCTTTTAATTTAGGTAAATGCAGTAAGCTGCCATATTTACACATATTAGGGTTGAATAACAGAAGCAGCATCTTCTGCAAACCTGCCATAGTTTAGGAATGTAGAATGTTTCTTTCCAAACCAGCTGACGTTGTGAAAGCGATGACTTAATGCAAAATAAGTTTGCTTGGACCTTCCCATAGGCATATATTTCATAGAATAGAATATATGCATTCAATGTTTAGGTTAACGCTGCAAAATGTTTCTAATCATAAAAGGATTTACTAAAGAGAATGAATGTTTTATGTTTTAGTGATGTCATCTAGAAGCTTAACCATAAAACTGCAGTTTTCTTAAGGAAAGTAAATGATAAGAAACCTTGTGGATTAATAGAACGTGGTTGATAAAAATGATTTACTTTAACATTGCTGTCTGTGGACTATTGATTCTTTGGTGATGACAAAATGTTCCTGTTCCCATGAGGACATTGGAAGCTGATTGTCTGCTAGGAAGAAGACAAAACACGTTGCAAAGGTTAAGACTGCTATGTTTATATTAGTGTGCGTTTCCAGACTAGTTGGATCACATTGCCTCATTCCACTTTCAGCTTTCCTTGCTCAAGTTTATGTTGCTCTCAGACTTGACTGAGTTTCTTGAGCCTCTCTTTACGGGAAATTCTGTTTTCATTGATAATTGATATTTTACTCTGGAGCTCTATGATTTAACCTCTCTATTTGGAGCTCTTTATTGGTTCGGACACCTTTTACTTGTTCTTTCCAAATCCAATCTTTTATCTTAGAATGGGGACTACTTTCATTATGGAATGTGCACACTGGATTTGTTCTGATATTAATTGATTATTTGTATTCATTAACTATTGATTGATATTGATAACATCATATTCTGATTTTCTATAAGGATGAGCTAATGAAATACTGATAAATAAAGCTTTTGAACTCAGACCAACTCTTATTATTGACTCAAAATAATAATTGAAATCGTAAGCAATAGTTAATTGATGGGCACCTCCTGGTTATTTTCATTTTACATCAAAGGTCGATTGGCCTGAGTCATGGGGATTTCTCCCTAAGTTGGTAAGTCTTACCTCGTAGTTCCAAGCGAGAGGCCTCTAGTTATATAACACTGCTGTGTCCCTCTAGTGTTATCAGCCTGTGTTGTTCTAGTCTGACTGAACAGACACTGCATTTCTTCAATTTGATGTACAAGCAAATGTAAATGGTACTTGCTTGTGGGTTCCTTATTGGGCAGTGCAACCATGCTTGTTGATTCACCAAAACGCTACAGGTAGTAGATGTTACATCACACATCCTTTGACCTCAGTAGCATCAGAGGAAAAATATGCTATATGACCTTTCCACTGATGTTAGGGACCCCATAATAAGTGCACGGCTAATTTATCAGAGCAGATACTATCGCAAGTTCATGTCTTTTTTCATATGCAGCTTAATTCTAATTAGCAAGATGACATGATATGTTGGAGAAACATTATATATTTCGTTTCTTATGAACTGGATGGCATTGTGCTATAAAACAATTGTTATTGGCTCATAGTATTCCTGTGATTGCTAATCACTTGTTCAGTCTTAGCACAAAAGTGAAGGTATGCTTCAAACATAATTTTTCACAGAAAAGAAATGTAAGTTGTTACACAATGTGTTGTTATTTCACTTTTTTAATTCAGAATTGTGGCATTCCTCTGCTGAATGCACTTATATAAAAACGTGGGTCCCAGGGGATGCAGCAGAGCATAAACAGTGCTTCTCATCAAGCTCTTTACCTTCTTTCTTGAGACTCTTTTTGCCGCCTCTGAGGCCATGAGTGGCAAAGGAAGTACTACATGTAGCAGGGAGCAAGACAAGGGTGGCAGGTACGATCCCCAGTGAACCCTGAAATGCCTCCATGAGTGCAACTATGCAATGACCTAGAACAGCAATTCTTAACCTGTCCTCCGGGGAACACTGGTATCCACAACGCCTGCTCAGGGTGTCCACACCTGCTTAGAAAATTAAATTACAGTGAGATTAAGAAAGAGTAAACAAATAAAGAAGTAAAACGTTAAAATGAACATTTTAAACCGTTTTGTAAATGTAAAAAGAATCTGAAATTGAAGGGAGAAGTTGATGTCGTCAGACTGATTTTACATTATGGACGATAAATGGCCTCAGTTGATCTTCGAACAGCCCCCAATCTTTTCATTAAATTAAAATGTTCTTCTTTATATTTGTTCTAGATGAAACACAATATTTTGTTATGTATTTGTTCATTTGATCAATGTTTATTTCTGTTTTTTTGTGTATAGTTTTGAGGTGTAAATCTTCAAAATTAATTAAGTCTGGGTCCCCGTCTTCCAATAATGACTCAGTAGGGGGTCCCCAGATCCTGGTAATGATTAAGTGACAGATGTGAAAAAGAAGCACTAGCCTAGAATTCAGAAATAAGGGCCAGATGTACCAACAAATTTTCCCATAGACACAGAATGGGTAAAACCCTTTGCTACATCTGGCCCTAAATGTCTCTCAGAGGATCGCAAATGCAAACTGCACATATGTATGCATTCAACTACTCTGTTAGGGGGGGGCTTCACCTCGGAACTCTCTGCAATGTAATTTTCATCTCTGTTGCGAGATTACTTTTCCCTGTGATATCTTCTCCAATATTTTTGAGCGTTCTGTTTCATGTTTTGGAGCATGCCTTAATGCGCTCTTGTTGATGCCACTAATTTCAAACAAGGGAAGAGACCCATTCTGGCACACATTGTAAGTGAAATGTTCAGAAAGTTGTGCATTTACCAAGACCCAATGAAAGAAGCCTTTGTGCTCAAATGGATTAGCTGCATGAAACATCATGAAATAAATTTACTGGCACCAACTGCCATTGTCTGGATGACAAATAATGTTTCAGTCCTATCCGGACCCGTTTATTGTGCCAAAGTACAGCCAATTAATAGTTCTTCTGCGTAAGTCCGGTGCATCTAGAATGGCCGTGGATAATCGGAAATTAATTCCCATTTTTTGAAATCCTATTTATGTTGAAAGGAGCTGAAACATTTTGTAATAGTCTGTAATAAGCAAACGCTCACATATCTGCCAAGCATCTTCAAGGTTGTGTGACAGATTTGGATCAGAGCAGCATGCGCCACTTTATCAGCATTTCCCCCGTGTGCGATGAATATTGCTACTGAGAATAAACTCTGCAGGGATCCTTACATTTTTCATTTCAAAACCGAACAGTTCACATACTTGATTGTTGGGGATATAGCAAAGCCATTCACGGTTCTCTTAATAAAATTCTGAAATGTATACCATTAGTGTAGTAAACAAAACAAACTGGAGAGATGCCAAAATAAAAAAGAATGTATTGGGAAAATCAAATGGTCTGCCATGTAAGGGAAAGTGCAATATCATTGGATGATTGCCCTGTGGATAGATGACTGGATAAACCTGAAAACGATTCCATGGCTGGAAAAATGAATAAGTAGTACATTGATTAACTGTTCAATAAGTAATTCACCGTATGGATTGGAAGCCAAAATAAATGGAACAGTGAATACATTGATGAATAGGGCAAGAGCAGTCGGTGATGGGTAATGACAAAGAGAGTGAAAGGTGTTAGCGCGTCAGTTCTTATTTGGTCTTCTATAGTATAATTTATAAAGGGGCGCGTTATAGGCTCGATAGACCTTTTGACTACGCTTAGAGTGATTCCACCATAACCTTAGTTGAATGCAAATACAACATCATCTACAATAAACATCATCAAATACATCCCTCTCTCTCTTGCTCTAATCTTCACGCACTGTGACCCATTTGGCCACGAATAACCACCCCTTTTAGTAAAATCAATATGTTTGTATCCCTAGATTAACAATGCGAATATCACATAAATTAGTCTCAAAACCAAGTGATAAGCATACATAAACAACACAGGTTGACCAAATCTTCTAAAGATTCTCAATTTAGATAGAGCATTTATAACTAAGCATTCAAGAGTCACAGTACAAATCAATAACAAAAATAACTGTGCAATAGAAATGACATAAATCTAGATTCAGCAAATGAACAATATCAACTCTCCATTAATAAAGATTTGTTAACATTTCTGGGTCTCCTTAACTAACCTTCTGATTAGAATAGCATTATTGTACTTCATGCAAAACAATTTAGTCAAAGTTAATTTGGAAAAACATCTAACTATGGCTCTATCAAAATAGTGGTTGGTACATAGAAACAAAAAACAAAAATCTACAACCAAGACAATAGCATTTTGTTATACCTCTCCTCAATATGGATCGGCAAGTTTGATTTTCTTCATCAGTTGGACATCCATCTGGTCAGCTTCATCAAAAGGACAATGAAAGGAAATGGCTCAGACACGTCGGACTCTAACAATCTGAACCATTTCAGAAGCAATCTCTAAGGGGACAGCATCCACCATTAACAATTAGGGTATAACGTCAAAGTTGTAAATAAAGTCATCAGGAACTGTTTAGCTCCTCAAACAGAACCTCTACGGGAAAAATCCGAATAGAAAAGAACACCTTCTCCTCTGTGCAATCATGCTGAGTTAAAATCTCCTAAACAACTTCCTACCTTGTAATTTGTCAGACAATTGCACATTTACAGTTAATCCAATAGAAATTTAACCCCAAATCTAAGATGTAACCAAACAGTCTTTCACACGTAGATGATTGGCTCCTCTTCTCCTGTTCCCATGGTCAGACTCATCAGGTAACCTTCCTGTATCTAGTCAGTGCATCCATTGTTGGTTCCTGGGAACATCACTGTCTCACACATCAAACCCTACAAAGTAGAAACTTCTATTACAAGACATTCTAGCAAGGAGTTCTCATGAGAAAATTAAAGACATCTGCTAAACGTTTGGTCAACACAGTGTGAACAATAAATGCATTCGTTTTTCTGGACATGCATCCCCACAATTTTATTCAGACATTGCAGTTTAATATGAGGCTGTGCAACTAGACCCAAACCTCGCTAACTTAAGGCCTAACATTAATAAGCAAATACATAACATGTGTAATTAATCTAACAAACCATTTAGTTTTCTCTACACATGCCAATTGAAGAATTATTAATATGCTTTCTTGTAAAGGCACCACGTATTTTATGGCAGCCACTCAAGGGGACACATTTTCAAAATCACATGTTATTTTCTCTATTGGCCTAATTCTATGCAAATCCTTAACCCATAATGTATATAAAAAAATAGTAATAAATTCAGCGTTTACAAAAGGTATGGTCTTGAGGGTCAGGGAGTGAGGCAGGAAGGGGTAATGCACATTATCCAGGACTGTAGAAAAGTGTGTACCTTTAAAAGAAGGTAGAGACCTCCCACTTCTGTAGCTGATGGAGTGAATTGCAGAGTGCAACATCAAGATGTGGGCTTGTGTACAGACAGGGTCGGCTCTAATACTAGTGGCACTGGGTGCGACAATCTTTTCTGTCGCCCCCCCCCCATATGACCTCCTCTTGGATTCTCTAACTAACATACAACGAAAGTGTCCCTCATCGCTCCATAGTCCCTCTTTCAAATGCATTTCATTTGTTTTAAAGTGTGGGAAAGGATGGCTTGACTAATCCACTCAGCTATCCACATAAAATATAGATCTGTTATTTGCAGCAGGTATAGGAACCCTCTGAGCTACTTTATAGTGAGGGAAAACTGCCACTAGTCAAAACTCTGGTCTCTCGCTCTCTCTAGCAGGTATATTGAGAGTTCTTATGGCCTTTTAATTGCTGCCTGAAAGCTGGATGCACATGGAAGTCTGCAGGAGGTGCTTTGAAATTGTACGTTATTGCTAAACACAGCCCTCCTCACCCCCCCAGGTCTGTGCCCCTCTACCAGCTCAGCACCCAGTGCAGCTGCACCGGTCACACCACCCAAAAGCTGGCCCTGTGTATGGACCATTATTGTAGCCACAGGCACCTTTCCCATAATGGCACAAATAGCACAGTGCTCCCAGTGATGTCCTACTCCTAGTGTGACAGTTGTGCCAAGCTTACAGCCACAAATGATATGCTCCCTGCAGTCTGCAGGGAAGCTGAAAGATTGAAATCTGCACCCCACATCCCATCATCAGCTTACCCCCAAATTGGCAATGTAGGAGAACAGTGAAAGACAGCAAACACATGGCTCATTAAAGGCAGAAAAAGTAATTATTGTACTCATTATATCCAAAGCTTTGCTATTAGGTAGGTTGATGTGTGCAATTACACTGGTAATGGCCATTTATAAAGCATACCGTACACATTGTTTTGATAGTTGATATTGAAAAAAATAACTGAGTAAAAGCCCAGTGCTTTGCCTGAACCCATGTTTGGAGGTGGGGCCCACAGGCACAAATCAAAGACATTAACTGAGAAATATTCAGTGGTACGATCTTGCAGCCTACAAGTTTCATACAGTGCTCTGCAGCAGAGAAACGCGCTGGTTAAGTTATTTTATGATAATTCAACCCTGTGATGAGCAGATTACATACAGATCTCTGCAGTAGATGCATTAACTACTCAAACAACACGGATTATATAGAGGTTTGCTGTATGTGCACAGAGCTCTGGCACAAATGTCTTTAATATCTCCCACAGTCTTACTTACTTTCCGAAGTACATCGACTAGCTTAAAATACTGCCTATGTGTGACTAATAAAGTAAGAGAGAACAGCACATTTGTTACACTATGAACCAGATCACCAAATGTTACCGGTAATAAATAGCACAGTGTTTTTGTTAGACCTGACTGCCTTAGGGTGGTCTTCCCCCAAACCTTTTGCCTGATTGACTCACATTTTAGCTGATTTCTATGGAACTCTGAGCACTTTAACAATATGACCACTGGTAAAGTGCATGTGATCCCTCCCCTAAACATGGTTTGACTGGTACATCCACAATTGTAATTTTCAATTTACCTATAGGTCTCTAGTAAAGTGTGTCCAGGACCTGTAAATTAAATGCTAATAGCAGGACTGCGCACTGCTTGTGCCACCTACTCAAGTTGACCTTATACATGTCTCAGACTTGCCATTGCAGAGCCTGTATGTGCAGTTAATACTGCAACAGAATGTTACATTAGTTAACTCTACCACATCATTTGGCCTGCCGTTATCATGTAACTCCACAGGCCCCGAAAATAAGAGAATGGCACATCACAACAGAAAATCACAACATAATTGCACAACAACACAGTTACATAAAACCTTAATGCAACACATAAACAAGACAACAATATAACACAAATATCAAAAGCACTAAAAAGCATATAAGCAAAAAGGGTCAACAAAAAGAAGACTTCAACATAATACAAAACATAGCACATCAATCTAACAAACCAACTCAGTATCATAATATATTAATACAACAAACAACACAGTGTTGCACTTATAACACAACTATTCCCCAAAACAACACAGCAAATGAAGAGAATATATGAAAACACAACACAGCAACACAACATAACACAGTGCATGAACGCAATAAAACACATAGCAACATTACATAGCACAAAGAAATAAACCTATCAGTACAAATCAACATAACCCTAACACAACCTTTAACAGAGACAACACAACAAAACACACGAGCTAGACAGCACACCAGCACAAAATAAAATACCAATACAAGACTCCAGAAAAAAAGCACATCTAGGCAGCACAACATGCAACACTTATCAAAATCCTACAAAAAATTCTACAACAAAACAAAACAACAGCACTGTCAGTGATTGGGAACATGGACAGAGTGATAAACGTGGGCCTGCTGAGAATCCCAGTCATCTACCTCTTCCAACTGAAATATGGTATCAGAGAATATCTCAGTTAGGAATCAGGGGAAAATGAGTGACGGGGCAAGACCAGAGACATTGATTAAAGATGTGCACTGGATATCGGCTCAGAGCTTTTATTGAACCATGGCAGGGTATTCTTTGGAAAAGAAAACAGAAAGAGATGTCAATGTTCTCAAATAACAAATATCAAACATCTATGTTGTGTAGTTAGTAATAAGCTTATCCATTTCTTGGTGCAGATAAGCAATGTTGAGCTCTTTATCCAATCAGGAACCAGTACTGAAGCCCCAAGAAACTGAGAAGGGGTAGCCAGGCTCAACTGAACTCACAAAGAGATAAGAGTCAAGGCTCAACATTAGTCTAATATGTCAGATGTTAAAGATAAGGTCAAAATAAAGTAAAAAAAGAGAACCGAAATGTAAAAATACAACAAAAGTGCTGGTATATAGTTATTGACGAACTAAGTAGCAGCATGTAAAACAATAAACAATGTTGTGAGGCTCCTGCACTAGTGCAGGAGAAGGTTTTCTACTGCCGTTTCCATCCTTGTTTTGGAAGTCCACCCTAAACCCAGGAAGTGATTTATTGGAGTTCAATTCTAACTAACCTTAAACTGCCTGTCTTCCATATTCTCCATCATTGAGCTCTAGTTAAAGGCAGCATGGAAACGCTTTATGCAAGTGCCATATCACCATTGCTTAACCTTCCATTGGCCTGCATTCCTGTAAAACTTGACAATTGAATACTACAGGTGTTATGTGTTGGTTTGCTGTATTTGTGTTTTGACATGTTGAAATATTATTGCTTACTGGTGTGTTGTGCCATTGTATTGATTTGTGTTGTTGCATTTGTGCTCTTTTGTTGTGTTTTTCTTGCACACTATAGTAGCTGTGTTGCAGATGTAGGTCTTGAGGATGGACATGGTGCTTCTGCCTTTCAAAATGTTGAGAGCTGTTGTTAACTGTAGGGTTTCCTGGCAAACCTCTAAAATTGCTCAACTATAATGAAGCACTCTTTTAATTCACAGAATAGGGCATATATCCTACCCATGTACTCATTGCAGACATTTGTAAAACAAATCTATGACTCAAAGCGATAGGGCCATAGTAACCTGGGTTCTGGACCATCAAACAAGAGTACCCGCTTGTAGCAGCCATGGCTCTTTTCCACCTTACTGCCAATGCTACCAACTGTCTTTGAGACTGTGCATACAGCAAAGAAACAGAAAATAATCATTGCTCTTTTTACTCCTTCTACTGAGACAAATGTGGTCAGCTCAAAGAGTGCATGGTGTCACTCTTACAGCAGCAGTGTTCATGCCTCCCAACACCTTCCCCCTGAAGCAGGCAATATCGCCTAGCCCTTTACTTTTCCTTCAACTGCTGGAGTTGATATATGCCAGTCAGTGCCATCAATACCACAGGAGCACTTCAGACCATCTCAGCATGCCCCACCGCAGCAGCCCTCATGTCACCCACCACGTATTGCAAGAAGCAGCAAATCAGGTCCTTTTCTATCTAACTCTTGGGACATCCCCTAGCTCGGGCATATACTGAAATATACTGGAAGGACAGACACTGGCAGGGGCATTACCTATTTAGGCGTCTTCAGGTCAGGGTGTGGCTAGGGGAGCAATCCCTGCCTTTCATGAAAACTAAATAACACGAAGGCCGACAAAGGAATCAATCAGACCCTAACTTATGAAATGTAAATAGATTCAATCAAATCCATATACATAGAGATATATTTTAGTACCGCGCATTAAAGTGAAAAAAATGCTTCAATACTCAGTCACATGCAAGAAAACAAATTCAAACAAAAGAAACAAACAGAAAAGAAGTGTTACAAAAATTCCAGCATCCAACATAATAATGACCCAAAATTGTCCAATGAAGTCCAAACATAGGGCGAAAAGGACTGTTGGTCCACTATTACAAGGAGCTAGTTCGACCAGGGATGAATCCATTGATAGCAAAATAATTTGTGTGTTGACAAAAGCCAAATTGTTTTGGGGGGCGTGGTTTGGTGCTAATGGAGTAGGGAGCAGCGGCACAGAGCCCCAGGCCGGAATCCGCCACCTGGGACCATTCTGATGGCCTACCTCCAGGGTCAGGGAAGTTTTGACCCCCCAAGATAGCAGGGAGTGGCGTGACCCTGTGCGAGAGAGCTGGGGGCTGCGAGGCCTGGCTGCTGCGAGCCGACTGCGAGGAAGGGCCAAACGCGACAGAGGCCAAGATGGCGGGAGTGGCCTGATTCAGATGACGGTAGCCGACCCAGTGAGATGACCCCGACGCGGACACTGGGGCAGCTCCTGCAGTTAGGCAATGTCGAGGGCAGCCCTACTCGCTGGGGAGACAGAGACTGCGAGGAAGGCGACGAGCGGGCCCGGAATGCGAAAGACCTGGGAGCAACTGGCGGCCGCGCAACGCTCCCCTTTCTTTTTCCGAAGTGAGGAGTCTGGGCATAGAGGAAGGCTGGCATATGGGGAGGTCCCCCTACCCTGATCCAGATTCTTGGTGGGAGCAGACAGAGGGAACGATAGAGGCCTACCACAGACCAGTGGGTGGCTGGCCCTCCTTCTGAGACTTGAGGGCCCCTATGGTTATAGCCCTGGGCAAAGGAGAACTACAAAAGGCAAGGGACCAGCCATGCATCTGAACCAGCCATCGCTCCTGGGAGCTGGGAACGAAGAGGAGTCCTGCATGGGAAAGCACTGCAGCAAAGTGGGAGGGAACCCATGAGGAATGCGTCACAGTCGAACAGCGCTGAGCGAATTCAGAGTTTTCCAGCTGAGAGTGGAGGAAGCATTCAATATAGACATACAGGAACTTGAATCACACCTAGCGGGGCGTAAGGAGTGGGGCACGAGGACGAAGAGTAGATACTACAAGAGATGCCCCTCATTGCTGCCTTCTGGTATGTCCTGGATCTGGATGACCCCTGTAGCCAATGGTAAAAATGGGGAAACAAGCAGGAGGAAGGACCCTGTTGCAGATAGAATGCTCCAAATAGGAAGCAACGAGAAACACAGCAAAGGGACAGGAAATACAGTACTCATGGAAGGACCGTCTGCGAGCCCGTCTCTACACAACATTTTACAAGCTATCGCGGCTTTCAGAGAGGCCCTCGAGTCCAAAATAGACACCTTGGCAATGGACCTGGGCATACTAAGAGAGGATCAGAGACAACTGGCAGAGAGAGTCACGATGGCAGAGCAGGACTTCCCAGGCATTAAGCCGGCAGTCTCCTCGGCGGGGAACCACCTAACCACCTTGGAACAAAAGGTGAAGACCCTTACAGTCCACGTCGAAGATGCGGAATCTCACCGCAACAATATCTGGATAGTCGGTCTGCCAAAAAACATTGAGTGCAATGACATGACTTCCTACCTGGAGACCTGGATCCGCATTGAGGTGACGCCAGAGGGACTATCCCCTTTCTACTCATTTGAGAGAGCTCACAGGGTACCTGCCAGACCGCTACCCCCGGGGGCACCCCATGGCCAGTTGTGGCCAGACTGCTATACTACAGAGACCAAGACCATATCCTTGGACAAGCTCGAAAAAAGGGGGGAGCTGACAGTGGAGAACAGTGCGGTCTGCATCTTCACAGATTTCTCACAAGAGGTGCAAAGACAACGGGCCACCTTCATGGAGATAAAGAGACAGTTGCGGTCATTGAGCATCTCCTACGCTATGCTCTTCCCAGCCATGCTGAGAGCGGCAGAGGGGAGGGGAGCACTCTTCTTCTGGACCCCGCAGGAGGCTTGTGAATGGTTG